>NC_034424.1:7977719-8100297 GCF_002078875.1 Numida meleagris | reverse complement strand
TGGAGGTGGGGGGCACCTCATGCTCCTGGCTCTGTGCCCTGAGTCTGCCTGTGACCCATCTCTGTGCTGTGGGAGAGTGGTCCTGGAGCCAGCAGCTGCTTCTTTTTCCCCTTTCGGGAAACGAATGGGAAGATGCTTCTTGGACAGAGGCTCACAACGAGCCAATTAATAACAGTTCTGCTAGGCCAGGTTATGGGCTCAGGCATTTACTGCCTTTCCCAAAGTCACTGGTGTGGATTGCAACAGCTGTGGGGCACCTCAGCCTCCGTGCTCCAGGAGGAATTGCAACAGGGAGCCAAGGGCCACGCACCATGTATTCTCGGTGTTTGTGTAGTAGAGATAAGAAGGAATTCTGCTCTTGTTTTGCTCAGCTGAGGAGGAAAGGGCAGCGTGTGGCTCTGGATGAGGCCTGATAATCAGGGCCAGGCACCCTGGGGATGCAGTAAAACTGCTGCGGGAGAGCACTGTGCAGCACACATGGGAATGTGGATGGGTCCTTGGGACGGCCTTCCCCGGTGAGGGACCCCCGTGTGCTGCGTGTCCTTGCTGCAGCACGCTGCTGGTGCTGGCACCCCTCAACCCACCCAACAAAGCAGGTCACCGCCCTTGCTCAAAGCTTTTTCTGTTCTGCAAAAATATTTGCAGCCTCTTTCTGGACTCTCCCCATCCTCCATTGGCGACCTCGTCCCGACCTGCGCTCACGGTTCCCAAGTGCTGTGCTCCATTTAGTTTGGAGCCTCTCAGTGTTTCTCTTGCATCTGCGCCAAACTGTGCCGGAGTGCAGAATATCTCATTCATTCTTCTCATGAATAAAAGTGGACAGAGGGCTGCGTGAGGCTGAGCACAGTGCCTGTGCCTACCCCAGGGATGGGGACAGCACAGTGCAACCCTCCCATGCAGATGTGGGGCTGGGGCCCAGCACTCATGGATGGTTGGTCTCATCCCTCCTGGCCCATTGCTTTCTGCCCCTGCAGGAGGATGTGGCTTCTCTGATGTGTGGGGACCTGCTGTGCTCAGGCTGCGCCTGCTGCCCAGTAATTGCCCAGGGCTTGCAGAGCACTCCCACTTGCTCCATCTCATCTCACCTCCTTTCATTGCTTCACGTTCCGGGCTCAGGACTCCTCTTGATCCATCTCGTCTCTGTTGGTTCATAGTGCTTTGCATTCCCACAGCCGTCCCTCTGCCCTGTGGGGAGGGGAACCAGAACTGCTGTGCATTTCCCCGTGGTGTCGCAGCCGCTCCCAATGTTCTGTTTGTTTTCCTGACCACCACTGGCAGCCAGCTGCTGGCTCTGTGCAGTTATCCACGGTGTCTTTGGCTCCTTTCTGACTGCTAAACAGCAGCCCTTCTGCTGCCTGTGCAGGACAGTGATTTTTTTTTTTTTTCTCTCCCTTCTGGGTTAGCCGACATTTACCGATGCTAATTTTCACCTGGCATTTAATCATCAGATCACACAGATCCTCCATCACCTTTTCACAGTCACATTTCGACCTGATCATGCCGGGTACTGTGGAGTCATCACCCCCGCTTCTGAACTCACGGAGCAGCAATGAGCCCTGTGGGGCCCCAGGAACAATGTTTGCCTCTGCATTGCCCTTCTGTTTGCTCCCTGTCTGCTGCTGACAGCCCCCCCCCACCTCAGCCCATGGCTGTGTCTGGCAGGTGGGCTGACAGCCCGCCTCGTGGGGCTCATTTCTGCAGTCTTTGTATCCCGACTGTGAAAAGACTCTTCCTCCTCCCACGCCTCCCTATTATTTTCTGCTCTAATAGAAGGGAACGTGCTGCAGGGGTCTGGAGCGCCGAGAAGTTTCTTCTCCCTCTTTGTTCCTGATGTAGCAGGTTGGGGCTGTGCAGGAGGGAGGTTTTACCCAGCAGATCCTTAGCAACAATTAGCAATGCCCTGATCTTTGAATCCTGCTTAATTTGTATTATGAGTCTGCAAAGTATTGGGCACTGTCAGGTTTGGAAGAATACGCGACAGCTGGGGAGGGATGCTGTGCTGGGGACCCCAGAGAAGGCCTTGGCTGATGGGAACGGTTGTTCTGGTGGTTTCCCAGCACGGAAATCCCAGCAGGACTGACATGGCCTCGTGGCATGGGAGCTTCTTCCTTCCTGCAGTGTCCGTCCTTGTTACTGGATCTCTCGAACTTTGGGGAGGATTCTGCTTTTAGGGGAACTTGCACAAGCTTCCATGGCACCTTGCAAAGCGCTGAGGACAAAGGGCCGTGGCCTTGCTGGGAAAGGCCGAACTTGGGGAACGCCAGCACGGAGCTCGCATGGGGAAGATGTGGTTTAATGGTGTAATTAATCCATAAATAGCTCCGGAGATTGCTGGGTCAGTGCTTTCCCGGCAGGGTCAGCGGCCTTGGCCTGCAGGATGGGTGAATTTCAGATAATTCCCTCCCAGGAGCCATTCTCAGGTTCCCCCAGGAGCCTGTCCCCTGCTCTTCTTTGGGGGGATTTGGCTACCGGAGCACAGAGAGGTGTTGGGGGGGGTCCTGGGCTCTTTGGGGGCTGAAGGGAAGTGGGGCTGTGTGCTGTGCTAGGGGCAATCACCCAAGCTAACTTGTGCTCTATTTGCATATTTGCACAATAGACCAAACCGGCTGCAAATGAACCTATCAGTGCTACTTAATATTGCCAAGCAAAGATGAGGACACCTCAAAGAGCTCTTTGAGAGAGGCTGAAGCTGCTTTGCCAGAGGCCAGCAGTCAGGGATGGCTTAGAGTTGTAGCAGGTCTGCATGGCATGTTTTCTGAAGGATGCGCTCTGAGCCCTTGGCACCTGGCTCCTCCTGCTCCTCACCTGCCCACCAGCTTCCCCCCACCTCCTCTGAGCCGCTGGGTGTCCCACACCATCATAGCTGAAGGATGGGACGTGTGGTGCCAGAAGCAAAACACCGACACTTGGCATGCAGGAGTGTCCCGTTCATCCCCTCTCCAGCACAGCACATGTTGCCCTGTGGCACTGATGGGGGACGGGAGCAGAGCAGTCAGGAGGGCTCCCAGGATCGGTCACTGCTGGATGCACAGCAGGAGATGAGAGATGCTCTCACTCCTCAGTCTCGCTTCAGTGGCATGGCAGCCAGGAGGGAGGGAGCACAACCACTCACCTGCCAGCAGCAGTGCTGAGGGGGTGCAGGATCGGATCCTCCACGCCTCCCCCCAAATGTTGTCTAGGATTTGCAGTCTCTGAGGGCATCAGCCTGGCCTGTTTATGTGCGCCTTTGCTGGGAGCTATTGGTCTCTGGGGAAAAAAGGAGTGAAAAGCCTTGGCCGTGGGTTTGGGCTACAGGGAGCTGCACACACTGTGCACGTGCATCAGGCCAGAAAGGAATGGGGTACGTGGCTCTGAATTGCTAATATGGGGTTGTCTAATAAGAAAAACGACTCTGGACCTGGAAGGTTCAATTTATACTTTTGTCTTCTAGAAAATAGCATTGCCAGCAGGGAGAATGCTCACGGAGTTGTGCACTGACTCGCGCTTCCTGTTAGTTTTCGAAGTGAAATACACAAAAAGCTAAATTTTCTGCAGAAGAAAGGCCTGCGGAGCTAAATTGCCTCCGCATGCTGAAAGCGAAGCAATAGAGGGATTTGTCAGAGGTCTGAGCAGTTCTGCGTGGAAGTTTTGATCAACTGACAGGGGTCTGTGAGATGCAAATGTGGATGCAAGAGTTTAATTAGGGCGACCGAGCACCTCATGTCTTGCATGAACTCGTTCATCACTGCTGCCCATTGCACTGGTCTGTGGGGCTGCCCCCAGTAAATGCTCCTTTTGAGTGGTGTAGCATGAGGGAGGGGGCAGGCTGTGCTTATGCATCCTGCAGCATTTTTGTTTCTCACTGATTACTTTTAAGGTTGGCACCATTCTGACTGCAGTGACTTATGGCTTGGTTCAGAGCCCCGTGCTTAGAGGCGATGTTTGAGGTGTTGAATGTTGGGGGGGGGGAAGCCCTGCCACGTGTGCTGCCTGTTCCCTTCCCTGGCAGAAGGCTCCTGGCTGAGGGCCGGTGCCCACACACTCCTGATGCATTCAGGCCACGCAGAGACCCCACTGCGATGTCACTCAGAGGAAGGGAAAAAGAGAGGGGGGAATGACAGCTGTAACCCGGTAACCATGAGAGCTGTGGGAGCAGAAGCAAATAAATGATGATTGTATGTCTTTTATTAAATATAGAAATTGAAAGGGCAGAACTTCCTGCGTGGCTGTGTTCATTGGCGGCAGCTGAGCTCACCTTCATGGGGACAGGGCTGGGAGCTTGGGGAGCCCCGTGGCAGCTGTGGGACCTTGCAATTCTTGAAGCGAAAGGGGGGGGGTGGGGGTGGGTCCCTTCTGTTGGGCCCCTTCTGAAGGGAGAATTGAGGCCTAGTGAGTTCCCACGTGAAGGTCTTTGGCTGCAGGGCCAAGGATGGATGCTCTGAGGTGGGAGTGTCACTGGGAGCTCGGTGCTCCTGATGGTGGTCCCTGCAGCCACATGGCATGGGGCATGGGCACTGCGGGGCTATGGGATCTGCCAACAGCCCTGGGCCATTTGCTGGAGGTTCGTGGTCCAACACAGGAGGATGCTCTGAGGTTTCCATCCTGAGTAGCATGCGAGGAAGCACGAGAGGAACCTGAGTTGTGTCCTCCCTCACTGCTGACACATAGAGTCAAAAGTATCAAGAAAACCTTAAAATGCATTGCAATAAGCTGCCAGCCCTCGGGGTGCCCTCTGAGGCTGAGCTTCCCCTGGCGGCTGCGCACCCTGGCCCTTTGTTGAGCTCCACAGCTGCCATGGGCAGGTGTGGGGCTCTCACCGCTCTTCTGCACGTGCCTTCAGTCCCTGGGGAGCGTGCTGCTGGCAGCAGAGCTTCCCTGGGAATGCAGCAAGGGGAGAAGGGGATGGCGAGCAGCCCTCGCACAGAGCGCTGATTGAGGAACACCGCGGCTAGCGGAGCGTGCTCCCCTGGACAGTTGTGTTTGCTGGAATGGTGCTGTGATCATGTCAGGCTAGAGGTGAATGGCAGGGGGATCGGTGGGAGATCTTGCATAGATCACACTGTGTGTTATCCCAGCCTCTGTGCTCCCAGCAGCTGGGTGTCCCCTCGTGGCGCTGATCGCTGCAGGGAGCGGCCGAGGGGGAGAGACGGTGCCGCAGCGATGGAGCGCAGCAGTGCTGGGCTTTCCACGTGTGTTTGTAGTTGTACATGGCTCCGGAGGAAGGGAGGGATGGCAAGATAAAAATAAAGCTGCCGTCCTGTATTTAGCTATAAGACACGTTGGGATTTTTTTTTTTCCCCAGTAGTATTTGAAGACTATGGAATAAGCAATCTTGTTCATGAATTTTTCATTTTAGACCACTACTGCTTGGAAGAACTGCGTTGCTGTGGCACTTCTGTAGCTCAGAATCCCCGTGTTTGGGCGGAGGGGACGGTTCTCTGTGCCGATGTGAGGAAATGAGTGCAGTGCAGATAGCACTTATTTTTCTTGAGACGTGGATGTGCAATGTCTTACAGTCACTGCGTAGGGAAGGCGTCTTTACCCAACAGGTGCATGCAGCATTTGTCTTCCTGAGCCTTCATCTGAAGGCAGAATAATCAAATGTGCCAAATTTTAGAAATTCTGAATGATTTTCATAGGCGAGACAAAGAACGTATTCAAGATGTAGCTGTTACTGTGGATGTGGGAAAAACTCGGATGCAAATGCAGAGCAGAAACGTTGCTTCCGGGGTTTGTGATATCACTAGATTTTACTGAGCTTTCTTAATGCTAATAAAGGATACTGGCAAATATTTGCTTTGCTTCGTGCATTTGATACAGGATCTGAGGCCAAGAGTAATGGATTACTTGGGCTTAAAAAGAATGCTGTGAGGGTTAGAGAAACAATCAGACACAAGCATGACATAGTGGGATAGAGATGAGCGCACTCTCAGCTTTCGGTGGGTGCAGGGCAGCTGAGCCCTGCCCGCCCAGACCCCAGGTCCTGTCAGCAATCCTGCAGTGCCTGCCTGCTGCACAGCTGCCCTTTCCACATGGCTGCCCACCGTGCCATGCAGCCCGGGCTTTCTGCTTCTCCTCTCGGAGATGAAGCAACATGCTCCTTTAAACAGGCACTTAATAATCAAAGGAGATTGTTGTCTGTGACAGTTCCCTTCAAATGCAATGATAATTGCCCTCAATTGGAGTTGAGCACTTGGCTCTCCATTTTCAAATATGAGGGATAACAAGAGAGTGGATGGTTTGTTTTATTTATTATTTTTTTCTCTCCCTGGAAGTTCTGTTTTTAGGGTGCTGTCCTACAATAAATCTGAGCCTGACCTGTGCTGGAAGTGCCCTGGGGAAAGTACTCTGTTGACATATCTTATAGTTAAGCTCTGAAAGGGGAGACTTAATTGTGGCTTTGTGATCAGATTAATGTTAGATCCTCCTTTGCAATGTGAGCTGGAGGTGGTCGGCTACCTTCTGTGCTGAGATCAATCGATCCAGAGGGAGTCCTTGAGTTGGCAGCAGCTTGGCCTGATTTCTCTGCAAGACCAAGTTTTGGATCAATTTTTATCTTAGAATAACCTCCCTGAAGCCCAAGGCCCTGCACAGATGCGTTACTCAGCACTGAGCCTTGGCTGCAGCGTGCATATGGTAGCTAAAAGGACTTGGAAAGCTCTGGGGGTATAGAATTAAGTGGCAAAAAAAAAAAAAAACAACAACATCAGTGAAAATAATCCGAAGCGCTGGAAATGAGCTGCGCTGTCTTCTGGGGCTGTGTTCAGCAGAAATTTTGCATGCTGGTTGCTCTTCCAGAAACTCACTAACAGCAGCTGATCAGGACACTGGAACCTGTTCAGGTGGGAATTTACGTTCAGGGCTTCGAGTTGTTAAAGAGGGAAAATAATCCAAGGAGTCTGTGATCACATCTGGAGCCTGCAGCGAAAAGTTAGATGTCTGCTTGTTGCTCATTTAGTACTGAACTGCTGGAAGCTTTTTCTTCTTTCTTCCTTCTGTATGTAGCTTGTACACCAAGTACAAGGCAGGAGGTGGGTCTTGGCGAGGCTTTGGGTGAGACCCTGGGAAGTGCCCCCGGCAGCAGTTGGACCCTTTCAGCTATTTGCCTGCCTATTTCAAGCTTACATGTGAGGAGCAAACAGTCAGCTTGCTGCAGACGTGCCACATTTCCTCTTTTAAGTTCTCCCTCTCTGTCCCAATTTCCACAAAGGGCGTATGAAGTTGGAGTTACTCTCATGGCACAGATTAATTTGAAATTGAAGCCAGGGCCCAAAGGATCAGGACCAGAGATGTTTGCCTTGTGTGCCTGCATGCTGGCTTTACAGCACTGCCTTGCTTTGTTGCCTTGTGAAATCAGCATAACTCTCATCAGCTGTAATTAGCAGCTCTAGCTGACATGGGGAGCAGTATAGTAGCTATGTTCTTGTTGACAAATGTGGTTTGAAAAAGGAGAGCAAAGACAAGCTCTCAGCCATCTCAATTGATAGCCTGAGAGCCGGCTGAGTTCCATCTCCTTTCTGCCTGGCCAGGCAGGCTGTGTGTAGATGACCACACGCGGCCCTCTTTGTTTGAACCATCACTTTGGATCTCTCCCAGGCGTTGTGATCCCCCGCACCTTCGATCAGAGGCATCAGCGGCCAAGGGACGGGTGATAAATCCACCCAGCCGTGACGCTTGGCGGCTGGATGCATAACTGACTCATCAGCATTCACCGTTTCTCATTTAATATGGGATTGTCCAGATGATTTCAGTGCCAGCAGCCTGGTGAGGAGGCAGTGCCTCTGCCTCCAGTAGTGTCGTGGAGCCATCTCCCTGTCTCTCCACCATCCGTACTTTTCGTTGTGGGGGGAGCGGAGGGGGAGGAGGGCTGGATCTGGCTTTGCTTATCAGCTGTAGCTCTTCCCTATGAGCGGTTTTATTTCCTCCTGACGACTAGGGTTTTCCATTGGCTCCCCTTGCTCTCCGTTGTTTCTGTGCCGAGGAGCGAATGTCCTGTGCTCAGCGCTGCCCTGTGCAGCGAGCCGTGCCCTTCGCAGCGCTCCGCCCGCCCGCCTGAGGCCGGCAGAGCCCCGGGGCGCCCCGCGCCACCCATGCCCCCGGGGGAAGCGCTCTGCCGGGGGGGCCCGGCTGCCTGCCCCGCAATGTAATTGCAGCTGCCGGGCCGCGAGCCGCTCCCGGCGCGGGGCCGCGGTTCGGGGCTGAGCGGGGCCGGCCCCGGAGGAGGTGCCGGGTCGGGGGCGGGCTGAGGGGGTGGGCAGGGCAGGGCACGGCACCCCCCTCATTGCCGCTGCCCCCTTCTCTCTCGCAGGCTCTCGTCGCCCGGCGGCTGCGGCGGCGGGGACGGCGACGGGAGCCGCAAAAGCGGGGTCATTCTGGACATCGCCGCCCTGAAGATGACGGAGCTGGAGTCCGAGGTGCTGCCCTTGCCTCCCCGATACCGCTTCCGTGACTTACTGCTGGGAGACCAGTCCTTCCAGAGCGACGACAGGTTGGGGGGCAGCGTGGGGGGCACGGCTGGGGAGCGGGATGGGAGGGAGAGCACGCGCACAAACACCCGCTGGGCGGAGTGGGAAAGCACATACCTGGGGACGAAAGTACCCCGGGCTGGGGACAAATGTACCCCAGAGGAGGGGATGCACATACCCCGGCGCCGGGGACGCGTTGCCGTGCCGGGGGCGGCTGGAGCTCTCCGCGGTGCTGAACGCCTCGGGGCGCGGAGCTCTCCGCGGTGCTGACGGCCTGGGGCCACCCCGGGCCAGCGGGTGCTGCGGTGTGCGGGCATGGTGTGTGCGGGAAGCTGGAGGGCGTGCTGGTGCTGTTGGGCATTGGGAGTTGCGGGTACAGCGGGCCGGCAGACATGGGGGTTTGTGGGTTTCCTGGGCAGCCTGCTGTGTCTGGGTGTTGTATCAGTAAGGGGTGGCAATGGTGCAAAGAGAGTGCTTTCTGGGAGATGTGTGGGGTACAGATGGTGAGGTGAGGGGCTGGTGAATCTCCCTGGTAAGCCATGGTCAGAGTTTGACATGAGTGCGTACCTTTATCTAAGAGATAGGTCTCAGCCAGCCTGTTCTCAGAAGATGTCTTTGCATCACAGAATGCTGATGCTGGTTGAGCGACTGAAGATCTGCTGTGGTTGTGGCACAACTCTCCTTTTCCCTGGCTGACAGGGATTTGTTACGGAGTTGATTGAGATAAAGCAAAGGAATGAATGTCTTGAGTTGCAAGTGAATTCTGTAAAGGGAGCAGTTAAACAAAACGCAACAAGAACAATTGTGCCTTCAAGTCTGTTCGTAACAAGAAAAATCAAGGAGCTACAGTACTCGTGGGGAGTCAATAAGATTGTCATTACTTTGTACCAATGGACTGCATGATGTAAACAAGGAGAGCTGTAACTCTGATTGAAAAAAACCTTTCCATTGCTGCTGAGTTAGCTTTTGGTATGTGCATTTGGTACATCTGTCACAAAAGTTTTCTGCATCTGTGTTGAAAGGTAGTTTCTTCTTTTTGTGTGTGTACAAGTGTCAGACAAAATATGTGAATTTGGGTTTGAGAATGTGGGATTTACAAATACTTTAAATCAGAATTCTTGTCCTTTATGGCTGCATAAGAATTGATTTTTCTCAAACATGAGTCTGTGATCCTCAGATTTTAAAAGCCCAGATTTCCTTAACAGGCACTTGAACATTAATTTGGTTTTATGGCTTCAAATTAGAGGTTGATTGAAAATTCCTGCTGTAGAAAATATCTGGATTTCAGAATGGTTATGATATGGATCATTTGGATCGGTTTAGATTTCTGATATTTGATAGTTTTAGTATTTAGTAATTTAAATGGAATTGAAATGCAGAAGATTACAATTGCAGATTGTGTTTTTTTTACTGCATTTCATTGGTTTAAACCATAATCTTCATTTTCATCTGGATTTCAGTGTTTCTGATTCACAGTCTCCTGATTTTTTTGTGTGTGTGCTGATACTTTGTGGTGCTTTGTTTTGGCAAATTCATTAGCCTTGCTTCTTAAGATAACTTTCTCTGGCTTTATGGGCTGTTATTTTAGCTCTTCTAACTTCTCCCTGCTTTTAGAAAATACAGACAACTTCCGGATGCGTTTGGGAATGCAGATCTATGAGTGCACCTCTGCTGTTCACGTACAGTCTGCTTGGCCCCACTGCGAGGTGCCACTGCTGTGGGCTCCTGGCCATGTTATTCTGGGCCTGCTGCAGACCAAGTCCTTAATGTCACTGGAAGCTTATCGATGAGGCAGACTCCAGAGTAGTTGTGACTAGTAAATTAGGCTGTTCCAAATGAGCTGAATAAGCAGCTGATTTAGGCTAGCAGAAGAAAAGCAGATGGCCTTTTTGCTATGCAGTACTTATAAATACTAAGCAGCTTAGAGCTGTGCTTTGAAGTGCTCTGCTATAGTACTGAGAAGAATGTGGTAGCTGAGGAAAATTTCCCCGCGTGAGCAGTATGAGGAACTGTGAATGGTAAAATAGAACCCTTTGGACTTACAAATGCGACACTGAAGGAAAACACCCGCAGCACTAACTACCTCATTTCTTTGTAAAAGCAATGCTAAGATCATTAGTCTCTCAAATATCTGCTTTTGAAAAATAGCCCCTAGAATAGCAGTAGGTTGATGAAAGGGATGAGGTTTCTGGGGTCAGCAGAAGGTTGAAAGGATGGGATGCTTCTGAGGAATTAGAACCACTTCTGTTAGAGATTTATTAATCCATCCTCATCAGAGAGGATGCTGATGAGACACCAACCCCGGTCTGAGGTAGAAGAATGAGGTAATGCTGGAGCTTGAGCTGATGAGAGCTTGCTGGAATAAGTGGGTAATTAGAGAGCTGTGGTGTGGCAGGAGAAGAGCTCATGTCCAGATAATCCAGAGAACTGAAGAAACTAAACTGTGAGTAGGCAGTGGAACACACGGCTCCTATTTTACTTCTGTATTTAGGTTATGAGCGGTGAAGGTAGTCAATCTAACTACGTGAGGTTGGCTCTTTGGCAGGTAGAATGATGTGAAAATTAAAATAGTACTTAAAATGTTGTGTGGGGGATGTTAATAAATCAGCCAGGAAGCAAATACAAAAAGACCGGCTAGAAGAAAAATGGGGGAGGTAAATGGGTTTGTGCAACAGAGAGTGAAAAGCCTAATGACAAGCAAATCTAGACTGACAAATGGAAATGTTCCTTCCAACATCTTCTTATTCATCTTTGGAACTCACTGCCTAGAGGCATCTGGAAGATGTTGGGCTTAGCTGTATTTACATGTAGTGCAGCTGTATTTAAATGCTGTGCTTGGCATTTTTGCTGGGCAGGTCATTTAAATTATAGGAACGGGATTAGCTGTCATTCAGTTCTGAATCTCCAGAGGACACAAAATGCTGACTCAAGGCAGAAATCTGACTAGTGGGGGCTGCAAGGTGACTTCTCTGGGGACATTTCTTTTTGGGAACCTTGAGTTGCCTTGGTGGCTGTTGTAAGTCCTGCCTGGTTTAGGAGTTTCTTTCCCTTGTTTTGGAAGGCTCCATCAGCATCGAAGGCAAAGAGATTGGTTCTGTTCTGTTACGGCACTACTGCATTTCTCAACTCACTGTTGTTTTGTTGTCATGGATGTATTCAGAGCCACTGGGATATAACAGCTGAACCAGTGTTCATGGTGTTGACCTGTATCAAAAAGAAGGTGCAGCACTGGGGGAATGAATACTGCTTTCCCTGGCTACCCTGTCACATCCTTGGCACATGACTCCTCCAGTTATGGGAATCCTTTGTGCTTTGGTAATTGAGTGTGGGTGCACGGCCAAGGGGTGCCAGTGAAACGGAGAAGGAGCTGAATGCCACATCCCATTGGTGCCACGAGTTTGGGCTTCTTCTGCAAGGAGGACTCCTGTCCTAAAGTGAGACCAGTCTTCGTGATTAAAGGCAGCTGAGAAAGCACATCTGCCGAACTGATAAATATTGTTTTATTCTACAAACTGCGACATCCCTTTGATCTTTGCAGTCCTGACTACGGCATTTTTTGATCTCCTGCGTTCTCTTTTCTTGGGCAGTGCTGACAACTGGGTTGGGACATGCATAAAAAAAAGCCCATAAATAAAATAAAACTGCATCTCAGAACAGCACCATTAGGAACTTATTTGTTGCCTAATTTAAATGGTCTGAATACTTTTCAGAAATTCACCATCATAAGCCACAGTCCTATTTACAGCAGCAAGAATTAATGGACATCACTTTGATTAAGTGCGTTTTCTGAGGCTAATTATCAGCAAAGAATCATTTAGATGGGTGACGATGCTTGGAAAAGCTCCTCGTGCAGAAGAACTCAGCAATATCCCTATAAAATTTTTAACATCTCTTTCTCAAAGAAAAGATTTTTCATGCATTGCATAACCAGGAAAAGAGAGGTTTTAATAACTAGGGTGATGTTTCTGCTTACAAGTTAGATAGACGTTGTAAGTTTCTTTGTCTGTTAACTGACATCTGTTCTTTGTCTCTTAAATTTGTCACTAGATGGTGGCTGAAAATCACAGGTTA
Source organism: Numida meleagris (assembly GCF_002078875.1). Classification (NCBI taxonomy): domain Eukaryota; kingdom Metazoa; phylum Chordata; class Aves; order Galliformes; family Numididae; genus Numida; species Numida meleagris. Next base: position 8,087,782 of record NC_034424.1, on the reverse strand, counting down.
GATTATACTTGGCACAAGGAAACAGTAGTGCTGACGTATCAGACTTATAGGATTTTCTCCTTGTAGTTTATTGCTGGTACACCCAAAGTGACATCCTCACTGGATGCATCATTACAGTAGTGAGAGTGCACACTGTTCTGTGTCTTTCTTTCGGATTCCTTGAATATGTCTGCAGCCGAATCTCCCCTTTCTCACCATATGATTTAATGGGTAATTTCTCTCATTTTATTTCTATGATGCAGATGGTAATTGAACAATCCCTGTATGCACGCAGAAGTGAAAAACGTTCATTTCTGTGGTGGTGAAGGGATGGTCAGAAAGTGTCTGCAGTGTCAGTTCAGACTGTACCATCTGTATCTGGACCTGGATTTAGGAGATCCAGCTCTGATGCCCCTCTGTGCCAGAAAATTCCACTGGCTAATGCTGCCCATTTCCCAACAGTTTGATCACTGCTTGGGAAAGAAGGATGTGGGTATTTGTTGTCTAATGCCTGACTCTGTCAATATGTCTGTGTTAAGACCCAATTTTCCACCAGCTCTGTGGGCAGAATCTCACAAGGGGTGACTCAGTCTCGCTTGTGATGCCCGAGCCTTGCTCCAAATTAAGTAATAAATAACACTGGGGAAGATGGTGACATCCAGACCAGAAACTCAGAAGTGACTGCGTGACCGCTTGAGTTCAATTGCAGCTTCTCTGCTTTTACCACCTGGCAGAGCAAAACCAGAACATTTGTTAATTGCATTAAGCTGTTTTCCTGAGTCAATACATAGTTGGGAACTTTGGGTCTGTTGCTACCCAAGCAAATATCTGCTCCTGGAAGCCAAGCCAGCCCTCTACCATAACGCTGCTCCCAGCCCAGCACACACTGTGCTGTGTGGCTCTGGCTCCTGAGCAACCTCCAGCACTGCTGAGGAATGTGGGCAATGGCTGGGCAGGCAGCGGGGTGAGGTGGGCAAGGGGCAAATGCTCCTTTAGCTGTGTCCAGAGTACACACCAGCGGCTCTGCTGTGCCCATCAAGGCTGTGGACGAGACAGAGTCCAGTGCCCATGCAACATGCAACCCATTGGAGATCCTATCTGAGCTGCTGGGTTCTGGGCACGCTGTGTGCACCCAACAGGGCCAATTCCAGCAGGCAATGGCACCCAGGGCACCAGTCATCTGCAGGACGGGACCTTGGGCCCAGCCTGGCCGAGCTGACAGCAGTGTCAGCGAACAGCCCTTGGGGCATGGCACAGCATGCTTTAATCTGCCACCGTTTGTTGCCTTGCGCTGGAAGTGTGGCCAAAGTGCAGTTTTCCTCTTGTCTGTAGATTTTATTTTAATGATACATAGCATTCTTAATTGCAGTTTGCTTTTTCAGTTGTTCTGGAAGGCTGAAGTGATGATTACTAACAGGGTGTCTTAATTAGTGTGCCACTGGGCATTTTTTTAAAATTGATGTTTCCTTGTACTCACTGATGTGCTCCTGAGTATTCATCTGAAGGCAGGAATGCCTGGACATGAGCAGGAAAATCAGTGAAGTTATGAAAGTAATAGAGTGAGAGAAGAAATACACTTCTCTTGTAATTAGATCTATTATTTTATAAGCAGAATGTCATTACTCTTTCCAGGGATATTGCTTTTGCTGTCAGCAATGGGCCCTTGCTGGCAATAAATGTGAGCACACAGAGCAGGCGGGTGGAACGCGCAGGAGCGTCCCTGGGGTGATGCAGTACGTGCAGCAGTGCCATGGTGGGAAGGAAGAGCTACATTGATTTTCAGTTATTTAGTGCAACTTAACACTGCAGGCTCAGATTTCCATCCCTCCCTGGTGTATTTTCTTGGTTTATTTACTTTCACTTTGGTTTCTGTTCAATTCATTGGGAGGATGGGCTTGAAATGGAAAGCGTCATGTTTTAAGTTACCTGAGAGTGTCTTGGGTCCATTTCGCATGAGGGAAACATCAAGAATATGAGGCCACGTCCACGGATCTGGGAAAGAAATGGTCATTTTTGCCATCACAGCAGAGCCCCGTGTCTGCAGAGGTGAAGGGGAGGGCTGCCCTTGGTCTTGGGGAGGTGGGAGGTCAGGCTGAGCCTGGGGCTGTCACAGCTGCCGCAATGACAGCGTGATAAGCAGCTTGGCAGCTGGAGCTGTAATTGCAGAGAACGCATTACATTTTTTTTCTGCTGTGTTTTCCCACCACTTTAGTCACAGTTGCATCTCTGTTCCCGAGGGGAATAACTCATTGCCATTCTGAAGGTGGTGCTCGCTCCTTTCCCTCAGCACCCTCTGCGCAGTGACAGTGTGCAGAGCCCTGGAGCTCAGGCTCTGCTGTCTTGGGGATGCGATGCTCGACCCACGGCCCCTCTCCCATAGACCCCTGTGTGGGCACGGTAAGATGGATCTCACGTGGATCACTAAAGAAATTGGCTAGAAAATCCCCGTGTGAGGTGCAGCATCTCAGAGACTTCACTTTGGCTTAGGCTGTGCAGCACATGGGTTTAGAGAGAAATAGTTTGGATTGAAGCATTTGTTTATTTTTAGCTCCGCTTATCAAAAGCGAAGTGAGCACATTGCCTGCTGAGACCCCGCAGCTAGCACAGATTTCCTTGCCATGCTGCATTTGCCTCTGCTCCATCGGCACCAGCTTGGTTCTGTAGCAAGCTTACTGGTATTAATTTGCAAAGAAAATGCTTCATGCTCGTGAGCTGTGCTGGCAGCTCGGTTAATGGGTCGTGCAGGCACCGTGCAAATGTTTGCCCTACATGAAGAGCTGGCCATGCAGGTGTGGGGCAGCACCAGCCCAGGAGCCACCGACGCTGCAGGTTTCTTCTCTCATTGCTCTATGACTTTGCTGGATTATTGCAATAGCAGATCTTTTCTTCTGCCTTCCATTTCTGGAGACAATAAATAACTGGTAATGAAGGAGCTGGTGGTGACAGAGCTGAAATAAAGGGATTAAGTGCTGCTTTGGCAGGTAGACTGTGGACCTGAGTGCTTTACCAGCAGATTAAATTAAAAAACAAAACAAAACAAAAAACCCCAAACCAGCATAATTTCCAAATCTCTCAGACTCAGAAAAATTGCCTCTTCAGGCAGGAAGCCTGTGATGTTGGATCAAGGAAGGCTTTGCACCAGCTGTGTTAGCTTTCAGGCGTGCTGAAGAGTTCTTTTCTGTTCTGAAGGCTCCCTCAGGCTGTTGGTGGTGTGCTCTGCCAGGGCACCCACAGCTTCTGGAGGAGCTGCAGGAGCTCCTTGCGCTCACAGCGGGGCTGCCGCCGTGTGCTCAGTGCCTCTGCCTCCTCCGGGAGATGGAGTGCCCGCTTTTCCTTGATCCCCTTCTCCAAGGGGTGTTCTGGGGCTGTGGGTTTTGCTGACTGCCGGATGGGAGGTGAAAGTGGTGTTTTATGAATGGAAGACTCAGGATTGTGCCATCTTCCAAAGCAATTGCTTGGTGTTTTGTTCCAAGGTGCTGGAAGCCTGCTTTTTGGGGAATGAATGTTTCTGCAGCCGGGTTTTTGTTTTTTTTTTTTTTTGCTGTGTAGATATCTCCCGATGGTTGGCATGCTTTCCCTGCGTTTTTCAACCCTGTTCCCGCTGAACTGGCTCCCTCTGGGGATGGAGGGAGCATCCCCCCGGCCTCGCTCCGTTCCCCGCCTGCCGCTCGCAGCGGCCGCGTTCTCACGATGCCGTGGCAGAGCCCTCTGGAGGGCGGCACGAACACGGCTCCCGTTGGACCGACCTCGCCGGGCCCCGCTGACGCTCGGGTTGCGTCGCTCCCGCAGGACCTGCCGCCGCCTCCTGGTTCTCCCCGTGGCTCCGTGCGCAGCCGGGGGCTGAGGGCGTCGTGCAAGTGGCAGCGTGAGAGCCCGCCGTGCTGCGGGCAGGAGCGGCATCGCGGAGAAATGCGCCTTGCTATCGGGGAGCAGGAAAAAACCGAGCGCGGAACGCTTACGAGGAAGGCAGGCGTGCCCGAGACGGGCGGCTTTCTGCTGTGTGCTCGCGGTGCTCGTGGTGTGCCGGCACCCATGCGGCGCGATGCCGTGTGTGTGCGTGCCACGATCTTCCGCAGCAAGGTCTCCTGCAGGCCGATGCTAAATTGATTTATTTTTTGCAAAGCTAAGATGCTTTCTGCATTGTCGGAAACTTTTCCCTTTGGAGCCGCTGTGGGTGTGACTGCGCGATTGGGATCGGGGAGAGCTGCACACACCTGAGGGAACTCATTCTCCCAGCGTCCGTGTGTCTGTGTGCAGTGTGTCCTTACAGCTGGGCTGATTGCTCCGTATGGGAGCACTGCTTGGAAAAAGTCAAGTTTGGTAAAACGGCTAGTCACTGCTTATTAGAAGAGAGTTTAATGGAAGTGATTGCAGCGCACACTGGTGTGCTGATTTAGCTTGGTATTTATAATGCACAGTCACACTGTTTGTTCAAGGCAAGAGGAAAGGGCTCTGGGAGGTGCTCACATTTCTCGGTGAGAACTTACAGCTGGTCTCAGGAAAGGCATTCCTTCAGCAAAGCTATTTAGTCACCACTCCGAGCTTGGGCTGTGAAGACGAGAGTGCTTCACTGCAGTGCGATGCGGTTCCACCCACGCTGCTGACGGCAGAGGACTCCTCTGGCACTTCTGTTCCCACTTCGGGTGACTTTGGGTTGGTCTTCCCGGTCTGGCACAGGGACACGCGCCGCCTGACGTGCTCACACGTATGTGCACGGCTGTGCTCGCCCACCAGCTGGCGTGCAGCAGGAGAAGGGTGAACTTTCTTGTCCCCCGTTGTCTCAAACTCATCACTGCCCATATGTGCGCCTTCAGTTCCAGCTGGGTGCATTGGTACCAGGAGGTTTTCCCTTGCAGGGAAAGAATGTATGGTGTCATCTGGGCCGGGCTGGTCCCCCTGCTGCTATTGCTGAGCCGCGTGCAGGTGCTGCTGTGAGCTGGACGGCTCTGCTGTGGGAACCAGTAACCTGTGGGGCACTGGGAGCACACTGTGGTGAGGGATGGGTCACAGAGAGCCACGAGGTCCAGGCGCCTCCTGCAGAGCTGCACCCGGCGCCTGTTCCTCTTCGTCCTTCTCCAAAGTGCTTTTCCAGCTCAGTATTGTCACTTGGCTTGGACTCTTTGCACAGGGTCTGCCCAGTGCTGGTGGAGGGGTTTATTGCCAGCAGCCGTTGAGAAGGAAAACAACTTCCAGCCTGATGCAGTTTGTAAGTATTTGTAAATATTTACTCTTTTTTTCCTTCAAAGTACACAGAACACAGGAATACCCAGTGCTGCCAAGGCCCTTCTCCATCCCATTACTGCTGTGTGTAGGGAGCTCTGTGCGGTTCGTGTTGGTGCTTCTCACGGCCAACAGCTCACAAGGAACCCATCTTCTCCTCTGAATCCCTTGGTGCCAATCCCTGTTTTTGGCTGGGTGTGCAAATAGAGAGCCCCCGCGGTCAGAGCACAATGTGGCAGGGCACAGCGTGTGCTGTCGGTTGGCAGCAGGATGTCCTGGGTGCAGTTAAAATAAGAAACACACTTGGAGATCAGTGGTGGTGCAACCCTTGTCCTTGTCCTTCCCATGCAGCCCAATGAGGCAGAGAACTCCATGGAGTTCGTGCCTCATTTCTGCAGCGCGCTGTGAATCTGTTGGTATGGGGACTTGCCATTTTCCCTGACTTATATAATGTATCATAAAGTGAATGGTGGTGGAAGAGGGAAATGTCTGCAAATGGTACACAGAGCAATCCAGAGAGCCTGGGGACGGAGGGGGGGCTTTATTTCCATGAGACACAGTTGGTGGAGCTGATGGAGTCCCAGGGCCTGAGCTTCTCCTTTGAAGATCCATCTTTAAAAAAAAAGCAAAACAACAACAACAACAAAAAAAAACTTCAAAGAAGATTTCCAGTTACTAAAATTCTCCATGTTTTTAGCAGAAACTTAAGGCCATTGAGTCAGCAAATGTCGTTTTGCAATTTAAAAGATCATTTCATTAGAATTTTAATGGTTTAATTACAAAGTGGCTGGAAAAAGAAAAGGTCACGCAGGAGCAGCTCGGAGCTTTATAGCTGGTGTTATAAATGTCCTCCGTGTCGAGTGGGATGCAGTCATGGGGGATGTGCGTGGGGCAATTAACGCACACAGCACAGGGTTCGTTACAATGGGAGGCCACAAAGTGTGGTTAATGGCACGTGCTGTGCTTGTGCTCCCGGAGCTCGCTCTGCATCCCTGCTGTGGGCTGAGGCTTTGTCGCTGCTCCCATTAAGTGCTGGGGCTGCTAACCACCCTGCTGCACGCTCACCTGGGAAGCGGCCCGGCTGGCTTTGCGCTCTCTGCAGAGTTTTCATGCTTTGCTTGCAGATATATATTTAGATTTTACCCTGGGGCTTTTAATTTCCTCGCTGACTTGAGCAGCACTGACAGGCACACCGATACGTGCCCTTTTGCCTCTGGCAGTGTTAACCTGGCATCGGTTCTGGTAAGAAAAATGTGAGAAGAGACCACAAGTCGCCGTTGGGCTCCGGGTCCTCATTGCTCCGCTCCTGAGCGTGTGAAGCGCACCGCGGAGAGAGCAGCCCGGAGCTGGCGGTTCTGCGGGGGTATTTCTTCAGCATCCCTTCGTGTCTGCTCTATTTCTTCTGCCGACAGCCTCTGCTGGTTCTGCAGCTTTCATGCTCGGCGCTGACGAGCCACACTTAGGGAGGTAAAAATGGGTTTGCAAAGGCTGCGATGACAGTTCTGGGATTCGGCGCACGCCGCGCTCACGGCCCCGCGTTACGTAAATGCGGCTCTGCCTGCACCGCGGCCGGGGGGACCGGGGCAGGGGACAACGGGGACATTCCCTGCCCTGTCACGGAGCCGTGCAGCGCTCCAGCCGCGCGGTGCTGGAGGTGCTGTCCGCTGCTCTACACGTGAACATTCAGGGATTGGCAGCGCTGGGAACGTTGATGCAGGGAAGTGGGGAAGGGAAGGGAAATCAAAGGCTCCTCTGCTACCAGACGCACCGTCTCCCTCTGGGCTTGCAGCCTGCCCGCCTGCTCCCTGTGTTTTCTTACTTTACATAATTTTTCCATTTGTCTCCAGCAGCCCGGCTCTTCAAAGGCTCCCTTCTATTTCCAGCTCTCTTGCTGCTGCTATTAATGCTCTCCTCCATGTTTTCTAAACGCTCATTCTTCCCTGAAGCTGCAGTGCTCCAGTTTATTACATCTCTCTCTCAAGCTCAGCAGACGCTGCGCTGCCGAGTAGCGGCTATGTGAAGCTGCTCTGGGGGCTCTGCAATTGCCAAAGGACCAAAGAGGGAATGAATTGCAGCCAGCAGCTCTACCCGTGCTGTACAAACCCTCCAGGTGCCTTTGGGTGCCCACTGCCTGGGATGGGAGCGGGTGGCCAGAGGTTGTGGTGGCTGCAGGAGGATGTGTAACCCCTGGTGCTCTGCTCCAGGCCCACAACTGTTGGGTTTCTCTGCACCCTGAGCCCAATGAAGCAGGATCTGGCCCCATGGGTCAGGGTGCGGATGCCTCCCTTCCCCAAGGGTGTGGCCATGGGGCATTGCCCGCAGATAATGTGCCCCAGTGTGGGCTCCTGAACCCACTCGGCTGCTGCTTTTGGCCGTAGCCACTGAGCTGCGCTGCCATCCTGGCAGCTGCTGTGATGACAGAAATCCCTGTGGTTTGTGAACTTTTCCTGAAATGCTTTTAATGACAGCTTAATAACAACACTTAGCACTTTGTACAGAGCGTCTCAGCCCTGGTGCTTAAATGCTTTGCTGAGAAGGGTAAGGACCATTATCCCCCATACTCACAGGGAGGGGGAATAGCTGGATTTTATTTGTGAGAATAATTACAGTGAGTTGAATGAATCAACTTTTCATATGAATGGCGTTGCTTTTAAAAAGACAAAGGTCAGGAAAGCATCTCAGATATAAAGGAGAGCATACGGTGATATGGGTCCATTCAACCACTTTTCAGGGAGCATCTCAAGGTCTTGTTGTGTGCACAGAAATTAACCCTGACAAGCAGTGCATGGAGAGACCAGAAACCAGAGAAGGTGAGTGCAAGGCAGGGCACACACTGACAGTGTGCCGGGTGCTGGTGAGCTGGCACTGCTTTTGCCCTGATCCCACTGTTGCTTACCTTTCTGCTTGGCACTTGGCACTCACAGCTCCTGGCACCGAGCAGCCTGGTGCTGCACTATGCAGGGAGCAATGGCACTGGGATAAACGCTGGTTTCTTGGGCTCCAGGAGTCCACGACCTGAGTGATGCCATGGAAAGGCACTGTGGGTTGGGTTTTCTTCCCTCGTTTCCAGCCTGCTGTGCTCTCCCTTATTCAGAGCACAGCCTCACAGGGCCTTGGCTTCCTGCTCTGTGCTTTCTTCATACCTGGGAAAACAGAGGTTGTTTGGACTGGGACCTCTCGGTGTGACGGCAATGGAAATGCAGAGCTATAATTCCTCAGTGCACTGCAAATGCGGGGGAAGAGCCGCCAAAGTGCTTTCTGCTGTCGCTGCCCTGCTGCGTGCAGCCCTGTACTGCTGGTCTGTTCATGGGGATGCCAAGTCATGGATTTGCCTCAAATAAGCCCAAGTCCTGGGAAACCCTCCAGCGCCTCTGCACTCTGCTGCTCTGTGTTGTGGGCATTGCAGCAGAGGAACAGCGGGAGCGTGGGGCACGGAGCTCGGCGTGCTGAACGCCGGCCATGTGCAGCAGCCAGCCCTGCAGAGAGGATGTGGTAGTTGGTCTCTGAGCACTCCTTGCCCAGAAATCTTTCCATCCCCGTGTGCCAGGAGGGCTCCCTTGCCCCTCTGATGGCAACAAGCTGGAGAGAGATTCTTAAATTGATCGATACGAGCTATTTTATCTAAGCCCAATTATTAGTAAGTGTGGACATCCTTGCTGTCCAGAGAGGGCATCTCTTGTACGTTCCAATATCTCTGCAGCTCTGAAGTAATCGATATATTGATGTTGCGTTTCCGACTATAAGAAGAGCTGAAGCTCTTTGGCTTTGCCCTTACCAGTAAGTGCAACTCCACCTGCTGCCAGATGGTCAGAAATCCAGACAGAGGGATCTGTCTGGGCTGGTGTGGTGCTGGGGGCTCCTGGGGAGCTGCTGGGCTCCCTGCCCGCGGGAGGAGGAGCGCTGGCACCCCACGGGGATGGAAGGGACGCATCCTACGCAGGGAGAGAAAAGAAAGCGTCGACACTTGTCTTTTTTTTTTTTTGCCATTTTTTTCTTTTTGACGAATTTGTTGTTCTAACTGAAACAAATGTCAAAGAAAAGAATATTTTTAGAGAGGAAGGAAACGCTCCATTTTCTGTGATTTTAATTTCCTTTTGGAACATTAGAAAAATGGGTAAGCAGAATGAAACAAAATCTCTAAACCTCCCGGAGAAGGCTGATGTTTGCTGTTGACTGTTGAAGAGAGGGGCTGGTGGCGGAGCGTAGCAGTGCTGCTCTGGAGCTGGTGCTGCAGGGCTTGTGCTAAACCTGGCAACCTTGAGACGTTGGCAGGGTTTGGAAAGCTGTTTGCAATCCGTGTTGTGGGAATGTAGGGCATCCCCTGGTGACTGAAGAGCAGGCCTGACCCATGTTTGCTTCTTGAGAAACACTTTAGCAAATGGCTCAGCCGAAGAGAATGCCGGTTTTTGTCCGTGTGTTAGTAGTGCTCTGAAGTTTACCCAAGTGCTGATGCTGTGCTGTTAAATCTGTAGGGCCCTTGTAATGCAGTTTGCGCTGCGTCTGCTGAGGAGTTTGCAGCAGTGGAAGAATGATGGGGAGCCTTGCTTTGCCTTGGGTCGAGGCGCAGAGGGGTGGCATGGGCAGGCGGCTCCGCAGCCCCTGGAGTTTGCTGGGGTATGATGAGAGCCGGGCAGATCTCTCAGCCCTGTGGGTGTCTCTGTAGTCTCTGGTGAGGTGCTGGTGCAGCCCTGAGCATGGAGGCTTTGGGCAAAACGTGGACTCCTTTTGTTACCTTGTGTGGCTGCCTGAAGCACCTCCACATAGAGTCGATGCCGCTCATGAGGACTTTTCAAGGGTTTGGAAGGTGTTCAGTCAGTGTTTCTTATAGCAAACTCCATGTGCTGATGCTTCTGGATCCAATCTCAGCATCATAGGTTGATTTGCTGGAAGAATTTGGAAAAAAAACCCTTTCTGTTTCATCAACTCCTTATAGCGGGGTATGTTGTGCTTTATTATTAATAAGTTGGATCAGTGCGTAAAAGGAGTTTTGGCAGCTGGGACTGAAAGCTACCTAGATAAAAGGAAAATATTCCATAATGTCGGTGCTGTGGATTCAGTTAAGACTATTGAAAAATCTGCTTTGTTCTAAATCGTATTTTCAGAAAGATTATTATGACAGCAATGGCTGCTGAGCAATCCCGAGCCATTCCTCTACCCCCCGGCACAGCAATGGTCTCTGCATAATGCAGGCACTGAAATGAGAAATCAGCAGTTTGTAATGGGTTCTCAAACTAAAATTAAGCATCGATCTCCTGGCTTGCAGCCAGATGTTTGACACTCATTTAGCAGGCAAATATTTCTGGGCCAGAGCAATTCTTATTCGGACTCCAAAGTCACGGAGGTTGTGTTCTGTTGGCCTTTGCTCTCTTCATTCCCGAGGAGGATGTGCTGAGTGCACGAGGAGTTTTCTGCTCTCATTTGCCTTCTTGTACCGTGAGTGAAGTGTGGACTGTGTCAGCACGGCGCTTCAGGTTACGCTTTGCAGCCATTGCTCTTTCTAGGAACACGCGACTTCCCAGCAAGAGCGAGCCTTCTGGACACGCTCATTATGTGTGGAGTGATGCATTTTGGCTGTTGCATTGACTGAGTTCTGGGTAAGCATGCGACAGCCATAAACTGACATCACCAGCACTGGGGATCTGCAATTAGTCTTAAATGCATTTTGCTGAGTAACAGCCCTTCACTCCAAGCTGCAGCAGAGCTGCTTTGCCCACTCAGTGCAACCAGCCCCTTGCCCTCTTTTAGTCAGCAATGTGCTCTACCATCAGCTGGCATCTCAGAGCTTCTTTTTGCTTTTTCTCCTCATGACAGCCTGGCTTTCTGGCCTCAGCACCAGGCGACCTCTTTTCTCCCTTGGAAGGGAAATGCCTGGTGAAAGCAGTGGCCCTGCACACAGTTTCTCGTGACTTGCCTTGAATCGCTCCCCTCTCTTCTGTCTTTGTGCCTTGGTTTGTGCTGAAGCGCTCCCATAAGAGGTGTCTTCACGTAGAGGCTCCCACAGGTGGGAACTGAGTTTCTCGAAGGGTTATTTTTTGTCACGTGCTGTACAACAAAAGTACAATGGGGGAGTTTCCATTTTCTATTAAAACTCCCCAAGCCTTTTCCTAATGCCTCTTTTGCTCAGTGCTGCTGCTTGATGGCATTACTGCTGAGATCGAGATTTATGCGTAAGCCACTTTGCACATCAAACATCTCCCCTGAAGTTAATATTCTTCTGGAATTAGGAATACAACATGAGCTAGAATTTGTGAATTTTTTCCCATGGGAGAGAGCTGACTGCCCCAGCCCCAGTGATTCTTGTCCATCAGGGCTCCTCAGGCATGGGGCCGGTCCATGAGGCTGGTGGCAGCGATTGCAGCTGGGCATGGGAACAATGCTCCGGGGTGTGCAGACCCAGAGCAGTAACTGGAGATGAGGCTGAAGCAAACCATGGAGCGGAGAGGAATGGCTCTGTTAGGAAACAAATGTATTGATCTGATGAATCATTTTGAGGCAAAAGGAGAAATTAAATGTGCGCGAAAAGCTGGCACACTGGTAAATGGGCTGCGGGTTTTTATCCATCTAACATTTCAAAATGCTGCAGTAAAGTATGTCTTATGGTGAAATCCCATTAAGAAATTACGCTCCAAGTAGGGAAACATGGATTTTGTTAACAGGAAACGGGGACTTGGTTTCTTTTCCTAGATCAGCTGTGGGGTGGTTTGAGGGCATTCTGTGGGGTGGTTTTGGGATGCTCCATGAGGCGGTGCTGGGGTGGTTGGGGGCAGTTGATGGGGTGGTTTTGGGTGTTGCTGGGATGCTTTGGGGGCGCTCCATGTGGCAGTGCCTGGTGCCTCTGTCCGTGGTGCTGAGTCGCCGTTCAGGCGACCCTGAGGTCCCTACGAGCTCTGGCACCGCCGCATCCCGCTGCGATGCTCCTTGTGGGGCATCTGCACGAGCAGAGCAGCCACGGGCTGCCAGCGTCCCCAGGAAGATGGTGGGGTGCATGGCCCCATCTTTCAGTCCCACCTACTCACTGGGGGACTCGTGGGGTTATGTCCTGTTTGGGGCTCCCTTGGCCACGATGAATTCCCTGTTCTGTTTGACACCTTGACAAATCGATGCCAAGAGCGTTGAGGGAACAGCAGCTTTTGTGCTCACCTGAAGCGACAAGGCTGGGCGGTGTGGGGATGGGCTGTTTTGGCACGGCCAGGTGGGCAGGGACAGAGCGCTGAGTGGTGATGGCAGCTGGGAGTGAGGCAGCAGCGAGTTCCCCTCTGCTCAGTTTGCAGTGTGTGCGTTCGGGAGGGGGCCTTGTTCTGCTGCTTTGTGTCCGTGAGCCAAACGTGCTGAGTCTGTTCCTTGGCATTCAGTCCGCACGCTGCTCTTTACACAGAGCGATAAGATGAAATAGCTTCCTCCCCCTCATGTCACCACTGAAAAACAGGGATGGGGAAAAAATAATCCCTCATTCCCTGCCCTGCTTGTGGTGATAAGCATAATGCAATCGTTTGTTTTTTAAAGGAGGCAGCCAAGACAATTACATTATTTACTGAACAAAGCCGTTTCCGAGATTTCTGCACAGTGAAGGTTTTCTTAGTCATTTTGCACCAAATCCATTGCAGCAGCAAGGCCAGGGAGTTTGCCTTGACTCCCCTCACTACCAAAATAAATGTGCAGGGCAGGATTGTTCCACTGAGCAGCCGTGAGTGGGGAGAGAAGAGAAGGAAGGAGATGGTACGTGCCGACAGCTCTAAACTGAATGCAGCCAGGATTGCTATGTACGGGAGAGTTCAGGGGGGAAAGAGGAGGAAGTCACAGAGGCAGCCCAGGCTCGCAGGATGGCAAGAGCCAAGCTGAAGAATTCCCCTTCAGAGAGCAACTCGCACGTGAAAACTGTCCCACCAGCAACGACAGAAGATGTCCGTGGGGTGAGCCCCTTGCTGCCAGCGCGGAGGATGGGCTCCTTGGGGAGCGATGTCGGACAGAGGTACTGCGGGGCTGCAGTGGTGTGTGGGCTTGGGAAGCAGGGGGGCATGCTTTGTCTTTTAAATAAGAGGGAAAGAATTTGTGCCACCAGGGGCTGGAGGGGTGGTGGGTGAAATCCTTCTGATAGCTGTGTGTGGAAGAGCCACCCCAGCTCTGAAGTTGCATTATGAAACAGATAGCTGGAGCAGAAGAAAACCACTTCCTTTGAATTTTTTATAAGTATTCCTTGGTTGTTTTTTTTTTGGTTTTTTTGTTTGTTTGTTTGTTTGTTTGTTGTTTGCCATAAGCATGTCTGAATGGCAGCCTTGAGACTGTAGGGCTGCTACATGATGCTGCTAACTTGTGCTGCACCTTCTCTGTGCAGTACGAGACCAAAGCTTATTTACACTGCTAGCACCACAGTATGCACTGTACATAAGCACCATGTTTGCAATGATGCCCAATCCCCCTTCTGAGGAATGATTTATTTACAACTGCAAAAAAAAAAAAAAAAAAAAAAGAAGGCTGCCCTAGGAAATGCTGCATCCTCCTTCTGCAAGCACACGGCTGATATGCACAGAAGAAAAATGTGCTGTTTTTCAGGAGGATGGAAATGGGTTCACACTGCACTGTGCTTCAGAAGAAGCTAGACCTTCTCATTAAGAAGAGGAGGCAGGTGTCAGGAGTTCAGTTCTGGTTCTGTTTATTTTCTTCCTTTCATCTCTTCAGCATTTCAGCCCATCCATGCTCTCTTCCCTCTCAGCAAAACCTATCTCACCTGTGACTGTGTGCTGTGTATCTCCTAGGATGCAATTTGGTGCTGCTTCTAGCTCTGTTTTCCAGCACAAATTAGCACAGTAGGAAAGCTTCTGCTCATGGTGAATTTTACTTGGCTGGCTCCAGGCTGGCAGAAATTTACCACCTGGGTTTTGGGACCTTCACACAGCTCCTGGGTGGGCCAGGGGAGCACAGGCAGCAGGCACAGCTGAGCGGTGCGGTGCCTGTGGAGGAGCCGAGGAGGAGGTGTGCAGAGGGCACGTGCTTTGGTGTCTGGGTCCAGGAGGCAGAGTCCTGATGTGCCCACAGAGCTCAGGTCTCCGTGTGCTGGGTGATGGTACCGTGGTTGGTCTTCTGGTGGGCAGGCGCTCAGATCTCGTGAATTGTTGCCTTCTGATTTCATGAGCTTGGGCTTACAGGTGTGGAAGGCTGTGGATGTATGGGAAGCTGCAAATAGGCATGGGGCAGGTAACTTGGGCTGAGGAGAGGCTCATACCTGTGGCCAGGGTGCTCCTCCAAACCCATCCCAACCTGCTGGGGTGGAGCATGCAGGAAGAGCTTGGTGGGCTCAGCCCAGGAGCAGGAGCTCTGTCCCCAGGGCTGGCCCCTATGTCTCTTGGCAGGGATTGTGGCACGAGGAGCAGTGCTGGAAGGCAGGGATGGATCCGGGATGGTGGGGGGCAATGTCCAAAAGCCACAGAGCTGCGGTTGTTAGTGGACCCAGGCCAGAAGGCTGAGAGCGCGAAGCACAGCGGGTGCCTCCGGGCTGCAGATAATTCACGATTGAACCCAGTTCCCTGGATTTCGTTGGAATTTCATGGGTTTTGCTGCAGTCTTTCTGTAAGGAGCTGGTGGTGGCTTGGACGCTGCTGGCAGGAGGTGGAGAAGTTCCTGGCAGCGCTCTGCACTGCTCCCAGAGCCCTGTGAGCTGCCTGCAGAGCCTGAATTCCGCGAGTGCTTTGCTCCCCTCGGTGATGGAGTTGGTGATAACAACGGTCAGTGTGCTTGTACTTCATTGCCTATGCAAGAGACAAAGGAGGGAAGATTGCTATGAAATTCTGGATAGCGTGTCGGAGATGCTCTGTCTCCTTCAGAGCCAGACAAGCAGCATTGCCACGTTAGCAGCAATGGTTGTTACTGGGACTTTGGGGTGAGGTGCGAGGCAATGGTGGAAGCAGATGCTGTGTTACAGGATGTTCCCAGGGATGAAAATCAGTTCTCCAGGCGGCTGAAGCCAGTGAAGTTTATTCTCACCTACTTTATTTGCCTTTTACTCTGTCTCTTAGTCACTGCAGCATCTAGGGCTTTTAGTAGCTCTCGGTTTCAGCAGGAGAACAGCTTTGCTGTGGTCTGGAAGTGACCGAGGAACCCTGCAGCTCTGCACAGTAGGAGGCTGTGCGATGCTCATGGCTGCCCTGCACCCTGCTCCAAAGGGAGCAAGCTGTGGGAAGCTCACTCCCATAGAAGGGAGAGATGGTGCTGGGGGAAGACTTTGGGAAGGGAAGGTGTTGAGGTGGAACAAATCGCAGAAAAGTTGATTTCTGAGCTGAGCTCTCCGTGAGCACTGCAGTGGTACAGGCTGAGGGCTGTGTTTGGGAGGAAGCTGCTGGCAGCGTGGACATGTAAATATCTGTGCTCGGATCTCACTTCAGGGGCTGTTGATCTCTCTGCAGCACCGGACGTGTGGATGTTTTGTTGTGTTCTTATTTAAAAACAAAGCAAAACATTTTTACAAGATAATTGTGTCCTGTTTATGCAGTTTTGGTAGGAAGTAGTGGAACTTCTGGCCACTCTGCATCCAGAGGCAAACTGATATTCTTAAGGGACAGCCAACATCCCTGTAACGGATCTGGATTTGAAGATCTGCCCAAAAACCCTGGGGGGGCAAGGCTGGCAGTACTGCTTCTTCTCCCCAGAGCCTGGGATCGCTCGCTCCAAACCAGAGGGGCACGGCGAGCCCTGAGCAGTGAGAAGCAACCATGTGCCATGGAGCTGTGGTCTGACCCAGGGCAAGCTGCTCTCCCAATGCTTTGGGAATTGCAGGAGCAGGAATTGGGGCTGCAGGACTGGGAGTGCTGCCACATGAAACCTGGCGATGCTGAGATGGTTTGATGGAGAACACTGGAAATGCAGACTGGTTGAGGTTGGAAGGGATGGCAGGAGGAGCCCCTTTCTCAGAGCCGATGAACTTTGAAGTTGGGTGAGATTGGGTCAGGTTGACTGGGACTGGTCCTGCTAAATTTTGGGAATCTCCCAGGATGGAGCTTTCCCAGCCTCTCCACATGCCTATTGCAGTGCCTCGTCAATCTGAGGGTGAATATTTCTTCTTCATATCCAGTCAGGCTTCCCCTTGCTGCATCTTGTGACTGCTCCCTCTGTCCTTTTGCTCTGGGGAGGAGCGGGCTCCCTCTCGCCCCACACTCAGTGGCTGAAATCAGCTCCTTCCCTCTCATCCCCGTCCTCAGGCTCCACAGTCCCACCCCCAGCCCCTCCTCGTCTGGCAGCTGGAGGTGGTTCTGGCACCAGTATGTGGGACTTTGCTCCTTCCATGGCACATGAGGGCTGGAGGCTGCACAGCAATGGGTGAGAAACAGCAGCACGCTGGTGGGCCCAGTGCTTGTTGAACAGAGAGCGCTTCAGAGAGCGCCAAAACCACCCAAATGTGTTTGAAAATTTAATTTCTGACTAATCAATGGCTGTTCCTCCAAGGGGCCACCAGGCATCAGCAAGCTCATCCTGCTGGATGTGTGCTTACAGCCTGATGCTCAGACCCACGATCTGCTCTGAGTCCTGGCACGACTGGAGCCATTGTTGGGGTTTCTGTGGGTTGCTCAGTGTTGGTCTCCATAACGAGTCTCAGGTGCACATTCTACCTGCAGTTGATCACTGAACTCACTGGGCTGGGGGTCAGTGAGCCAAGAGCAATGTTTTTGCACATTTCCTTCATGCAGCTCAGAGCTGCGGTGCTGCAGGCTGTGCCGCTGCCAGCTGTAATGAGGATGACCTGAAAAGATGCTCAGCTCCTTCCCCAGGGCTTTGCTTAGGAGTTAGGGAGGGATTTGCCCTATTGAGGCGCAGTGGGGACTTTTGGCTGTGCTGGGAGTGGGGCACCCCATGTCACCATGTCCTCCAGCTCCGTCCTGCAGGGTTTGGTTGGATTCTGGTCCCGTGTGTGCACTCCCCATCCTGCAGACCTCCCCACGCTCAGCAGGGAGCTACCCCCTCCCACTCCATGCCCTACATTGGCACTGAGCTGCAGGTGCCAAGCATCAGGAGCCCACGCTCCAAACGTGCACATATGTTTTATCCCTGCTTATTTTCGGTCCTTCTTCTCTATCAGAGCCCAGTGGTGTGCGAGGCTTCAGCATCACTCCCGCAGAGGGGGCTGATATGTGAGCCAAGTGTTTCTGCAAGGTAAGGGCAGGCAGTGCACGTGGCTCAATGGGCTGCATTTGTGGCACCACAAAGTTCCCTAACGCCAACCCCTCCCTCGTGTCCCCATCCCTGGGCTCTGAGCACACTGTGAGCCATGGGGCTGCCCCATCCCATCCTGCACGCGTCGTTGGCCAGACGCTGCCCAACTGCTCACGTCTCCCTTCCTCTTTGTTGCTCTTTCTCCCCCTCTTTACTTTCCTTTTTCGTCTCCTCCCATCTGTCCTTCTCACATCAGGCTATTTTTGTGGATGAGTTTCTCACTGTCAGTATGGTAAGAACCGTGGTGCAGCTCTTGTCTTCGCGATGTGCGCCGCTTTGGGGAGCCTTCCCCAGCATCCACTCCTCCTGGTTGGCTCTGCCCCTCTGCTGTGCCCCGTGCCCTCCCCATGAGCACAGACCCACTGGGATCAGGGGCTCCTCCAGACCCAGTTGCCCCAGTCTGGCGGGGGTGGTGGCTGAGCACCCCAAAGTGTGGTGCTGGTGGGAGAGTGCTTGTACCCTGGTGGCTCCAGGGCCCCCAACTCGAGGCAGGGATCCTTTGCTTCAAATGAATGGGAAGTGCACAGCCAGAAGTGAATGTTAATCCCCTTCAGTGACTAAAATACCTCCCAGAAAATCACAGAACAGCAGAGAGTGGCAGCGGGGTGCCCTGACTGGGGCACGGTTGGGGCATGCAGCCCGAGCTGGGTGCTGCAGAGGGGGCTGTGCAGTGCAGCGTGGGCAGGCAGGTATGTACTCTTGTACATAAGCAAGCCTCATTAGTTGCCTTTTGTTCTAATAATAAACCTGCCATTGTGTCTTCCCCTTAGAAGAAAGCCTTACCCTTTGTCAGGGGCTGCAGCTTGCAGATGTCAGAGCTGTCTGCAGCTGCGAAGTTTCTTTTCTTTGCTGCGCCTCTCCTTGCTCAGTGCCTTTGCTGCTCTGCACTGCAGGAAGTCACCAGCCTGGCTGCTCCCTTTGTCACATCCTGGGGTGGCCACAGCTCCTTGCAGCCCTCACCCACAGGGCACATCCCTTCCTCCTGCCCAGGTCTGTGCTTGTGGAAGTGGTGCTGTATCTGTGGGTTTATCTGCCCATCCTTCCCCATCAGGGCATGTGTCCTTTGTAGTGAATGGAACCCACCAACTCTTAAAAAAATTATTGGTGTCTTGAAAACACTCCTTTCCCAGCTGGGAATTGTAGTGGATTTTAGTTTTCTTCAAAAATTGCAGTGCTTCATCCATGGCACCAAGCAGGCAGAGCTGGGAGCTCCGGGGCTGCCCATCACCCGGGGCCCTCATTGCAGGGCGTTTTTGGGGCTGCAGCCCTGCATCCCACAGTGAGACCACAGCTGCAGGGCGAGCGCAGTGCAAGGGACCATGCGGTGCAATGCCCCATGGCAGCTGCTGTGCAGGGCTGTGTCTGCAGGAGCTCTGCTCACTCTGTCCTCTCACCACCAGCCACCAGCTGCTGTGCATTAGGAGAAAACAAAATCATTTGCTGTTTCTTGCCCATAATGTGTCTACGAGGCACGGATGGATCCTGTGAAAAGCCAAATGAGACTGAGGGCCTTGGGCAGTGCCTGCTGCTGGGGTTAATCCTGTTTTCTGCAGGGATTGGGCCTGGCTGGAACAGAGCCTGTTGGCTGGGACCGCCTGTCCCAAAATGTCCTGTGCAGGTTTTGCAGATGGTTAAGAATCAGAAAGTTTGCAAGTTGTCATTCAGTCCGTGACCCAGCACCTCTCTCACCTTTGCTCATCTGTGTTTTGGGGGATTTTGGAGTGGTGTGGTTGCACTGGGCATCACCACGTGCCAAACAGTTGGACAGGGCCCTGGGCAACATGATCTGGTGCCTGATGTGGTGGTTGGCGATCCTACCTGCGGCAGCGGGTTGGAACTGGATGATCATTGAGGTCCCCTCCAACCCAACCATCTATGATGCTATGAAACCTCCCTGCTGCTGGCACATCCCACCTGCACCAAGCCCCCCGCAGCTCCAGGGCCCATCGCTGCCCACTGGCATTGCTCTGTGTGCTGTGGGGATGCTGGGTGTCCCTACAGGTGTTTCAGCACGGGGTGTGTGTCACACAGATAATGACAGAGGAGCAGCAAATGAAACGGTGACACAGGGAGGCTGCTCTGATCTCTGGGTAGATGGGGGAGCTGGCTTTCTGTTGGACCCGTGTTTCAGTTGAAATGGGACTTTATTGCTGTTATGTGGTTTGAAATACCGGAGTGCTTTACTGCATCTTTCAGATTCCTCTGTGCCCATGCTGGTGCTGGGATCAAGGAGACCAGCAGATGCCAGCATGAAGCCAGGCCGCGCTGGGTTGGCTGGGACTGCCCCAGAGCCCTCCCTCTGCATCCCACTGCCCTCATTTGTGTACTTCCCCCCCATAACATTGATGCCTCACACACCCTCATCCTTCCTTCTGTTTTGTTCATTTGCATTTTTATGGCTATCAGTTGTGAGTGCAGAACGAGCTCTCCAAAGGCGCACGTGGTTCCTAGGAGCACCCCGAGCAGCACCTCGCAGAATGCAATTTCCTTGCAGAAAGTGTGAAATTGAATTGGAGACCGAGCAGTTTGTGAGGCTCATCGAAGAAAACCCCCAAAAAGCATAGAGAAAATCCCCAACAGCATAAGGAAACTCCCTCCCCCCCCCAGACAGCATGAAGAGTCGTGTTTGTGTGGCACTGAGCCCTTAGGAGGGGCACTGCAAAGCGTCTCTGGGTGCCCAAGGAGGGGATGTCACCGTGGCAGCGCGTGTTCCTGGGGCTCGGTGCCAGCCCTGCTGGTCCTCCCCGCGCTGCCCCGAACCACCCTCACCTCCTGTGATGCTCTCGCCCGTAGGCCCCACGCTGAGGATTTCAGCATGGATTCCTCCTTCTCGCAGTAAGTGCTGTGCATGCGTGCATGCGGTACCGGGAGCGCGAGCAGCCCTAGGTGCCAAGAGCAGTGCCAGGACAGCACCGAGTGCTGTGCTGCTCTTGGCGCCGGGGCTGGCGGGCGGTGCCTGCAAACCAGAGTGGTTCCCAGCATGGGGAGCAAACCCGCGCTCGGCTCCGTGGGGAGGGAGCCAGGTCCTTGCAGCAAATTGGTGATTGCCCATCAGCGCTGAACTCTGTGCACAGGCTCTAATTAAACAATCCAGATTCATCAGCAGAAGCAATTATTGAAGCCAATTCCTGGGCATCAATCTCCAATGCTGCAAAACAAAGAAGGCAAACTGAATGCAGCATGTTGTTCAATTGCTTCTCCTCATTCCGGTTTTTCACCTTTCTTCACTACTGAGAGCAGCGGTGCCGCCGCTGGGGAGGAACTGCAGCATCCCTCAGGGGACGATGAGCTGATGAACTCCTGCAATACAGAATTTAAGGTTATATTGCGGCATCCTCCCCAGTAGAACCCCACAGATTTCCTCCCCCTTTGGCAGATTTCTGCAGCCTCTCCTGCAGCGGGGCAGGGGCTGAGCCTTCCTGCCCTGTGTCCCCAGCACGGTGCCGCCTGCCCTGCCCTTGTCCTGCACACAGCCGTGTTCATGCAGCTGATTTTGGGGCAGGGTTGAGCTGTGGGAGGACCTGCAGCCTTGCTCGGTGCAGCCTTGCTCTTGGGCTGCACCAAAATCTTGACTGATCTGTAGCGTTCCCACTAGGGTGGCATTGTCTGACTCCAGCTGTGTTCAATTTGCTGCAGAGTGGTTGGCAATATCTCCTCTTTCCCTTGGGCAAAAATCACACTCCTGTGATAAAGGAGGTACTGTTTTGTTTTGTTTTTTCTTTTTCTTCTTTCTTCAATTTATTCCTATAGTGAATGGAGGAAATGTTGAGGAAACCCCTTCAGGAGCTGGTTCTGGAGCCCTGTGTGCCCCATGTCACTGTGGGCTCTATTGCCCTGTGACTTTGCCATCCCTGTGCACTGCAGGAGTGATGAGCTGTGCCGTCCCTTAGCTGTGCTCCCAGGCTGGACACAGAAGCTGCAGGGGTTATGAGTGCTGGGGGTGCCTACAGCCCCTGGAGGTGCCGAGATGTCCATGGGAGGTGTGCGGGCTGTGGCACTGGGTGAGCACAGCGGAGCCAGCGGAGCTCTGCTCCCAGGGCTGAGCCATGCAGGTGTTGTTGCGACTTGGAGCCCTCCTCTTCCACCTCCTTCTCCCCTTCCTCCTCCTCCCAGCCCTTCTCCAATTACTGCTGATGGGGCACAGGGGCTGCCCACACCGTTCTTCTTGCTCTGGCAGGCACCCAGTTCTATGGATGTGCTGTAACGTGCACAGACCTGCACCCGCTCCCTGTTCCCATCCCAGTGTCGTGCAGTGGTGTCCATCTGTCCCCACTCCCAGCTGGCAGCTCTGTAGCTGTCCCCAGAACCCGTCCCCGGGCAGTGCTGGCAGTGGGCTGTGGAGATGTCTCCATTCTTTCCGAAGCTCTCTGACTGTCTCGCTTGCATCCCGCTTCCCGCTGGGGGAAAATGTAATGAGACATTTCCCAGGATGAGAACGCTGTTTCCTGGCCAACTGCAGCGGGAGCGCGGGGATTGGAGGTGCAGGGAGCTGCCAATGGTTCTTCCTCTCTTTCCAAAGCTACGTTTATTTGAAGATACATTTCTCATGGTGAAATATTTCAGACCGTATGAAATAGAGCAAAAGCATCCCGGGCACGTGAGCCCCTCTGGGAGCAGTGGGCAGCAGCAGCCAGCCTTGGGGCAGGTGGTGCTGGGGCCGTGCCCGGGCGCTGCTTCGGGGCCATCTCAGCTTCCCGACAGCTGCCAGCCCAGGGCCAGAGCTGCGCCCGCCTGCGCCATGGGGACGAGGAGCTCGGGGTACGTCCCGACCCAGCGAGGGTTGGTGGGGGCATGGGCTGCTGGGCTGGGAGAAGGGGTGGGGGCAGCTGCCGTGCTCCTCCGTGTCTGTGTTGGGGCTGCAGAGTGGGGCTGAGCTCGGGTAGGTCTCGTACCCTGCAGTCTTTGGAACAAATTGTGTCTTTTTTTGGGGGGAGAGCTCATCGCCTGAGAACAAATTGCTTCTAATCTTAGGTTGATAAAGCACAATAAATAGCCGAGTAAAGCAAATGGAATTGCTCAGGCATTATGGAGTGCATAATAGCAGGAATTGCATTTCCAAGCAAGGGCTTGGAACTCAACCCGTACCTCGATGTGTATTCGGGTGGCTGGGCTGCCACTGCCCCCAGGGCACGGCCCCAGCACTGAGGGCACAAACTGCCCAAGGGGGGTGGAGTGTGAGGACATGAACTGCCAGGGCTTGCTGTGGGCGTGCTGAGTTGTAGTTTCATTTAAATGCTTGATAAGGGTTTGTTGGAAATGGGACGATTGCCTCTCTCAGCTGGGAAGGGGGAAGGGTCTGTTATGTGTTCTGATGGCTGCTGGTGGTAAATGAGCATTCCTATGCCATGGGTCGCGGCTGACGCTGTGCACAGAGGTGCTGCTCCTGCTCCTGCCCTGTCCCTCTGCAGGGACAAGCAGCTGCTGTCTCCCAAGCCCTATTCCAGTTGATTTCCACGTGTTTCTTCTCCCTGTTGCCATTCTAACTGCTGAATGTATGGTCTGTCTGTCTCCAGAGGAGAGCTCTGTCACCAGCATTCCCTTTTATCCATCAGTGTTTGTTTCAATAGCCCTGAGGCGGTGCCATGCTGCCATGCTGATGGACGCTGCCACTGTCCCCAGCACCAGGGAGGTGTGGGGGGGCTCCTGGGTTCCCAGCCCAGGGTTGACTCTGCCTGCAGTCACCCTGGGGCCAGTGGGATGTGCTTGCTGACTAAAACCTTTATATCCCATATAAAATGTTATCCCGGCTCTCATGCCCGAGGCGGCGGTTTCCTCTCCGTGCATTTGTCTTTGGTAAGGGAGAGGCTTTGCAAAGTGAAAACCCGGCTTTGCAACCTGACAAGCAGCTCCCGAAGGGATCCGCACCAGCTGCCAAACACCGGCACTGCGGGGTGGGGGTGCGGGCTGAGGGGGGTCCCCTGAGCCCCCCCTGAGCTTTGTTTATGGCTCCTCTGTGCGAGCACAGCAGCTGCTGCCCCATCAATCACAGCTTGGAGCGTGTCTGGATGCAGGCAGTGCCACGTGGGCTGCAGGGGGGAAAAGCCCGTGGGGGGGGATGTGGTGTGCGATTCGGTCACTGTGCGCCTGGACCTGGCTGAGGAGGAGGTCTTGGTGACTGTGACAGCAGTTAGAGAAATGGTAATGAGAGCAGCACTGGAAGGACTTAGCAGCTACAGCAGAATAGGGGAAAGGGCTGAATCCTTGCACTTGACTCCGCTATTAGCTGTAGCAGTCAGAGCAGGCTCTGTCTTGATGAGAACATAAATCAATATGCGATCCCCTCTGGGCTGCAGGCAGCAGCGTGGTTCTTAGCCCCGCTCCTATGAGCAATGGGCTCGTTCCAGCTTTGGACGTGTGTGAGATGCAGCGGTGGGGACACATCCTGCTCGGGGCCGGGGTGAGTGGGATGGCGGTGTTTGGCTGCAGCTAGGATTATCCCTCCCCCCCTCCACGCTGGGTGGGGTGCCGGGTGGTGGCTGTCCCTTGCCCCATCCCACTGCCACCCACCGCGGTGGCTCCGGGTGTGGGGTGAGGCTCAGGGCTGGCAGCTCCTGGCTGCTTCTGGAATGGCCAACGCGGTATCTTAGCAACGTGGGGAATTTTCCTCCTTTTAGATCAGATCTGGTTTTTGGCAGCTTGGCTGCTCAGCATCGCTGCGGCGTGGGCCGGGCTGGGCCGTGGGGCACTGCTGGCTCCTGCCCACGTCCCGCGCTCACCGTCCCCACGGGCGCTTTCCCCGCAGGGTGCAGGTGGAGTTCTACGTCAATGAGAACACCTTCAAGGAGCGCCTGAAGCTCTTCTTCATCAAAAACCAGAGATCGAGTGAGTGCTCGCTGCCCGCGCGGTGCTGGGGGCAAGGAGCCATTGCCATCTGCTGGCAGTTGTCCCTGGCTGTCCCCAGGACGTGCCACCCCCTGTGCCCTGTCCCCATGCAGAGCCCTCAGCCCCCGCTTTGCCTGCAGCCCTGCAGATCAGCTGCCCATTGCCCAGCGTTGCTCAAAGCTGTTTTCTCATTAGCTGTCTGGGGGGAGCCCACTGGTTAATTCAGAAGTGCGTGCTCTCCTTTCCTCCCTGCATCCTGTTGCCTTGTTAACAGACCGGAGCGCGGCACAGCGGGGTGCCCACCAGGAAGTTTTTAATGGAAACGTGATGAATTCCTCGCTTGTAATTTGACTAATAATGCGATGCTGGGGAGGAGGCAGCCCCCCCTCGCTCAGCCCCATCTGCTGGCTGCCCAGCTAGGGCTTTATTGGTGCTGCTCAGGAGGGGGGGGCGTGGAGCCCCGGGTGAAGTGTGGGTGCTCTGGGGACGGCTGTGCAGGGGGTGTGCCATGCAGGACCCCACAGAGATGTCCTCTCTCCTCTGTACCCGTGGGGCCATGGCCGTGCCACGCCGCCTTCGCCGCAGGTCTGAGGATCCGGCTGTTCAACTTCTCCCTGAAGCTGCTCACCTGCCTGCTCTACATCGTGCGCGTGCTGCTCGACAACCCGGAGGAGGGCATAGGCTGGTGAGTGCCACCCCGCCACCGTGCCACCGGGGCCCTCACGCTGCGGGTGCACAAACAGCTTCACAGCACAGTGAGCGGCATCCCATGAGCTGGGGAGCCAAACCCACACCTCTTGTCTGTCCTTCTGTCCCCCTGCTGTCCCGCTGACCGCTCTCCTCTGGTCTGTATGTCTCTTGCCCAGCTGGGAATGTGAGAAGCAGAACTACACGCTCTTCAACCAGTCCACCAAGATCAACTGGTGAGTGGTGCTCTTAGCGTGGGGCCCAGCTCTATCCTGGTGGTGGGGATGGGGTGGTGGGCACAGAGCATCCAGAGGGGAACTGGGGCTGCTGGGTGGGATGGGAGCTGGGTTGGTGTCCTGCAGGTGCCTATGGGGACGTGTGCCTGCTCACCCCACTCGTGCGTGGTTTGAGAACTTCAATCTTCCTGTCATTGCCCCTTAAGGTGTAGGATGAGCCAAAAGACCTTCCCAGTCCCAGTCTTTGTTCTGTGGGGCTCCCATCCACCTCTGTGAGCACTGGGGATGGTTGGAGCCAGCTTCAGGCTTTGTGTGGGACAATGCCAGTAGCAGCTCTGCCATGGAGGGGACATCAGAGGTGGCCTCAGGCTGGTGGTCAGCAGAAAAGAAAGGAGCTTTCCCCATCCTCATGGGACATTCTTTGCAGGTCGCACATCTTCTGGGTGGACAGGAAGCTGCCGCTGTGGGCTGTCCAGGTGAGCACCGGGCTGCGTGGGGCTGAGCAGCAGCTCCTGGGACAGCCACACGTCTGCATCAGACAAGAGCAGGGAATCCAATTCAGGCTTCAGTGCACAGCAGCCACAAGTGCTGGTTCAGGGCCCTGAGCAGCTCTCCCTGTCTGTGCCCACAGGTCAGCATCGCCCTGATCAGCTTTCTGGAGACCATGCTGCTCATCTATCTCAGCTACAAGGTGCGCTCCCCTGCCCCGAGTCCCTGGGGCAGAACAGAGGTCTGTGCCCACTGATGCCCTCAGTCCTTGCACTGGGCATTGCTGCTCCCAATTTCATCACCTCCCACTGACCGAGGTGCCTGGGGAGGAACGATTTGGGAAGTTTTGCCGCCAGCACCGCATCTCATCCCATCAACAAAGCGCAGCATCGCTCTGGCAGCGCCACATCCTTCCCCGCGTAGCAGGGCTGGGGCACTGGGAGCATGTAATTGGCCTTTGGCACACTTTCGAGCATTTTAATTAATTATTCTTACTTTTAATTTTTCAGGGGAACATCTGGGAACAGATTTTCCGCATTTCGTTCATCCTTGAGATGATCAACACGGTGCCCTTCATTATCACGGTACGTGCTCCCCAATGGCATTTTAAAGCAGCTTCAAGTTTAATATTGTGCTGCAGTTTTGGTGGTGAAATAAAGAAAACCACCAGCTATCTGGCCAAGTGGTACTTAAAGCTGACCTTGTTTTTGGTAAAGAAACCTGATTTGTCTGGGTCCTTTGTAAGTCAACCCGCAGGTAACTCTTCCTTTTGTAGATATTTTGGCCTCCTCTGCGGAATTTGTTCATCCCTGTCTTTCTGAACTGCTGGCTCGCCAAGTACGCCCTGGAGAACATGATAGTAAGTGACTAGATGTGTCCATATGGGCATCCCATCTTCGCCGCCCCAGCAACAAAGTGTGCTGAGCCCTGGCACGGAGCAACGTCCCAGCCCCCGGGAGCAGATTGCCAGCAGCGCGTCAGGCGCTGGGATGAAGCCTGTGGGGCTGAAGCTCGGCCGGGCTGTGGGTTGGGCACAGCCTCCCCCAACGAGCCCCTGTCCTCCCCCAGAACGACCTGCACCGGGCCATCCAGCGGACCCAGTCTGCCATGTTCAACCAGGTGCTCATCCTCATCTGCACACTCCTGTGTCTCGTCTTCACGGGGTGAGTGTCACACCTCGTGCCACCCAACCACCTCTCTGCCACCATGCATCCCAACAGCTCGTTTAAGAGGTCTGCAGGGCCCCTGCTAATTAACTGGGCACTTCACCCCATGCTTTGAAAACAGCATCTTCCAGTCTGCTGCCCTGCTCCTGGCTTCGCACTGAGCTCTGAATCAGTTGTCCTGATTGGTTTAAATTTGGAGCAAATAATACCAATTAAATCACCAAGAGGACAGGAAATTAAGCTTTTGAGCTCATGAGCCTCTGACAATAAAAGCAATCTTCTCAGATGAGTGGTGAATGCAATTTCTGGGCTCAGCGGGGCTCCTCACCCCGGCACCTCCTGCCTGCTGCAGCTATAGATGCATTTCTTTGGCACTCATGCTTGGCCTAATGGCTTTGGAGCCATGAGAGCTCATGGTCCCCTGCTTCTCCCTGCAGCACCTGTGGCATCCAGCATTTGGAAAGAGCAGGCGAGAAGCTCTCCCTCTTCAAGTCCTTCTACTTCTGCATCGTCACCTTTTCCACTGTGGGCTATGGAGATGTGACACCAAAGATCTGGCCTTCCCAGCTCCTCGTTGTCATCATGATCTGCGTGGCGCTGGTCGTGCTGCCTCTGCAGGTGAGAGTGTGGCCATGGAAGGGTGCAGAGCCTGTGCCAGGCATAGTGTTGTCCACATGTCCCTGGCACTGTCAGCCATCCAGTGATGGTACTGGGGGGGTTCCCTGGTGCTGGAACACCAGCTCTGCCCTCTGCTTGCAGTTCGAGGAACTCGTCTACCTGTGGATGGAGCGGCAGAAGTCGGGGGGCAACTACAGCCGGCACCGCGCCCAGACAGAAAAGCACGTCGTGCTGTGCGTCAGCTCACTCAAGATCGACCTCCTCATGGACTTCCTCAATGAGTTCTACGCCCATCCACGCCTGCAGGTGAGGGCCGGGTGCATGCCCATGCATGCTCCTTCAACACTTGACCCTCAACGCTTGTCCTTCAACGCTTGTCCTTGCTGGGCATGGCTGGGTCACACCACCTGCTTGATCCACCCCATTTTTATGTCCAGGA
This sequence comes from Numida meleagris, assembly GCF_002078875.1. NCBI lineage: Eukaryota > Metazoa > Chordata > Aves > Galliformes > Numididae > Numida > Numida meleagris. Next base: position 8,059,928 of record NC_034424.1, on the reverse strand, counting down.
TGTGGCAAGAACCTCGATGGATTTCTCTACCCGTAAGGATGCCCATGGGGCTGCCTGCCTGCCGAGTGACACGAGCCTCTTTCTTCCAGGACTACTACGTGGTGATCCTCTGCCCCACGGAGATGGACATCCAGGTGCGGCGGGTGCTGCAGATCCCTCTGTGGTCGCAGCGGGTGATCTACCTGCAGGGCTCCGCGCTGAAGGACCAGGACCTCATGAGAGCCAAGTGAGCATTGGGGCGGGGTGGCAGGTGGCCATGGGGGGGTCTCCCTGAGACCACCCCATTGTGCTGCATATGTTCCCATTGCTGTCACTGGATGGGTGACGATGGCCACCCTGTCCCCTCTGTGAACTTGGTGCCGCATGGGCGCTGCTCTCTGCTTGCAGGATGGACAACGGGGAAGCCTGCTTCATCCTCAGCAGCCGGAACGAGGTGGACCGCACGGCGGCGGTGAGCAGCTTGTCGTGGGCATGGAAGCATTGAGGGAGAAGGGCTCTCAAAAGATAGTGCATGCTTTTTTCTTTTGTTAGGACCACCAGACCATCCTGAGAGCCTGGGCCGTGAAAGATTTTGCCCCGAATTGCCCCCTCTATGTGCAGATCCTAAAGCCGGAGAACAAGTTTCACGTCAAGTTCGCTGGTGAGTCCCCAGGGCTGTCCCCCTCCACCTGGCCCTGGTTCTCCCTGCGGGGCTCCTGCATCCTCAGACCCCACAAGGGCTGCTTCTGGGGCTGTGAAGTAGGGGTGGGTCCCCATCCCATCTGTAGGGCCACCACTGATTTGAAGGCATTGTGTGCTGCTCGGGTTGGCTGCCCCAGAATTCCCGGGCACCCCAATAGTAGCTCCGCTTCCTTGCAGATCATGTCGTCTGTGAAGAGGAGTGCAAGTACGCCATGCTGGCGCTCAACTGTGTCTGCCCCGCCACCTCCACGCTCATCACGCTGCTGGTGCACACCTCCCGTGGGCAGTGAGTGCTGGGGGGGCACAGCCATTCCCCCGGGGGTCCTGTCCCCATGGAACACCCATCCCCAATTACAGCCCTGTGTCCTCTCCTGCCAAGCAGGGGCCGATGGTGCTGGAGCACTGCAGTGTCCCCGGGCGGGTTTGTGCAGTTGGCCTTGCTGGAGGCAGCATGACAGCATCTCATTTGTACCGCACAGATCCCGCTGGCAGGAAGCAGAATGCACAGGATGTGCAGAGCCAGAGCCTGCGGGGTGTTCTGTGGGTTTACATAGAGCACAGCTGGAAGCAGCTCAGCGCGGTGCTGGCGTTAGCCCTTTGCACCTTGGTGGAGCCAGAAATCACTGAATTTTGGGTGGCACGAAATCAGAGGGTTACAAAACTCTATCCCCGAGCGCGTCTCACCGCATGCTCAGAGCTGTTTGCCAACAATGGCTCTCAAGCCTGCCTCCGCAGCTCCACCGGGAGCCCTCATTAAATACAAACGCAATTAGAATCAGAAATCTGAAGGAGCTCAGCTCCCACCTGCTGCACCAACAGCTTGTCTCCCAGCACCCTGAGGGTTCCATAGGGCCCTGCTGGCTGCAGCCCCATCCCCGCACGCTGCTGTCATTGCAGGGAAGGCCAGGAGTCCCCGGAGCAGTGGCAGAGGATGTATGGGCGCTGCTCGGGCAATGAGGTCTACCACATCCGCATGGGCGACAGCAAGTTCTTCATGGAGTACGAGGGGAAGAGCTTCACCTACGCCGCCTTCCACGCGCACAAGAAGTGAGGGCAGGGGTACGGGGCTGGGGCCAGAACTTGGAGTGCCCCGTGCGGGGAGGAGGCCGGCGGGAGGTTCACTCCAACGCCCACACCACGCTCCCATCACAGGTACGGTGTCTGCCTGATCGGCATCCGCAGGGAGGAGAACAAGAGCATCCTGCTGAACCCCGGCCCGCGGCACATCATGGCTGCATCCGACACCTGCTTCTACATCAACATCACCAAGGAGGAGAACTCTGCCTTCATCTTCAAGCAGGAGGAGAAGCAGAAGAAGAAGGGCTTTGCAGGCAGGGGCACCTACGATGGCCCCTCCCGCTTGCCTGTGCACAGCATCATCGCCAGCATGGGTGAGTCCGGGGGGCTCCTGCACCGATCGCACCCACATCCCTGCTCCTCGCATCCTGGCTGCTCTCAGCAAGCCCAGACACCATCATTAGAGCTTGTGGTGTCCGTTATCATTAATGATGTTTGTCTGCAGAACTCCCTCAAGCCCTGTCTGGAAGGATAAATGCTGTTGGCCGCATCTTAAATCATGTTTATGGTTTCCAACCTGACGACAGGCGTGATTTGCTCTGCAGCGAGTGGTGCATTTTCTCAAATGAAAAATGCCATGAATCATTACTTCCAGCTTGCATCTGGGGAGACCAAGTTCTGGGGTTGTCTGGAGAGGCTGCGCCGTGATGGCAGATTGTATTTTAGGCAAATAATTTATGCATATGTACTCGTGAGCAGCAATTTGCATGATTATCCCACAGCAAGCCACAGAGCACTTCACTGAGTAGAGCTCGTCAGTGCTCTCGTTACATGGCTTGCTCACTGAGGGACCTTTTTGCAAAAAGCGGGACAAGAAGAGAAATGGTGTGAGCAGGTTCATCAAGTGCAGTTCCACAGCTGCAGGAATGCACCCAGCTCCCGTGCTTTGCTCACTGTGGGACTCACAGCTTTCGTAGCCGTGCAAAAATAATGGGTGAAGATTCAGATGAGAGCTGTAGGTTGGGTTTCCAACTGAGAGCAAACTAAGACTCGATCGCCTCGGTCGGCACTCTGTAATTATGTTTGGATTTTAGAAGGTGCTGGTGGAGATGGGGCCCCAGCGGGGCTCAGCGGTGCCATGCTCTGCCAGCCCTGCTCCCTTCCCCTCCTTATAGAGCGCTGTGCTTCCCCCCGCCGCGTCCAGGTACAGTGGCCATGGACCTGCAGAACACCGAGTGCCGCCCCACCAACAGCAGCAAGCTGACACTGCCGGCGGAGAACGGCTCAGGCAACCGCCGGCCCAGCATCGCGCCCGTGCTCGAGCTGGCCGACACCTCATCCCTGCTGCCCTGCGACCTGCTCAGTGACCAGTCGGAGGATGAGATGACGCAGTCAGACGAGGAGGGCTCGGCGGTGGTGGAGTGAGTTGCACGCGCTGGCTCACTGCAGAGACACGGCCCCTCGCAGGTGATGGGGCCATTGCAGATGGCTGTCCCCGTGTCCTTACAGCTCTGGGATTTCTCTCTGCTGCAGGTACGTGAAGGGCTACCCACCCAACTCCCCGTACATCGGCAGCTCGCCAACCCTGTGCCACCTCTTGCCTGAGAAAGCCCCGTTCTGCTGCCTGCGGCTGGACAAGGTGAGCAGAGCGCTGCCCGGGGCCGTGCCAGGGGAAATGGGCACTGCTGCGGGTCCCAGCTGCCTCCCTCCCACAGGGCTGCAAGCACAACAGCTTTGAAGATGCCAAGGCCTATGGCTTTAAGAACAAGTTGATCATCGTGTCGGCAGAGACCGCTGGCAATGGGCTGTATAACTTCATCGTCCCGCTGCGTGCCTACTATCGGTCTCGCAAAGAGTTGAACCCAATTGTGTTGCTTCTGGACAACAAGCAAGTACTTCTCCACAATGCTTTCTCTTGCACCAAGCCCTTCCCTGTGTCACCATGGGCATCGCACGCTGTGTGGGGCAGGGGCACAACTCTGTCGTGGGCTGTGCATCACCTTGCTCGGTGAGTTTCTGAACCCTGTTGCTTTCTGTTGCTCTTCTTGCAGACCGGAGCACCACTTTCTGGAAGCCATCTGTTGTTTCCCCATGGTTTACTACATGGAAGGCACCATTGACAAGTAAGTGTTCCCGTCTGTGGCTGTCGTTAATTATAGCATTGTCTAGACGTGTTGCATTCACTCCAGTCCACAGCCCCACACCTTCCCATGCCATGGGGAATCAAGGGCTGGCCATGGCAGACATCGCTGTTGGCTCCTCGCCTTGTGGAGCCCATCTGGGAGATGGTTGTTGGTGCTAGGCTGATGGCTAGGAGCAGCTGGGCTGGCTGCAGCGCTGCGCGTCGCAGTGTGCTGCTTCCCCATGTCGTTTCCAAGGGCTGACCCCTGCGCTCTTCTCTTTGGGAACTGCCCAGCCTGGACAGCCTGCTGCAGTGCGGCATCATCTATGCCGACAACCTGGTGGTTGTGGACAAGGAGAGCACCATGAGCGCTGAGGAGGACTACATGGCGGATGCAAAGACGATCGTCAACGTCCAGACCATGTTCAGGTGAGGAGGGCCAGCTGTTCCACCCCATCCTGTTCTCACCCGTCCTGTTCCATTTTATCCTGTTCCCTCCCACTCTGTTCCATCCCATCCCTGCTCTGGGCTCTGCCTCAGCTGGAAGTGAGCCCCAGAGGCCATAGGTGCTGTGGGCTGGCTGCTCTCTCTAGGATGACACCTGGGTTCTGCTGCTTCTGATCTCGGATGGGCACAGGGGAGCCTTTTATGCTCCTCAAGCTTTAAATGTAGGGATCCCTCCCTTCCGAGGTGGCTGCCAAAGAAAGTGTCTCTTCCCATTGCAGGCTCTTTCCCAGCCTTAGCATCATCACAGAGCTGACCCATCCCTCCAACATGAGGTTCATGCAGTTCAGAGCAAAGGACAGCTACTCCTTAGCCCTTTCCAAGCTAGAGAAGGTAAGAGAAAGCATTGCTTTCTGGGAATTTGGTGCTGGGAGTCACTAATCCTGAGTTCCTTGTGGTCCTGTGCTCCTCCACACGCTGCACTACGCATCCATCCAACATAACCTGCAGCAAACAAATACGTGGGTGGGTGATTTTGGGGCTGTCTGCCTCCTCCTACGTGTTTATGTGTTTCTCAGCGGCTGGAGGTTGTGCTGCTTTGCCTGCTGCTGTGTTGGGAGCGGGGCAGTGAGTGAACGGGTGCAGGGATGCTCCAAGCGGGGAACCACTGGGCTCAGTGCTGTGCCTGCAGCAGTGTCACTGTGCTGAGGTCTTCTGACAAGGGCAAACATCCCCAAGGCAGACAGTAAAGCATGTGGGAGCCCCGCATCCTGCCTGTAGCAAAATAAAGCCATGACGTCTCACATGTTTCCATGGAGAAAAAAAAGCCCTCTTTCACCATGAAACCCTCTTTCCCTGCCTCCCTCCTGGCACGCCCACCGGTGATGCTCAGCTGCTGTCCTCCCGCTCAGGCGAGCCTTCAAGGCCGCGTGGTTTCTCTTTCCTCTTCCAGAAAGAGCGCGAGAACGGCTCCAACCTGGCCTTCATGTTCCGCCTGCCCTTCGCTGCGGGGAGGGTCTTCAGCATCAGCATGCTGGACACGCTGCTCTACCAGGTGGGGGAGGCACTGGGGGCACAGCTGACGCCTGGCACATACCTGGGTTGACCTTTCCTCCCCTCCCGCAGTCATTTGTGAAGGACTACATGATCACCATCACCCGGCTGCTGCTGGGCCTCGACACCACGCCGGGCTCTGGCTACCTCTGCGCGGTAGGCGCTGCTGCTGGGTGCAGGGCACGCACATGGGGGCTGCGGGATGTGGGGCTCCTCTGGGGGAGGCAAAGTGGAGCAGCATGGGGCAGAACATTGCTCCCCGCATCCAACACGGGCAATCTCAGCGCTGCCCAGAGCCCTAATGTAAAATCTGGGAGTCTGTTAGGTTGGAAAAGACCCTTAAGGCCATCAAGTCCAACCCTTGGCCAATGCTGCCATGTCCACCATTCAACTGTATCCCTCAGCGCTACACCTGCACGTCCTGCTCCTGGTCTGTTTGTGGTGCTGGCCTTGCTCTGGGGTTGGCATAGATGCGTTTGGTCTCTGTTCTGTCACTGAAGGCAGTTGCTGTCTGTCCCCAGATGAAGATCACGGAGGATGACCTGTGGATCCGGACCTACGGGCGCCTCTTCCAGAAGCTCTGCTCCTCCAGCGCCGAGATCCCCATCGGCATTTACCGGACGGAGTCGCACATGTTCGCCACCTCTGAGGCAAGGGGCAGCTGCGGGAAGGGGCTGCAGCATTCCCAGCCTGGCCCACACCTGGGGGGTCCTGTCTTCATGTGAGCGCAGTGCAAATGCTCAGCCCTCAAAGAGTAGCGCCGGCAGGCAATGCGGCACTGCCCGGCTGTTGAGTGAGCAGGTGACGCGGCACAGCGGGGATGCTCATTCCTGGCTGATACTTTCTCCTCTTTTTCTTCCCCCACATGCAGCCCCATGACATCAGAGCACAGGTGAGTACTGCTTGCACCCAGATCCGGGATTATCAGTTCTGCCTGCCCCTGCAATGCTCATGTAGGCGGTGTTGGGGATGGTTTTCCTTGGGTGAGATGTCCCCCACAGCACCAGCGAACAGCCAGAAGGTGTAATTGCAAGGAGAGGGAGCAGGATCCGGGCTCCGCTGTGAATACCTTCAGTTTTCAGCTTTGTGGAGGCAGCTGCAGGGCGCTGAAAGCTGACATTTAGTTAAATGAAATCCCCATTCATCCTTAGAGGTGCTTTAATCCCCTTTATTAATAAATCAGTGCTTACCGGCGGAGCTCCCTATAGCAGAGGTGTGGCAGCAGGTCTGCTGCGAGGTGTCAGAGAGGAAGGCAAGGGCAGGAGGGAATGGAATGGCGCTGATGGAGACGCGGTGCCCGCTGCACCCCATGGCTGGTGGCATTCCGGAGCCCCCGTCCCAGAGCTGCTGCCCAGGTGCTTTAGCAGCACGGGGACGCTGTGCTGGCAGTGCACGGCTCAGAGGTGGGACCCCGTCCCAGGGCGACTCCCGTTAGGTGGCCCCGCGGTCCCCGTCACCGGCCGGGCTTCCAGTCACAGATCTCCATCAACGTGGAGGACTGCGAGGACACGAAGGACGTGAAGGAGCACTGGGGAATCAAGACGGGCCACCACAGGAACTCATGCTCCAGCGACCAGTCCGAGCACCCGCTGCTGCGGCGCAAGAGCATGCAGTGGGCGCGCCGGCTGAGCAGGAAGGGCAACAAGCACTCCGGCAAGACAGCCGAGTGGATCAGCCAGCAGCGGCTCAGCCTGTACCGCCGCTCCGAGCGGCAGGAGCTGTCCGAGCTCGTCAAGAACCGCATGAAGCACCTGGGCTTGCCCACCACTGGGTACGGTAAGTGATGTGCGGTCGCGCTTCCCTGCGGCGAGGCGGCCCCGTGGGCTCTGCAGGTAAATCCCCATCCATGGCGCCCGAGCCCTGCAGGTGCTGCTGGACCCGTCTCTGGATGCTGCACAGCCATGCGGTGCGCATCGCTCCCAGGGTGGCTGCAGTGGGGTCTGGAGCTGTGCCCGCGGTGCGTGGGCAGCCTGGAGCACACAGAACCACCAAATTGGAGAGTGATGGAATGGCTGGGTTGGACGGGACCTCAAAGATCATCTAGTTCCAACCTCCTGCCTCAGGCAGGGTTGCCAACCGCTAAAGCAGGCTGCCCAGGGCCACAGGTTGGCTCCGTTTGGGGCCAACTCATCCAAACGCTGGTGCTGTGCCCCGCAGTGCTGCAGGGCTGGTGCTGCAGCTCCGCGCTGTCACCGTGCTGTGTGGCAGGAGCACCCCGTGGGGCTGAGCCAGCTTGGTGGTGTGCGACAGCCGCGTGTGTGTCACTGTGCTTCGTGCTGACCTCGTGCCTTTCTGGCCAGGACCGCAGCCCCGCGCTGGTGCCGGAGTTTGTGTGCCCGCACCCACCCCGTGGTTACGGTGAACTCCTTTGCCCATGGCTTTCTCGGTTCGTTTCGTCCTTTCTGCCCTGTGAGCCATCCCGTGCTGCCTCCTGTCTGCTCTGCGCCGGACCCCTTCCATCGCCACAGCCGGGCCCTGAGCACCGAGCACTGAGCCCAGCCGGGGTTTGCTGCCCGCAGCCGGGAGAGAAGGGGAAAAGGAAACGTGGATAAATGCAGGGAGACAGCGGGCACGCAGCCGTGCTGGGGGCATGCAGCAGCCGCTCCATGGTGGGGAAGATGGGGACAGCACTGCTGGTTCCAGCTGCACGCCTGCACTGCTGCCTGCGGGCGATGCAGCACTGAGATGAGGCTCTTTGTCCCTGCTCCCCTCCTCCCAAAAGTTTCCGTGGCTCATTCTGGGGGACGCAGCTCTCTTTGCTCTGTAGCACTCTGCTGATGGTGCCGTGGTGCTGGTACAGCCGCGCTGCCCAGCGCAGCTCTGGGGCTCCGGCTGGGATGTGCGTGGGCACTGGGGCACGGCCAGCATCGGTGTGCTGTGGTGGTTGGAAGGACACTGGCTCTGCCTGCTCTCCTTGCCTTGTTCTTTTGCTCCTTTATTGCCGAAGTGCAGCAGCTCGTCTCTAATATTTGCCGAATCATGGCTTGCTGACCTCTCTCTCTCTCTCTGTTTATGTCTGTGCCTTTCCCTGTATGTTCTGTAGAGGATGTAGCAAATTTAACAGCCAGTGATGTGATGAATCGGGTAAACCTGGGATATTTGCAAGGTAATGCTCACTCCCTGGGAGTCACGCGTGCCTCACGGCGTGCAGCGTACAACAAGATCATGCCAGCTGAGCCCAATCCACACCCTTGCCAGTTTTCACCTTAGATACTCGATCCTTTCACACTCCTTTGTTGGGTGGAGCTGGAAAACAAAAGGCACTGCACTGCAGCTGCAGGGCTCCCTGACGTCAGGAGAGAACAACGCAGGGACCCTTTGGAACTGGTGCGAGGAAATCACATCCCTCAGCTGTTACTGATAGCGACCTCCTTGCATTGCTCCGCAGGTTGACTTTGGCCTGCAAAGCCAGGAGCAGTTCAAGGAGGGGGTTTCTGTCTGCTGCTGCTGAGCAAAGCAGTGCGGGAGGGCATTGTTTGCAGCTTCGTCCCGGGTTGGTTTGGGGTGCAGAGCCGCGTGTCCCTGCAGTCACCCCCAGACCCCGGGGAGAGGCTCAGGGTGCAGGGACGCAGCACCCGGTGCTCAGCGCACAGCTTCATGCAGAGGGGCTCAGGAGAGCCCGGGGGCAGCCGTGGCCCTGCTGGGCTGTGGTTCAGGCTTTGCCAGCCCGTGCTTAAGGTGAAAAGTTGGCATTTTCCTACAAACCGTGTCCACCCTCAGAGCCCCAGCCCAGCTGTGGCTCATGGAAGCCCCACGCAAGATATTACCAGCAGCTGCCGGGGCTGCACAGAGCTCAGGGATGGTGTTCCCCACCTGCCACCTTGGATGTGTTCTGGCACAGCTGTGAGCCACCCCACCAGTGCCCTTCTGCAGTGTGAGCACCACTGTGTGGGTGCAGGAGCTCTGGATCCCCTCCCCCCTCCCTCCCCCCAAATTATCTGGGGGTGCCAATGGGGACAAGATGATGGCAATACACGTGGCGGGTTCAGCAGTGCTGCATGGGGGTCAGGAAAAGGTGCTTCCATGGTGCAGGAGATCCTGTGTGCCCCAGGAAACCCCCCCTCCATTACGGCACATCCCATGCATCCCAGGCTCTGTGTGCGCCCCAGCACTGCCACCCCTGTCCCTGCTGCACTGCAGGGCTGAGCACTGGGACGCCTGAGAGCTGCCAGCCCCATGGTCTGGGGGGCACCCAGGGGGTGAGCAGCAAAAGGCAGAGGGGCAGGAAAGGGGAGGGGTCCGGGTGCAGACCCTCCCTGTGTTCCCCATCGTCATGTTACAGAGGGGGCCATGCAGTGCTGGTGTCCCGGTGCACAGCCCTGCAGCGAACCCATGTCCGTCTGTCCCCTGCCGTTCCCTGTCCTGTCCATCACACGCCCTCGCTGTGCTCCCGCTGCTGCTTGTTCCCAGCACCTGCTTCCCCCCATGATCTTGTTTGGCAGTGAAGGGCCCCGCGTGTCCCGGTGCTCGGTTTGGCGTCACCGCAGCTCCGCGGTTCAGAGCCGATCCCGAGCGGTGCCGGGGCTCTGGGATGCCGCAGTGATGTCCTGAGGGCAGAAGAGTGTGGTGCCTTGGCCACGTGCTGCTCAGTGCTCATAGATGCAACAAGGGAGGAAGGTGGCAAAGCGTGGTCACGGCCCTGGGGGGGGGTTTGGCTGCCTTGACTCAGTGCTCGAGGTCGTTGTGCTGTACTTAATGCAGCAAGACTAACGTGTTTCACTTTTTGTGCTCAAACAAGGTAAGACATCTCTTTTCTTACTTCTTTTTTTGGGGGGGTTGATTTTTGAAGTGAGAAGTCTGCAAACCTCCGGCCTGTGCCGTGGCGGGGAGCGGCTGCGGGGCTGTGGGAGGAGGGGGTGGTGCTCTCAGTGGCATGGCCCTGCAGCGGGACCTGGTGCTGTCCTCAGGGAGCAGCTGCGACCCTAGCGAGCCCGATGCATGGGGAAACTGCAGTGGGGCTGCCAGGGCATCCATTGGGGTGCCTGTCGGGGTGTCCATGGGGCGTCCATCAGAGTGTCCATTGGGCATCACCAAGGTGACCATGAGGGCACTCCGCCAGCCCTGCCCACCATCCCCTTCTCTCCTCCGGCAGATGAGATGAATGACCACCAGAACACTTTGTCCTACGTCCTGATCAACCCCCCCCCAGAGACACGGCTGGAGCTGAACGACATCGTGTACGTGTCACCCCCACGCACGCTCCCAATCCCGCCCCACACCCGCGATTCCCACACGTGGTGTGGGGACGTGGCGAGCTCCACGCCCCGCTTTGTGCCCCCGCAGGTACCTGATCCGCTCCGACCCGCTGGCACACGTGGCCAACGATGGGCACAGCCGCAAGAGCAGCTGCAGCAACAAGCTGGGCCCCTGCAACCCTGAGACACGGGACGAGACCCAGCTCTGAGCGCGGCCCGGTGCCGTGGGGACGAAAGCGATGGGACAGCCGGGCAGGCGCCCGCCCAGAGGCACCACGGGGGAGTTTTTAACTTTTTATACCAATACCGCAACTAGTGAGAAAGTCTTCGCTGGTGCTGGTGGTGAGACCGAAGCTACAACTCGGCCTCTTTGGGCAGGAGGCCGTGTTCAGAATTGTCCCCAAACGATGCGGGCCGTTCGCATTGGATGGGGGCACTGCTGAGCCAAGGGCAGCCACCCTGTGCTCGTCCTGCTCCTCTTGGCTGGGTGTCCGGGATGGATAGCCCAAATTTGGCTCTTTCACCCCAATGCTCTCCTTGCTTCTTGGCTTGTCCTGGGGGCCGCACGGAGACAATGGGGAAGAAGGGGATGGTGCAGCCCTTGCAGCACCCAAGCAACATCGGCAGATCCCCAAACACACCAAAAAGACAACGAAGTGACCCAAAGCCGTGTGGCACTGCTCTTGTTGCACGCGTCCCGGCTCTGGGGATACAAGGCTGGCACCCACCGGGGCTCAGTGGCACAGGCACCAGGACAGGGCCGTGTCCCAGCAGCTCCGTGCGGCGCTGCCCAGCCCAGCCCGGCTGCTTTCAGCACAGCGGCCGTGGAGACCTTTCTATAGCAGAAACACGAGATGTATTTTCCATCTATTTTTGCACACTTTGCAATGTCGACATGTAAAGGGGTTGTGTTTTTGTTTTTGTTTTTTTCCTTTGACCGCCAAGTGAATAACCCAGTTGTTAACTTTATATACTTCTACACTCATATACTAAAATTTAAATGTGAATTTTTTTTTTTTTTTTTTTAACAAGAAGCCTACAAAGCACAATGCAGCCGTGCCCTCCCAGCCCCGCTGCCTGGAGGGGGTTCTGCCATTCCCAGCTGCCGCCCCTTCTCCATGGCTCCCAATAAATGTTTACAAAACCCTGCTTAAAACTGCGGCACTCCACGAAGGCGCTGAGCTCTGTGCTGCCTGGAAGGGGAGGAAAACCCACCCCACTCCCAGCCCAACGCTGCGGGCTGACAATTGGACCAGGTCTGGGCTGGGCTTGCTTGTAATTCCTATGGATTCTGCTGCTTTGCAGCCCAGCGTCACCATCTGGCACGCAGCGGGGGGTGCAGGTGGAAATACCGGACCCCCCCCCGAGCCCTGCCCTGCACTGAGACGTGGGCAGGACTGAACCCTCCCTGATTCTCTTTTCGATGTTGTTTGTTTCGCTTTTAACGATACGTTTCTTTTCAATCTCATGGGCTGCAGCGGTTCGGTGATTTACCTATTTCCATTTTTAAGTTGGGGGTGCCAAAAAGAATTAAAAAGTAGTTCCCAGAGGATAAACAGTGAGAGCAGTTGAGCCACATCTGAGCCCCACAGCGCTCCGTGCCTGCAGGGTCAGCGCACACAGCCAAGCCTGGAGCTGGAGGTTTCCCATCCCATAAACCTTTAAGGGAGGGGGGAACAAAGCAGCACTAAACTCCAGCCCAGGACAGGGGACTCAGTGATCCCTAAGGACCCTTCCACCTCAGTTATCCCCACGCTGACCATTCAGAAGGGAACATTTGATCTCTTTCCCTACAGCCAGCTGCTCTGTGTGCCTGGGGGCAGCCCAGGGCCCCCCAGCCCCATCGGACCCCCGGCCCCAGGCCCAGCGAGAGCATCCCCTGCCCTCACTGTATTTCAGCACTGCTTCTGTTTGCGTCATGTACGAAGATGCGTATTTAAGCAGAAAAAAAGCTACACCTGTATAAATCGTATACATTATTTTTTTTTTTTTTGCAGCCATGATTTCTATGGTGTAAATTTATGGCCGACGTTCTACCGGCATGTTTAAAGAAAAAAAAAAAAAAAAGTACTGTAGATATTTACCTGTGGTCAATGCAAGTCTAAGAACAAACGAACGTTGAGTTTTTCTAACAACTCCTTCGCCTCGGTTACAACGCGAATGTAAAAACGAGAGTATTTTATTTTTGTAACGGTCCTGGCACCACTGACGCGGCACCAAGAACCGCTCCTGCCCTGCCAGGGCTGCCCCAGAGCGGCGGGCGCTGTGCTGGGAGCAGAGGAGGAGCAGGGATGTGCTGCACCGACTGCTTCCCCAGTGCAGAGCTCTCATATGGTTTTACTTTTCCCCCAGTTTTCCCAATGCAAGCTGATGGATTCACCCTCTCTGACCTGAGGCTGGCACGGGCCTGTGCCCAGCACTCCCCAGTCCCATAGGGGTCGCAGGCAGAGGGCACGGGGCCACCTCTGCTTCCCCCTCAGCTCGCCCCAATGGGGAGAACTCAGCGCTGCGGCTCCCAGAGTAAGGCAACGCCCTTGGGAACATGGGATTGCTGGAAGGAAACGCTTGTAGAGCTGAAAGGCCCCAGGGAATGCAGACATGCACAAGAGAGGGCTGCGGCAGCTCCAGGTTTCATGGCATCGCGTGTTCCATGCCCGTCACAGCTCCATCCTCCAAACACGGACACCCTCACCCCGCACTGCACCGCACACCAAGCACTCGCACACGGCTCAGCACACCTTCCTCCCCCGCTGCCCGTTTTTACCCATCCATCCCACCACGGCCTTTGCACTTCCCGTTGGGGGATCTGCTCTCCAGGTCAGCTCTGCACAGGTCCCGTCAGCCACAGCCGACAGAAATCGCATCCTTCCCTCTCCGAGGCCTCATTCCGGGACACGTCCTCTTGGGGCGCGCTGTAGGCAGCCAACTGGAGCCGGTTTTGTACAATTAGCGTGAAGACGCTTCACGTTTCTGTAAAGAGAAATCGAAATAAAAGAGCTGCATGCAGCAACGACAGAGACTGCTGTCTGCCTGGTGGCTGCCGCGTCCTGGGGTTGGCTCTCAGTGGGAGCACGGAGCTGCTGTCAGCTCCAGGTAGAGCTGGAGGGATTGCTTCCATTTCCACGGCAGCTTCACGCTGTGTTATGCACTCTGTGCTAATGCTGGGCTCAGGGCACACTGCTCCTGACCGCCCTGCGTTGCTCCCAGGGCTGCGCTGCAAAGTCAGTTTAAATAGCTCTTCCCTGGAAGACACATTCGAAAGAAACAAGTTCTTTCTTCTTGATGAATTTCAATAGCACGGCGGTGAATTCTGGGGGTTTCCCCTTCCGAGGGAACTCACCTGAACTCACACAAATGCTGCTCATGGCATTTCTCACCACCTCTGCTGCAGGTGGTGCTTCCAGCAGCTTGCCCTGCCTGTTATTTCTGAATTGGTTCAGAGGGGAGCGGGGGGAAGTCGTGACAGCACTATCACCGGGAAGCGCTTTCATCTCTAGAACAAGGAAGGAAATAAATCCCTGCCACAATTTGGCAGCAGGGACCCGTGCCCATTTTGCACGCTGGCGTTGCCCAGGGCGGGCGGCCCACAGGAGGGAGGCACGAACCCTCTGGGTTCGATCTGGGTCTGTTATTGGCACCGTTCATTTTTGCCATTTATTCTGTTCGAACTTGCCGTCATTTCTGTCTGCGCCCTGAAGAACCGACGGTAACACGTGGAATTACGCATGAACTGAAAGAAGAACAGCATTTAAGGAAGCAATCGTTTCAGTTCATCTGACCTTCAGCCAGAAGGGACGTGGCATTTCGCTCACATGGAGACCATACATGCATTGGTTACTCCTTCACAACATCAGCTCAGCTGCAGCCTCTCCTCTTTAAAGTCCATTGCACCCCTATGGAACAGAAGGGTGAAAACCCTCCTGGGTTTTCACTGGGATTGTCAAAGTCCCAAGATCCCAGCGAGCCCAAACACAGCTGCGAACAGAACCAGAACAGAGAGGTTTCGCTCACCCAGTTACTTGGTACCAGCAAGGCAGCCAAAATATTACCACTGTTGTTTAATTTTTTACATACTCTGAGTCCCAGTCCAGTGTCTGAATGCCGACCTGGACAGCACGCACTGAGCTGTGCACACACAAGGCATTCACGTTTTGTTCAGCCCTTCCTGCAGTTTAATGCAGTTTTCATACCCACTCTGCCTTTACTAAGCAATAGAACACCTGGCCAGCCCAAGGGAGAGCAAGAATTGCACGCTTTGGGCTTGGATGCACCAAAAGGCGTGCTTTTATACAGCTAAAAAATATCCTGCAGTCAACCACACGCCTCAAATCATTTCATGCTGCCCCGAAGAACGCTCTATAGGAGTTCTCACTCCAGCACCTTGCAGCTGGAAAATGCAAAGCTGGGCTGGTGCTGCTGGCAGGGAGCACGATGGGTGCCGGGTCCCAGCGGCACCAAGTTCAGAGTGGAGACAGAACTGAGTGCTCCGACACTGCTGCATCAGATGTGAAGACTGGTGGGGAAAACTGACCAAAATGAAAGGAAAATTCAGGCTCTCGAGAACACACTCATGTCTCTCTATCGTTCCCCTGCTCCCAAGCTGTTTGTCTCAGTAAAGGACAGCTCCCAGAACACTCCTGTTTGCACGCTGCTACCTCGCCCTTCCAGCAGTCCAGCACACGGCGCTGAGCTGCATTCAGCTTTTCAGAACGCATCAGCACCTTCAAAACGTGGCTGCTTCTCGCCTGAACCACACAGCGTGATGATAAACGAGACAAAGACGCATTAACTACGAAAGCAAAAGGGTATGGGCAAAACACACAACACACGGATGTATGACAGCTTCAGGAACTGCACTTCAAAGCACTTTAAAGATGTACATTCTTGTTTTCATTAAGAAACGAGTAAGAAATCGAGAGAGGCCAAAAGAGAGACCCGCACTGACACTGCCCTGTGTGCTGACTGCTTGGTGCAGGACTGCAGCCCATTGCCAGCAGGCACCACCAGAGCCCATGTCTCCTCTGCGTGGCAGAAGTGGATTGCCCACAGCCAATGCTGGGGAAGGCTGAGCTCAGCAGCCAAGCACAGCCAGCCCGGGCAGCGCAGGAACGGCACCGAACCTTTTAGTCCACTCCTTTCTAGAGTGATCTCTAGTGAGATTTCAGGCTGTAGGAAATACTACGGAAAGCTAAAAATAACGTTTAAAAAAGACGTATTAAAAAATAACCAACCAACCAACCTCTATGAACAAGGGCGATTTTGCATGACAAATCTATCTTACATGAAAATAGTTCTACGCTGGAAAAGCCTGCAGCTTTGAGATTCAAATCTGTTTTGGTGTAGCCAACAAAGGTGCATTATGAGGCTTCAATAGCCAGCTTGTTTTTAAACTCGAGAGGTGGTTTTGTCCTTACACATCACAAGCAAGCCAGCACCCAGCAGTTCAGCAGAACACATTCTCTGCTGATGCTTCTGCCACTGCCTGAGCATGCGGATCCCAGAGAACCCACCAGGCAGATTAAAGGGTCTGAGGACTGATAAAATCAACCCTAAGACGGCTGCTAAATAACTTCCCAATTTTCTGAAAGCCAAATTCTAGCACGTTCCAACCAAGGTCAGGAGAGCTAAGCTCTAGTCATGGAGTTATTCCAGCTGCTTGCAGATGAAGCTTTCTAGGAGCACAACTGAACAGAATGGCACATCTTTAAAGCGGATTAGTTCTCTGGCGGGATGAAGCGTCACAACAACAAAAGGTACACATGAAATAAAAAGGAAATCAGTTAATGATTTTTATTAAATTTCAGTGCTTTCTTAAAATAAATATGGTATATAATATCAAACAGTGAGAAATAAAGCACAAGCATGAAAAGCATGGTAACAAAAGTTACACTCATGACAGTGTTTAATACTTAGCGCTTTAGAAACCATAAAGCCTTTAATTATTTACAAGCAGCAAACTATCTAACATCATTTACAAAGTCGCAGCAGCCTATCAAGAAGTACTGGAAGGGGGGGAAAAAAAAAAAATGGAGACTGCAATGGAAGACCTTCACTCCGCCCTATCTAGTTAGCGCTTTATTGCGTACCCTACTTTCCCCTTATGTACATCACTTCTCGTAACTTCCATTATTCTCAAAGTTCAATAATGACACTGCATTCTATTGCAGAGCTCAGTTCATCTCCAGGATGGGTGTGGTGCCTCCAGCACTTAGGAGTGATGTTTTCAAGTAACGCTCCAAATAAAAGTAAACGTGTGCAAACCAGAGTTACAAACCTAGGCGCCCCTCAGGCAGCAGCGTCAAAGCGGATGGAGCGGGCGCTCGTTAGCAGATGAAGTCACGGAATAGCTACAGAAACCTACTGGGAGGTCCGGCCTGGGCAGGAATGGGACCACGTTAAAAACTGGAACGGAACTGCAAATATACCCTGTTGCCACGGACAAAAATGTAATCTGCTGAAACACAAAGATTTTTTTTTTGAAGGTCATGACTCAAGATTTAATATTTCAACATGAAAAGAAATCCAAGCCATTCGACTTATTTGGGCTTTTGAAACAAATGCAAACATCTCTGTTTAAAAATTGCTTTTAAATGAGAAAAACAAATCAATATATATTAATATATCACCCAAAATAAAAAACATACACACTCTTCATTTTAGAGCATGCTGCTCATTCAGAAGAAAGACAGGACAGAGAAAGTAGAATTACATTTCATGATATAATAAAAACATTAAAATTTGTGATCGTTAAGTGCACCATCGTACAGGAGTAGCGTGCTCAGAGTGGACATGTTCTATACCTACCAGAATCCATCTTTATTAGAGCAAACAAATCTTTAGGACACTACCTGAAACTGAAATTGGTAACAACTGCGCTCCATTCAGCTTGCTTGCCTCAAGTTTCAATCAGGCATATTCCAGCCAGTAGCACCTGTAATGCCTCTTCATGATTGTATTCCAGAAATCTTTCAATTTGTGAGCAATTTTCAGTCTCTTTTTTGTTTTTTGTTTTTTGTTTTTTTTTTTTTAAAAAGACTGGCTTTTGCAATGCTTATTCTAAACAGATACTGCAAGTAAAACTCTGTTCTGAGCAGCACAAGTTGGGACTTTTTTCAGAAATCTGAGAGCTGGACTTACGTTGGCAGTAGATACAGTACAACTATTGGATGTATTAAACAGTTCCTCAAAAAAGTCTGAAAGGAAGTTTTCCCTAAAGACTGTTTAAAAAAACCAAACCAAACCCAAAACACTTCACCCAAGATCTGTTCAATCTTCTACTGAAGTTCAGAGCTTGCCAGCTTTGAGAACGATAGGAAGGAGGAGGCAATGAGGCGGAGAGGAAACAAAACTAAATTATTCCCAATTTGTACCGATGGAAAGCTTCAAGTAAAAGGAAACCCACTTGTTAAAGATCTTGCTACATGCACAGTCCCTCATCAGTTGAAAGCCACAGTAGTTAGCATTGGGTGTAACAGCAGATTTATCATTCATAAAAAACACTGATAATGTTCCTTCATTCTTAATAACTTGCATCCATGGTTTCTGCTTAGAAACTTCTTAAAAAATGTTTATGGTTCTGCACATTTCATACCAAACCAGAGGAAAATGGTAAACATGTCTTCATTTGATGCGATCCCATTCAGCAATCTCCTCCCCAAGAGCTCAGTGTCATTTACGAGTCTGAGTCTTCTTTGGCACTGCAGGTCGCTTGGCTTGCCACAAGTGGTTGTGGATCGTAAGAGCATCCACACTAACAGACATGGTTTTGGCTGGAATCACATTGAACTGTTTTCTGTCTGAACTGTACTTGTAAAGTTTGTCAATCATTTTCTTGGTGATGCTCTTTGGCCCTGTCCCAGTCAGCTTGTAGATTTCTTCAGTATCTGGATAGTAGCAGTAAAGTGCTCTGAACTGGCAGCCAGCATCGCGGAACAAAATGATGTAGTGGTTGGCATCACATTTTTCAAGTTCCTGCATTAAAAATAAGTAGGTAAACATACACAGAGAGCGTTCACAGTGAGAACTCCCACATTGTGCACCCAGCTTTTAGCTTTCACATACAGCTAAAAAAGTGGGGTTTTCTTGGATAGCGTTTCTCATTTCACAGGTACATTTTAGGAAATGGCATTCACCACCGTGGATCAGTAGGATTACGAACTGAGCACTACAGATGAACTTTACTGCGAGTGGATTCATAATTTTGTATTTTATATTTTTATTGCTTACCTCTAATATTGAATTCTTATGTGGTTCATTCACTTTTCCAGCAAGACAGCAGTGAGATATAGCATTGTGAATAATAGGTTTGTTTGATTTGCTGCTGGGTTCCTTAAATAATTTTGGACCTAAGGAAGAGAAGCAAAAAAACTTCATTTCCTCAAATCTTAAGATCATTAAGATTTTAATTAACCAGAAGTGTTAGAAAAACTTAAACATTTTCTCCAATAATTTACTTGTAGATATTAAACAGAACAAAATAGGCTTGGTAATTTCTCAGTAGTAACAAGTCACACCAAACATCAGAGCTTTACATGATGTGACAATCATAACAAATGCTCAAACTAAAATGAAAATAGTCACCCGTGTATTCTGCCACTGAAGCAATGGAAGATGCAGTTGAAGCATTCTCCCAGTCTCTTTCTGTGTTTCTGCTAGGATTTCTGCTCAGTATTGGTAAGGACTCCATGGATTCAACCCTGTTGGGGATGGACAGAGAAAACAAATCATCTTCCCCTTCAAATCTTAAATTCACCAGTCACAATCTGAACAAACAGATTACTGTCCCTCTTCCTGCCCACAACTGTCAGACTCTTCCTACCAGATTACTGAGGCAAAGTTTATATTAATTGGGGGGAAAAAAAAAAATTCAAGTTTGTACAGACTGAATTTGGCACTCCCATAAAATAGAAGGTTAATTCACTAACTATTGTTGTGCCTCTATTCCTGCAAACCAAAGCAAACAACACTGAATCCTAACACTCTCATAACGTAAGATTAACATTATTTTTTTTTAATATCCCTACCTCTGAGATGGTGTGCCACCAGAGTGTACACTTTCAGGTTCCGTTGTTGCTGCTGAGGCCAAAGAAAGACTGGAACCAGACTGAGCACTGCTCAAAT
Source organism: Numida meleagris (assembly GCF_002078875.1). Taxonomy (NCBI): domain Eukaryota; kingdom Metazoa; phylum Chordata; class Aves; order Galliformes; family Numididae; genus Numida; species Numida meleagris. The sequence goes on along the minus strand of NC_034424.1, from coordinate 8,040,296 downwards.
TATCAGCTGCAAAACAGATGAGAAAACGTGAATACATTTGTTAAAGCAGATTTACCAGACTCATTGTGAATGAACAACTCAAAATCCTTACGAGTGGAAGAGCACTTCGTCCCTGAATCACTGTAAGACTCCTCACGGTGGACCGACTTTGGCCTGGGTTTCTTGGGCTTTGATTTGGGCTTTCCAAGCCCTTGCTCCTCCAAGATTTGTTGCTGTTTTTTCCTTAGGTATTCTTGCTTGATAAGTTCTCGACGAGCCTTCTCCTCTTCTTTGCGTATTCTGTCCTCCTCAGCTTTGCGACTGAAAAGCAAAACACGACATTCAATAAAGAATGATTTTCTTCATTTTAAAGATAAAAGGAGCTATCCTTTTCCACACGCTATTACCGAGCTTCATCTCTTTTTTGCTCAACTTCAGCCTCCAGCTGCTGTTTCCGAAGCCGAGCCTCCTCAGCTTTGCGCTGCTGTTTTAAAAGGAATGCTGCACGTTTTTTCGCCAACTCATCTTCCGCTTTCTGCTCGTCCTAAAAGGTTCACAGGGATAGAAAGTTTTAAAGACTGCAGGAAAACACATCAAACTGGATATCACAGGACTGCTGAGGATTCCAGGAAGATTTTTAAGCAAAACACATGACAATACTTTTGGAAACCTTTAGATCATCAGAACTGAGGAGTGTAAGTCAGAGAACAATACTGAATTTTTTGGTGTTCAGGAGAACTTCTACACCAAATTCTCCTTTAAGTCCTTAAAATAAAACAAACTAGGGTCTCATCTTACTCTGATTTAAGTAAACTTAAACAACACAAAGCCTTGTAAAACTGTAAAGTACCAACTACAATGTTGCCTAGAGTGGAGAACATAGATAACCCCAGCATAACGATAAACTTTGTATGAACCACGGTATACAAAATCAGAAGATAAATTCACTGAATTCAAGGCCTGGAGTTTTTTTGAAACAGAAATTAAAAAAGAAAGCATTGTCATGTCAGAACATAAGGTTGACAAGAGACTGCTCTCTATCAGAAGAGACTGATTTCATACAATGTCAACAACTTTTCTCCTCAAATACATTCTTCTCATATCCTAACACTGCAACCAAAACGTATTCAGTTCCATCAGATGACTCAAGAATGAAGTGGCAAAAACAAGTTCTTAATGCTGGACAAAAGCGCAACAATAACCAAATACATGAAGGTAACATATTTACCTTGAAGAAAAACCCCACACCAGACTTCTGATCACCTTCGCTAATTATATCCGTAGAGCTATCCTGGTTCTCAAGTTCTCCTTCATCTGGAGCTTTTAAGTCAGACAGATCTACTTCAATGAGATTAGCCTTGCTTCTCAGTGGCTCATCCACTGGGACATTTTCTTTTCCCGAGCCATCGGAAGAGTTCAACCCCGTTTCTTTGAAGCTGCTATTCACCTCTCTGCTCATCTCAGAAATGATATTTGCATCTTTAGAGGTGGAGAGAACAAGTGCCCGTTGATTACTCTCATCGTGAAGCCTATAGGTATCAAAGAAACACTTTTCTTGAGAACCACTTCCCAGATCAGGACTATTTTCCGGGCCTATTTCTGTTGGCGTCTTTGACAAGCTATTGGATGGAAATGGTCTTAAATGTGGTAAGGTTTCTAGACTTGGTGTTGGGGTTTTAACACGTGCTGAGTTTTGCTGTCTGTCTTTAGGGACTTTCAAATCAGCTGGTCTTCCTGATCGAGGACTCCTGCCCTGACCAAATCGAGGTGGTTTACGAAGGCTGTTCATTCCAGTTGGTGACAGGGGCTCCACAAAGTGGATCGATGGTTTTACCTTTTGGTCCTGAGAGTTACTTCTGGTTCCTGGTGATGGCACTGACGGAGATTTCATAAGCAGTTCCTGTTGCTGAGAAATCTTTAATATAGCCTGCTGAAGTGTGCTGATTGTTTCATTTAGTTTTTCAATAGAAAGATCACATTCGTTAATATCTACTTCTGTAACATTGTCTTCTAGAAGGGCAGCAGAAATAATTTTACTTTTTTCCAATTCATGTATAGCAGCAGAATCTTTTGGTTTGTGTTGCTCAACAAAAGCTATGCTTTCCTGCATTTTCACTTTTGTTACCTCTTGAGAATCATTAAGTATGTCTTCTCTTTCCTCCTCCTTCACAAAGTATTCTTCAGACTTAGAACCCAAAGAAACTTCATCTAAGTCTTCACCATTGTGCCGAGGGTATTCCTTTGGAAAATGTTCCGGTTTAAGCGGTTGTGGAACATCGGGAGATTTCCCTTTCTTAACAACATGCAAGAAAGCTGCCTTGCCCAACTTTAGTCGCTGCCTTGCTGATAAGGCTTCCATCTTCTTCTTCTGAGCTTCTATTGCTCTTCGTTTCTCTTCCAACTGCATATGAAGCTGCACCAATTCAGAAGCTAAAAGATTAACGTTATCTTTGTTTGGTCTGTTGGGGCTTTGCTCTCGCTTCTGTTTCCACGTGGTCAGTGGTGCTGGGCAGCTTTCTGATCCATCCGGTGTGGTCTTTTGTGAACTACTTGTGCTGGACTTGGTTTCATAGCTATTAAGCCTCTGAAGCTTGCGTTCTGCAAAATTGGTCATTCGGACGCTCCCGCTAGCCATCGACACGCTGCTAACTTGGGAAATAGTACTCAAACATGGGCTGGAACGCCCACTCGCATCATCCTTATCTTCATGTTCTTTTACCTTCATATCCTCTTGCAGCTTTGCAGATTCTTCCTCACCTATGTATTTAGCAACTATAGGATGGTCATCTAAGACTACCAAGTCCTGTTCAGTGTCTTCTATGTCTAAGAGATCAGAATCAGAGTCCTGTCTCACCATAGTCCATGTAGTATCTGGAACATGTAAATTGAGACTTTTCACATAACTTACGTTGACTTTACTTGCTATGTCATCATCAGATTTAGCAGCATGAAGAAAAAATCCTCCAGTGGGTTGATCCTGAGCAGAAGGATCTAAACTGCTACTAGCCAAAGGTCTGGAGGCTTCTAACCCCGCCTCCACCAGTGATACTGAGTCTGCAGCACTGGACTCAGAAACTGGAGTGAAATCAGAACTAGAAATGGGAGTAAAAGTCCTACTGAGATCATGCTCACCATGACTGCTATTTGTTTTCTTGCGAATCAAAGGCAAGTGTCCCTCATTTAATCTCTTTGTTATAAAACTCCTTTGTTTCCCCTCCCCACATTCATCCTCTTTATTTATTATTTGTTTTTCCTTTGCTGGTTTTAGAACTGCAGGCATCAAGGGCTCCAAGTAGAAACTGTCTGGTTTGCTTTCCGAAGACTCGCTATTTACTTTTGGAGACCATGCAGTTGCAGCTATGCTGGGTACTCTGGCTGCCGCGTTCTGCAATTCCAGGTCACCACGGTTTGGCCTTTCTTCAGATCTGATTATTGCAATAAGCTCTTCATCTTCGTCCTCAATTTCAACATTGTTCAGCAAGCTCTTCCCATTAGTTTTCATTGATGGAGGATGGGGTTGGTTTTTTGGAGTTACATTAACAATGTTTGAAGCAAGACTGTCTTTGCTGATTGATCTAGCCAGACTAATGCTATCACCAGATCCAGGGTCCACATCGGTACTGGCAGAATGATGAAGAGCAAATGGTGTTGGCTGAGACAGAGGCCTAGAAAAGATAAGAACAGTCTTCTGATGAGAAAGTACAAAAAGTTACAATTTGCTGAATTAAGGACCATAACGCACAAAGCTAACACTTCTATTCGAAAAAGGTAGCCTGTAGCAAGAGCGATCACCAACAGTAAGATAGCAACCTCAGATACTTAAATTCTCAACAGGGCATATTGCAAATCATGTTTAAAGTACGTTCAGTTGCAACACTAAAACCAGTAATCTCTGAAAATGTCAATTTTTTAAAAAGAGAACAAAGTTAAGCAACTCTCAGACCAGCTCTAAGGAAGTGATACCATATTACTATAAGGACGTTTGTCACAGTACAGAGAATCCTTTCATTAAACATTACTGTAAAACCTAAACCACACATTACCTGGGTTTCTTCTCTGGCCACGCAAGAACTGAACCTCGTGGCTGGCCATCAACACGAGTCAGAGAATTAGAACGATGGCGATGACCTGTAATATTTTTTAAATGGGTAACATTTGAGAAACAATCTTTAAGCTAGGAGTTTCATCACCTTGAATAGCAAACATAATACATTATTTCACCAAGAGATGGCAGCAGAAAACAAATGTGTTGAAATATTAAGAGAAGTAAACAAAAGCCTGGTAAAATACACTGAAAAAATGGCACTGTATACATACATATATATATGCATATGTATATATATACACATATATAGAGAGAGACACATGTGCATACACATCTGTATATATTTATACACAGATTTGAATTTTGCATTTCCAAGCATGGAAGTGCTCAAATTGCTTTCCTCATCCCTCCCACCCACTCAACAGCCCCATCTTTTTTTTTTTTTGGTTTTGATTTAAACAGCCTTCATCACTGCATGTTGTAAGAGACCCAGCAGTTGAAATGAAGCTGGGTTAGTACCACTGTTGATAAAAGAAAATAAATTCTAAGTACCTCTGTAAAAGCATAAAGCCTAGATTTTCAAGAAGTACCTTTAAGGTAAAATCTATTGTCTTTTCTCAGCATGTGTATTTTTCATTAATTATTATATTGACAGTGATTGTCACTGCCTTCTGAAATGCAAATTCAAGGTAGACTTACCAGGGCTGTCTTCACCCTGTAAAGATTTCTGTTGTTTCTGTCTCAAAGGGAGTAGGGGGTGGGAAGGGCTAAAGGCAGGGCTTCCTCCTTTGCCACTAATTCAGAAAATCAGAAAAGTAAGAATTCATTAATAGAAGAAAATTTTTTTCTATAACAACAGAAGAAAGTTATACTGTAGAGAAGTTACAGTGGTAATAGTTGCCCCCATCCTCCCCTAAAACAAAAGATCATATTATTAATATTAAAGAAATTAAAAGAAAAATAAGGGTTTTCACATGAAAAGTAAACTACTATCTGAAATCAAAGTGTTCTTATGTTTTTAAACACAGTGAATTTAAAATGTAGCTTATATAACAGTACACTAGAGAAAGTAAAGGCTGAATAGACTCCTTATAGTCCTCAAATTTAGTTCAGCTGAAAAACCTTGTCATTAACTTCCTTGTACACTGAATCATAGTTAAGTTTTTCATAACAACATTTAAAGAATATGGCCAGCAAAGATCAGATGCTTGGACAGTTTTCACATTTCACACTATCTTCAAAATAGAAATCAGAAGAATTTCTTCTAAAACACAATGGTGACATTTGGTGTTGAGGCTTACTGGAATTTGCCAAAGACCAAATGTAACAGTGCCAAGTATTTCTTTGAACTTCAGAATATTTTACAGATTGAGTGAATTCAAGCTGTGTACAGAAAATCTGCAGCAAAACCAGAACAGTTAGCAGCAGAATTTCCTATTTGACCCAAATGGAAGCATACAGTTGTTCATTAATCTGAACAACATGAGAATAGACTTACAGGTAGTCAGGTTCTTCAGGGTGCAGGTAGTACCTACTGCAAGCTTCAGAGCCTGCCTGAGCTGAGGGCTGCACGTCTGCTGGATTTGCACTAGCAGGACTAGCCATGAAACTTCTCTTAGTTGCATTGGAGATAGGAACGGGTGGGCGACTGCTCTTCTGCTGCAGCACTGTCTTAACTGTGCATATATTAAAAATTGTGATAATGTTATAAATAACCATTAGAATAACAAAGTAGAAAAGGAAGTTTCAGACTGCAGAACACTATAGTGACAATTCTGCAACACAAAACTGAGATTCAACATGAGGTAGTAACCTGTATTTAAAAATATATATATTCTCGTGACTTTACTGGAAAGGAAGTAAATAATGAGTGGGTTTGGAGTAAAAAAAAAAAATAAATCTGTTTATCTCATTCCAAAACTTAGAACCCAATCCACAAGTGGATTTAGGACTAACCCTCCCTTCCATTCCCACTGCTTTCAAATAATGCTGCAGCAAGCAGAAAGCCTGGGTAGAAACCAAGCTCCAAAGCAAACAGCAACGTGCAACGGGTTTTCATTCTGATGTAAATATTTTCAAATAACTCGCCAATATTTATGGAACATTAAAACCTTACCGTCTTTTATTTCCTGAATATCTCTTGGTTGTACAAAGTCTGGTTTGACATTCTCAAACCACCAGAAGAGTTCCGCAATGAACACCATGACGTTAGGCTGGAAAAGAGAAAACGCTCCTCTCAGTAACAAAATAACTGCTAATGATTTACCTACTTATTATTATTATCTTATTTAAAAATATATCCTTCAGTATGTTTCTTACCTTTAAAACTAAAGGAGCATACAACATGTCCTCCAGCGTGAGATAAAAGCATTTGTTTAGATATTCATTTGAGAATTCTCTCAAGAGCTGAATATTATAGAGGCTGTCTGCGATTGATGTTACCTCCTTCAAACAAATATCTGGACAGGTAAGAAAGACAAGTTATGGCACCACCCCAAGGAATGAAACCTCCATCCACAGCTAACAGAAATACTACACATAGGAACTTCACAGAGTGCTTATACAGCATCACTTAATATTTACTGGCTACCAGTGCATCTCTCTACCTGTTAAATACCAGAGATAGGAAAAGGAGGGACAGGGAAAGTGCATGTAAGAGGATCAATTTGGCATTTGTTTTACAATCCATACATGATTTTCATAGTCACAGAAAAGGTAAACAGACTACAAACAATATCCAGTGATAAAGTAAAAAAGCAATGAAAAACAGATTTGCAAATAATACGGGGTTTGCAGTTCAAGTTGTACACATCTGCTGAACATTACAAGAATTGTGAGCTAACAGTAACACGTGTTCATTTCTTCTTAAGGTCTGATCAGACCAAGCCTGTTAATTTTAAGAGACAACGTCTTATTAAAAAACAGACCACCACCTATTAGATCTGCTGCTTTTTCATTTGATAATTCATTTCTAGTTCAACTTTCAAATACTTCAGAATACTTGTTTGAGAAACTTTTCTACATACCTTCTAGCTTCATTTGCTCTGGACAATAGTAGTGTATCACAGCTAACAGAGCAGCACCATCGCTACCATCCTTCATCAAATCTTCCAGCAAAGGAAAGTAAGGTAATTGCCTGCTTGAAAGATGGTCTCTTCGGTAACGCACCTGAAAAAAGAAAACTAGTGTTCATGTGATGCCAAGGACCATTGGAACTGTTGTTAAGTACTGACAGCTCTTTATGGTGGAGCCTTCATAGCATTCTACTTCATCTATGTCAAAAAACAATGTATGAGGTTATATTCTTCTCTCCATAGAAGCCAATTCAGAAGGACACAGTGCTTCCTTTTTAAACTTTCTCCTCGTATCTGGAAGCAATCCATGCTGAATTCCTAGCTTCATAGACACATTTTAACTTAATGCAAACTAATTTAAGTCAAAATCCTTCCACGCAGATGCACAAATGCAGCAGAGCCAAAGAAAGAGAGACAGACAACTTACACATATACATTTAAAGCTTCAGGGGGAAAAAATTAAGATGAACTAGTGATTTCTCACGTGTTACCCACACGCACACTTGCCACCACATCCTATCCCCAGAGAGCAAAGGTTTCTTGGAGAGATTCAGAGCATTGTGTGCCTGGCAAGCCAGTATACAGTAGCAATGTGCAAAGGAAAAAAGATGGCTTTTTCCAAAAAATGCTCTGTGAGAGGAGCAAGAAGGTCTTCTGAAATCAGCAGCAAAACTCTCCTCCATTTCACTACAGATCAACATCAAACTTCTACTGATTATCCCCGAACCCTCACAGAATTTTGAGCTTAGCTGATGCGTATCTAAAGCCAAACAGCCAAGGAACAAGTCTTGGCAGTGCTTCCAGCAATTCTTGCAAGAAAAGTTTTAGCACTGATATTTACTAACAATCCATGTGCTGGGCTGGAGGGCTACATCCAAGTCCCCGCAGCAAAATGATCCAGCCAGCAAAAAATAATACACTGCAGAGCCTAACAGAAGCACCTTTCAGTGATGGAAAAGCTTCCTTTTACACTAGTACGTTAACATCACTTAACATCTGATGAACTCTCTTGACTCGTGTGCTGGCCTAACATATTGCTATTCAGAGAGCATACTTAATGAGCAGAAGAAAGTTTTATTTTACCAGTGGTACCACATCAACTTTCCAAGATAACCTGGGCAAGCTCTCTGTACACACACACACACACACGCTCACTCGTGTCAATTTAGGATGGCACAGGCTGAGAAAAATTATATTCAGAAGAACGAAGGTCACTTGTATGCAATTTAATAATAAGAATTTAATAATAAGAAATAGTCTCGTTTACTTTGAACAAATATAAATACAGCACATTAAGTTTCCCTGGCAAAGGCAAGTGCTTCTAAAAGCCACGTCCGTGTGCTATTGCTATTTTTCCAGGTGCAAACGATCTTTTTCCCCAGCCTGGAGCACTGCACAGATATGTAATGGAATGTGAATCATACTGTACCACACGAGCATATTCCACTGGTTCCAGCATGCAGTGCGATATGGCATGCATCAGATCAGGCTTACACAAAAAGAAATAGCGAGATATAGGATGGTGGTTATTCAAACACGAAACAAATCAAATGCATCAGCAACATCCACTATGCACTGGCAATGCGGTCATTAAGTCTGATAAAACAAGTGTGCACACTAAGGTGATCTGGTTAGCTTAAAAGGTTCATCGTTTATCCACTTAGCTGAAGTAAACAAATTAAAAGAAACTTCAGGAATTTCATCTCGTATTTTAGTTGCTCCTGTCTTTAAAATAGAAACATATTCCTTTTCTAATGGGAAAGGAATTTAAATGGAATTTAAACCAACCACAGTCAATACTGTATCTGCTTCTTCTACTCTCACTCAGAAGTCTCTAAACATAACACGAACCTATGCAGCTTCTTAGCAATGCAATCCAGGGTAGGCCTCTGACACAGACGGGACATCTGGGCACACAGAACACAAGTGACAAACACTAGGTCAATATTTCATTACGTCGTCACGAGTCGTTAAACAAGGCTGCAAGCCGGGGCTCTGGCACAGATTTGATCAGCCTGCAGGTCCCCGCTCCCATTCTCTTTCTTGCAGATATTTGAAGTTTTTAGTGTGGTCCATAGACTTGGTTCAGACAAACCCAAGATGATGAACGGGAAGGGCGAGACGGAGCTCGGTGTGGAAAGGCAGAATGTGGAGCACACCTGCCTTCTCCAGCTGCACTGCTTTTGGGGATTTGCAACTGAGACAACAGCTCCCATCCTCCCAGACAGACAATGGGAAGCACCACGTCCAGCAAAGTGGAGTTCAAAGGGTACCAAGGGCAAGAAAAGCTCAGGAACAAATAAGAACCTCCGCGAGTTCAAATAAAACCAGGAAGCTCAACTAAAAGCAAGCAACATCAATTCCACGACATAAAAACCCCAAACCTATATATTTTTATTTCTATTTTCACACTTTCTCTAAAATAAAAATATTGTCTTTCCTCCCGTTACACCAGCTTCAGTTTGATCTACCATACAGTTCCACTCTTTGTAGCAATAGGTCCAAACTGGTTTGTCAAATCTTCTGACCTCATCTCAATGAATAGCGGCGTTCTGGTTTGGATTTACCAACCACGGGAATGCAAGGGCACTACATAATGAACTAGTACAGACATCTAAGTATCTTAATGATGGACTCAAAGATTAAGCAACCATTTAAACTGACCAGCCTTTGCTTCACCTTAGTGCTGAGATCAATTGCCTACTTACAACAGAAATAAAGTGTAACCATTTCAACCACTGTTAACCTCCTAGCTTTTTGCTGCTACTCCATACTCCTCACTCCTGCACTGCGGGGACAATTTGGAAGCGCTGTAAAGTGATTATGCTATATGCTGTACAGTATGCAGAAATCACATGATGAGAATTAAGCCTGATGACTGGAAAGCTTACGCAGAGGTTTTGTTTGTTTGTTTTATAAGAATGCCTAAGAAGCGTTGTAAATGGAAGCAAACAATCCGAAGAAATTTAAAAAGCCATGATTTTGAGGATGACAACCGGCGTAAAAGTAAATCACTTACAGGTACTAATTTCCAATACCATTTGGAAGGAGACTGCTCAGGAAGCGAGGGAAGGAATGTAGGAATAGGAAAGGAACATCAGCAATGCAAGTTATAAGCAGTAATACTTCAATGCACTTCAGCAAGAAACACTTTCACATTTAGAGGGTCTGTAGTCTAGAATTTTAGTTTAAAAAAAAAAAAGAGGCCCCGAAGTCAGTAGGTCTAATTGGTAAAATGGGATCCTTTGGACCAGACATCAACTTGTGAATTAAACAGCTCTCAGGTCCCTCATCATCCAAAGATAGGACTTAACATAAAGCACATAAAACCTTTGCCACCAACGTGGAAATAAATAATTGTGCCTTGTTAGCACGTTATAATTTTATCCCCTTTGCACAGCGATGCCAACCAGAGGAAAGAGCACAGAGCTTTCCTACAATCTTTATTAAGCCATTAATTGGGAGCGCTGATAGCTGGTGTGAGTTATGTTTGCAAAGAAAAAAGTCTATTTTACATTCTCCAGCAATGAAAGTGTGCTATGTTTTTGCAACGTTACTGCATTGTGATATATCTTCAGGGGAAAAAGGAAGAAAAAAATCACAAACATGTCACGTACAAATGCTAAAGGTATGCTTACTAGATAGAACTGGAGTAAGCTTCTACATTGGAATTAGACAATAAATTCACGCAAAATGAATGCGCCCCCAAAAGCTTTCAAAATATATGCTATATATTTTGTTCTGTGAAAGCTGGGTGAAGTTTACTGAAATCATTAAATTAAGACGAGTTATTTTAGTCCAACTAAAAGGAAAGTCCAAAGATCCCACTGGGATTGAAAGGAAAGGAAGGGCACCAAGAAACACAAACAAATTGCATGCACAAAATCTCAGGAGTTTTGAGGACTGGATGCCTCACATTTATCTGACAAAGAAAACATTGAGAAGTTTACACCTAAAACCATTAATCACCAATGCACGGAATTATAACTGAAGACAAACTTGTTTTACCTTTTGATGCCCCGGACTTTCCATTAATTGCTGTTTTAACTTAACCTCTTTCTCTGTTATCTCTCTCATTTTAAGGTTCACCTAAAAGGGCAAAGCACAGAAAGGATATTAAAACACATCCAAATACGTGTTTACCTCAAGTCACAGAAAACAATCTGGTGGAATAAGTAACACCACAATCAAAAGTGGTTCCTTCAAGTAGAAAAGATGTCAGAAAGGCGCAGCTAAGAAAGATGGGCAGAACACGCTCATCAGAACCTTTGTAAAAATCTGACAATTAATAAGGAACAGACACTTTTCTTGAAGCAAATTTTACCTTGTTAATCCAGAAAACCATCGCATCCTCCAGATCATAGGGCAGTTCTTTTGAGGCACTGAACGTAGAGAAACGCTTGACGCTAGCGACCACCTTTTCAATGCTGATCATTTCTACAGTGTAGGCCATCATAAGAGCGTCAATCATCGCCATATGAGAACTCTAAAAGAAGAACGCGACGACTGTTGAAAACCGAAATCCTTTAGGAAGAAACCTCTGTATATTCTAACTGTATTTACAATGCAAAATTCCCGAGGTTAGCAGCCTAGAAATGCAAATCCCTTCCTTCCACGAACTATTTTAAATAGCGTTAAATAAAAAGATCATTAGGGGGATTTAATTAAGCTAACCATTTTGATTGGTGCGCAGCCCAGATCAGATTCAGACACAGGTGTATCATCGCTCTCCATGACGTAAATCCCCTTTCGAGACAGCGCCTGGATCACCGACTGGTGGCCCTGCAGCGCAGCCACCTGGTCGCCCTTCAGGATCAGGCTGCAGACGCGGCAGTACAGCTCGCTGGACAGCAGCAGCTTGATGACGGGCGGCTTGATGTGCTCCTGCTCGTACTGGTCGATGTAGAACGGGTCCTTCAGCTCCTCGGGGACGTTGTCTGAAACAAAGGTGTTTCAACAAGTGCATCAGGGAGAGCGTCGTTTGCAAGCGGCAGAACAGAAGGGTTCGTCCTCGCACCGCGCTTCTCCCCCACCGGCTCCCACCCTCACCAAGACCTGCACAGTTGCTGCTGATCAGCAGAGCTGCACAGCTGGCAGCAATTTGAACATTTCAAACCATGCATCGCTAGCTGCAGCACTGTCTGCGCTAACAGGTGTAATGCTGCAGCTCCGGGCCAACACCAGCTGATTCCAACAGCCCAAAGCGGAAGGAGAAGTTCTTGTGAGCAATATTTCCTTGGTATTATACTAGGGATGCAAAACAAGTTAAAATTAGACATATCCCAAAATAAATACTTGTACCCGTATTCAGCAATCAGACTGGAAGCTGCCGAGCCTCTGAGAGCCCAGCAGCAAGAACAGGAGCCTCCACACCAGCAGTACTTGCTACCTCACCTGTGCTTTCTTAAGAGAAGCCAGACATCGTATCATGCTCAAACACTGAACTTGATCTCCTGTCACCCAACCACTGTGAAGATCTCCCCCTGAAGTCACTTCAGCCGTTCATTTTAACAAGCACATCTACAGCTGAAAGAATTACTGAGCTGGCAGCGTGTTCACTTCCATTCAGCTCATTTCCAGAATAAACGAATTTCCCCATTCAAAAAACTCCGACCCACAGCATCTCTCTGAACTGCAAAATAAGCCACACAATTTTTTTATGCTGTCGAGCACTTAATGTTCAGATAAAGAGAAACTGAGACAGCATCTTACCAATGATATGAGCTAGAAGCGCATCTCACTTCAATAAAAATACAGGGTAAACCAGTGCTGTAATAATATCCCTAACAGCTACTCATACTTTGTCACACAATACTGCCTCTATTTTTCAAAATGGAAAGGTTTTTGACGTTTTTGAGAGTTAAGAAGATTATTTTCCTTTACATGGCATTGACTGCTGTGTTACAGAGATATATACAGCCAGCATATATGTAATACTGAAGACAGTGGGAACAGGAACCATACAACCTCACTGACACCATGTCAGCAGTACTGGTTAACATCGTTGCCTGTTTGATAGTGAACAGATAGTAAATTCAAATATTTCTAATCTCCTTCATAGTAGTCAACCTGACCTAGAAACCCAAGGCTGCCGAAAGGTAATTCCATTTAATGGTCATTTAACATTGAACTAGAGCCTCCATTGCTAATGACTGGGGAAAGATCCAAAACTCAGCCTTGCCCTATTGCAGCACTCTGTTGTGCTGCTGTTCAGAAGGACCTGAGCGTGCTGCCGTGGACATAATGCAAAACCCAGACCATGTCAACCTACAAAACATGTCAGTGGCACACATACGTACCTTGATTTACACACACACACGCGCGTTACCTTCTCTTTTAGAGCCGACCAGATTTTAGTTCAGTGCAGTGTTCAATCAAATTAGCTTAAGGACTCTGAAGTCCAGAATATGGAAAATAAAAGGCAGAGTAAAAAAAAAAAAAAAAAAAAAAGCAGAAAAGCAAGAATTCGCATTTGCACAAATCCAAAAGGACTTCTTAAAGGTCAGATGAGAGCAGTATGCACTGGTCTACATCGAACTGCCATCACAAGAACTGCTGCTGAGACCGCTCCCCCAACACCTGCAACTGAACTTTAAAAAAAAAAACAACCCACTGATCCAAAAAACCACAACAAACTCCCCCCACACTTAGAAGCTGGGCCCCGGGTCTGCTCATTTGCCCCTTACAAATATCAAGATCCCCACGTTGCCGGGATCTCAGAAACACGCTGTCAGTTCTGGGACAGTCAGACACGCCGGGTACAAAAGCAGCCGCAGACACTAATGACACACAGCTCCCTAATGACAGCGCTGCTCCCCGATCTGCAGGGCTGGGCAATGACCAGATGTGCCCCAGCTTTTGCTGAACAAAACGTCTTCCCCAGTCCCAGTTTCTATGAGCACCTTCGGCAACACTTCAAGTTCACGACCTGTAACATGACTTAGGTGTGAAAAAACTGACATTCATTAGAACTTGTATTTTTACACATGTGCCATGGAATCCAGAAAATCAACAGGAAAACACAGCTTCTGAGCAACCAGCAGCGAAGCTACAGCTACAAAAGATTCACCTGGAGCTGAGTTTAACAAAACCTACCAAAGCAAAACAAAAACAAGGAAACCACGTCCTTTTTTTTTTTTTTTTTTTTTCCCTACTTTAAGGTCTTCAATACCACCTTGAATACAAAAGGAAGCCACTTCCACACTATTACAAATTACTAAAGAGCCCACAAACACCTTCTGTTTTTCCTAACCTGCCTTCTCAGCAGTTACCCCCAGGAAAACATTAGCATCAACTTCCAGGCACGCTTTGCCACCGTCAGTTTCTGATGAACGTTTTGTCTTTTAACAGCTTCCAGCTACCCGTGGTTTGACAGCACCTTCAGAACCACGCTACGCAAGCGATGAGCAGAGCTGTCGGAGGCAGAGGGCATTCACAAATGCAGCTGGTCCTCAACCTCCTATCACAAATTGCTAGAGATTTACCAGAGCTGGCTGGATGCTGACTGCATGCACATTCTATACCGTGTTGCTTAGCTGCGTGCAGTTGACTCACAGAGCAAAGATGCCCAGTTTTGCTTTCTCCAGCACTCACAGAAGCAGAGCAGTAACATGTTTCCCACCCCTCAGCAGCACATAATCCAAAGTGCTCTTGTCCCAGGGAGCCTAGCAGGGACAGATCTGTACTGGCTGTTTTCATAAGAAACGAAGCACTCAGAAATAAACCCGCATAATTTCTCCTGAAGCAATGGTTTTTGGTATCACGTCAATGAATTCTCATATCTCAAAGAAAACCTGTCGGTTCCACGTATAAATCATTTTGCTTACAAGGTAGTTCACAGGACTACAAAAATAACTTCACGTGTAACGACAGCAAGAACAGCAACAATTCTTCCCAGAGCATCCCCTCCTCACTTCAGGGCGGGGACCATTTCTTCACTATCTCACTGATGAACACTGGTTCAGAGATGTCACCCGACTGCTGTATTTTTCTTTATCAGATTGTAATCTGAACAAATTTGACTTACGCCTTGAACTGGAGAAGTGGATACCAGCCAGATCTTATTTAACCTCTGGAATAGGGAAGAACAGGTTTCACATGCAAAGAGAGCCAAAGCATCGTGGTATGCAGAGGGGCTCATTCAAATTCTGAGGAGGATTTCATTACTATCAGTATCCGCTCACAGAATTATTTAGTACTGCTTGGATGTCTGCTCAGCTGCAGAACACAAAGCAGAAGCTACACTCTCCCAGCTTCCTCGTAATAAAAACACCTCGTGTTGGTTCTAATTACCAATCCGTATTATAAACTCCAGAAGTCATCTCTAATATCACTCATGGAAATCTGTGTTTAGGTGGGCACAACAAAAACGAGCTAAAGATGTGGTAAACCACTGGGGAAAGTGACCGCCCTTCTGTTATCCTACGTTTGGATCAAGCTGAAAGCCACAAACCTGGAGAAAGCAGAAGAAATTAAATAACTACAGAATCTTTCAACTCTGTCAAGTTCACCTAAGTAATACTCGGTGTTTATAAACAGGCCTTGTTAAAGAAACCAAATCCTCAACTACTCAAATGTTTGCCAAACACTTTCTTAAAAATATTTGTAATACAGACCTCACTGAAAAGAAAGCTGGGAGGAGAGGAACAGGGAACACAGGGGTTTGCTTAGTTCAGCCCTGGAAGCATTTTCACACTGCTGGTGCCAACCGGTAACTGCAGGCAGCTATTACAGTACTGCAAAACCTGACTTAGCAGGTGAGCATTAAGGACTTCAAAGACAAGAAAAGCCACAACTTGCCCTTCCTCTGCAGTGGATTAGAGCAGTGCTTGGCCCTCCTGCCTGTGTCTGGCCAAACATCCCAGGCTCACGTTAGCATTAAGTGTGGAATCGACACAAAGCTCCTCGCCCTAATAAGTTCGTTCAACGTCATTTGAACAACCTGAATTTTACAAACGGTATTTAAAAAAGCAGCAAAGTTTGTTATGGGCCAGGTTGCAAACGACACACGTGCTCACAGCAAGCTGCAACACAGAAGAACTCTCATTCAGTCCTTTCCTACCTGAACTTTAACATGAAACAATTTCTACACACAAATGCATGCAGTCCTAACTCAGCCTGAGAAACGGAAGTTCTGCCGTTGCCCACCTTCGCAAGCCGCAGCCCATGGAAGCAGCACAGCACTGGTGCAGGAGCACGGCCCCATGCAGCTCCCTGCATGGCCACCTCTCTGTGCACAGCTCGCCAAGCTGCTCTAAGCCTCCTGTGCTGCCTTCTGCAAGGCCAGGATGAAGCTCTCAAAGGGATTTAAGCACCCCGTGAACTCAAGTTGCACAGAAACCTGGCAGCACCCTTGCTCCTAGACCTCCTGGACATTAAGAGCTGTGTTTTCACACAGAGTTCCTTAAAGTGCATGTTTGGTTCTAATCAAAGTTTGCTGATGAAAAAGATAATTCTGTTCTAATGCACTTCGGTTCCCTCCAACTACTGTCTCAGCCAAACGGACTTGCAGTCCTTCAGATGTGCAGAAGGTTTCCAGATGTTTGTGCACAGATTTTTACGTGGATCTGCGACAGCACTCCCAGATTTATTCAGGGAGAGGGATGACAGTGAATGGGAAACACCTCCCTCACAGCTCCATCCCCTTCTCTCTTGTGGAATGTGGACAACGGCTGTACAACTTGCCTCTGGCATCTGTCTGATGCACCAGAGATAGGCAGGAGGAGCCCCGAGCTGCCAGGAACAAACCAGTCAGCCCCATCCCTGTGTGAACAGCAAAAAGGGATGAGTTCTGCAGCAGCAGTTATTTGTGCTGAAGAGAGAGGAGAGCTGCGCTCAGCTGGTTGGTTCCCAACCTCTCTTCTCAGGGGCAGCAGAGAACAAAGGGACGCATCATCAAATGAAACAAATCCCAAACCAGAGCTTCAACTCCAAGTTATGCCAGGTATGCCCTCGCTGATTTGTCCTTGAGAATAACAACAAAGGATGGAGAATTTCTCCATTTAGATGCCAGCTTTGATATGGAAAATTCACATACCCTGCAACAGTAAATTGGAAATTCCAGATTTAGGTAAAATCTACAGAGAGGAATGATTAATAGTATGCCCACACCAGAATCGAATTCCTGCACTTGACCATTCCCACACTTAAGCATGAGCTTAGCTCTACTCAGATGAAAATTAAATTCAGGATACACACCAGCATTTGCAAGATTATGTCACAAAATTACATCAATCCATAAATTCAATTTCAAATCGAACATTTCCGAAGGATGCTCTTTACTCAGCCACCTGAAGGCCGTTCTGAAAACCCTGTCTGATAGGAACTGCTTTGGAACAGAGACAGCGCTTTAATATTACCAACAAAGAACTGGGTTTTTTTTGTCAACTTGAACCAAGCCCAGAGGAACAATGATGCTCTCCCGCAAAACACCTTCATAGTGAGATTTTATATTGAAAAAAGAACCTCTTGACAGCTGCCCGAGACTCACCCAACATCCAGTGTCTTAAAGCAAACCAAAGACATCCCACCAACACCACAGAGATGGCAAGTAACAAGTTCAAACATTACTCAAAATGATAATCATGTAGAAAGCCTCTTTAAGCTCATCTCTCTATGAATTAAAGAGGCTTACACATTTCTCAGTATTTTGCAATGCTATTCTAGAAGCAATGGTTACCACATGACAACTGCTGAAGCCTTTTCAAAATCAGACTACATTTCCACGGAACACAGTCCTGAAAAGATATACGCACACGAAAGCTTTAAGCACTGAAGCTAACCAAGGATACAAGCCCAGAAGTCCCAGCAACAACGTTTCTTCTCAAGGTTCGTGGCATTTAGCTCCTGTTAACATATAACCTGAACGAGCAGAAACACAAGTGGGAAACTGGCAAGTGATGCTACAGCCCTCTCCACACTGGAGGCCACACCGCTGTGCCTGCAAAAGCTGGGGTTCCTCTCTGACCTTTTTAGCCAAAGGAAAGCCAAGCACTGATGCACCTGACCCCAGGACTACGGACACAGCCCCGTGGCCCCAGATGACACGACCAAGACACAAGAGGCCCTAAAGCTTTCTATGCAGTGCACAACCCACGCCAGTCAGACCTAAGATAGAACTGGCTTCCTTTTGAAACGAAGTCATAATGGAAATAGCGCGTCTTCGTGGCTGGAGTATTTATTTTACCTCTGATTACAAAAAAATCTTCAGGAAACATTACAACCAGTTCCAGCAACTGAAAAATATTTACACTAAGAAACATCCGCTCACCTCTTTTGTGTTATCAGCATTTTATTATCACTCTCCTAAAATTCCCACGTTTTTCAACTTGATCTATGTATTTTTTGTCTCCTGTTGCTTGTAATAAAATACCTTTACTAACTAAGCATTATAAAAAAATCACAATTTTCCTTCTGTTTTCCCCACAACCATCACCGTGATGAGACCACTAACAGAGCTGACAATATTAGAAGAAAAACAATTTACAAAATATTTCCACAAGGATAACTTTTTGCTGCAGGAACGGACTGCTTTTCTCCAGCCCTGTCACCAAGTAAGCTAGTGCTAATCCATTAAGCACATTATGAGTTTGGCGAATTAGACTTAGATTAACAGGGCTACCTCATTTTCCAAAACAAGATTTTATATGTGTTTTAGTATATATTTTGTTTTGCATAAACAAAAACAAGTACTCTGGCATATTCATAACGAAGCAACTCACTCAAGAAGCATCCTGCAGCAACAGCTCTGAATAGACAAGTAAGTCTACCTCAAAACAAAAAAGTGAATTTCAACAGATGTCAGGAAAATACCATTCAAATACCTCTGTGCTATACAACAACCTTTATTCGCCCACGTTTGGCTGTACTGGCCCACGACAACATCTGGGGAAGGAGATCTCCATCACCCACATCGCGCTGTCTGATGTCACACCACACTGCCAAGCTCTATCTGTTCATGCAACACTGCTTTGACAGAAAGGAATTTTACTGATCACAAACGGATTGCTTTTCAGTTCACTCTGAAACCAGTGAAGTGATCCGACAAAACAAAACATACCCAGCACAGCAGAACACCCTGAGCTGGGGATGCCAGCGGAGCATACAAAGAGCATCAAGGCCCCAGCATCTCTTGGCCAAGACGACGGGATGAGGGAGCGCAGCGGGGCCTCAGGCCTGCAGGTGCTGGCAGCGTACTTGGCTGAAGTGTGAGATTACACCTTTGGAAACGTGCATCCTTTATAACAATGACCTGTGCGCATTCACTGCTCTGTTTGCGGATTCCCAGCAGCTCACATAGGTAGCTTCATTGTTCCGCTGAAGGTACCAGGATGCGCATCATAAATATTCCAAGAGAGCAGACCATCATATCATTGATGTCTAAGACAAAGGCGATTTACACCGAATTTAACCGCTCCTGGAAGGGGAGTGGAGCTGACAAACGTAGAACAAAACCCGGCGTGCCTCCCCGCGGCCGCCACCTCACCTATTCCATAGGCTTTAGCGCAGATCCATTGTAGATTAGCTGCTATTTTCGCTCTGGCTGAATCATAGAGCTCCAAAGGGACGATCTCCACCGCGCTATCACCCAGGGCATCCATCTTCCTTCTGCCGCTCTCTCCACCCGCACCAACGTCAACATCCACCATCTAGGAGCAAAACAAAAGGCAGCGGCCCCGTCACACCGCCCGCTCCCCCAGGCCGGGTCCCCTCGGTCCCCGCCGCCCCCGGGCCGGGCCGCGCCCCCCGAGCATCCCTCCCTCGCTGCGGCCTCACCCCCCGCGGGGCAGCACCTGCGGCCCCCGGCCCCGCCGCGCCCGCCCGCAGCAGCACAGCGCCCGCACGCCCATGCTCTGCTCGGCCCTGGGCGCGGAGCGAGGAGGAGGAGGAGGAGGAAGAGGAGAGGGAGGAGGAGGAGGAGGAAGGCAGCGGCGGCGGCGGCGCCCCCTCCCCTCAGTGGGAGAAGGAGGAGGAGGGAGCGGGGCGCAGCCCACCGCCCCCCCCGCCGCGGCCTGCAGGCCCCGCGCCGCCTCACCTTGCCGCTACCGCCGCCTCATCCCCGCGCCGCGGCCGGGGGAGCCCCGCGTCCTCCGGAGCGGAGGGAGACGGGAGGCCGCGTTGCGCCGGCCGGAGCCGGGCCGTGCGGGCCGGGAGAGCACCGGGAGAAGGAGAAGAGGAGGAGGGAGAGGAGGAGAAGGAGGAGGAGGAGGAGGAGGGAGGCAGCCGCCGCCGCCGGGCCGGGGCTGGCAACGTTCGGGACCGCGCGCGCGCGCATGCGCCCGCCTCAGTGCGCGCGCCCGCCGTCTGCCTCCCGCCCGGGCGCGGCGGCGCGCTCCGAGGGAAGAAAGGCGGGGTTTGCTGCCGGCCGGCACTGCGCAGGCGCCGCGCTGAGGGCTCGGCCGCCCGCGGGCCACGCTAGGCAACCGTTGCCATGGCGACCGCGAGCGCGGCCCGGCGGGGTCTGCGGCCCGGGCGCGGCGAGGCCCGGGGGAGCAGGAAGGCCCCGGGGCTGCTCTAGGGCTCGGAGACGTCGGCCCTCACGAGGGACAGAGCTCCACCGCCGGCCCGCTGCTGCCCTAGGCCTGGCCGCGGCCCTGAGCGGCAGGTGCTGCATGGCTGTGAGCGGTACTGGGCCTCTATGAAGGCGTCAAGGAAAGTGATGGAGGCCTGGGCCGCTTCCACCTGTCTGCACGGTGGATGTGTGGAGAAGGCGCCTGGTGGAACCCAGGCCGAGGGATCCACGTTGGCAGGGATAGGAGCAGGGCTTCATGGTGACACGATCCGCACGAACCTGGTGCTCACCCTGTGCCTGCACAGTGCCTGCAGTGCCACCACCACCCAGCTGGTTTCCTTCGGGCCTCCTTTATCACACAGAGAAACATGTAAATGCCAAAGAATTTTGATCTCTCCATTGTGAATCATTAACCGGGAAATCCTCCAGAACTGCGCTGCAGTAGTGCAATCAGACGCTTGCTTCGTCCTGTGAAGGATGCACCTCTCCCTAACCAGCCAACCCGACCTGACAGTGCATGGGAACCATTAGTGTTTGATCACTGGCAGTGCTTCCTTCAGGTTATTAGAAACAACTTCCCCCAGGGCTTGATCTGCCGCTATCTGCTCCTGATCAAAGGATGCCAGAGGTGGTTTCCAGGCAGAAGACTGGCTTACGCATCCTGTGCATTCCTTAGCAAATACTTTGTTCACCCAGTTTGTGTCATGATAAGCAGCAAGGAATGTCTGACAGGTATAAAACAATTATTTTTTTTTCTCTTTTTGGGTGTAGGTAAACCATCACAACTGCTATCGAGCAGACTAACTGACGTGACGAGGTTCATTACTGGCAGCAGGGCTCAGCTGAATAGTGAAGTTACATGATTAAGAGGTTTGAGTCTCCAATGCACGCGCTGGATCACTGAATTATCTTAATAGCCATCTTGTGAAAATGTGATGATAAGCATAGCCACACACAGTGATAGCAGACTGAACTTTTCCTACCTATTTTTTTGTTATGAATCTCATTACTTTTTGCTATATATGTGGAAGACATATGTTTCAAATTCTTTAGAGATTAACTTGGATCAGCCTTAAGATTCAGCATTTATTTCCCTGTATCTTTTCAAAGTGCAAGGCAACCTGTTTCAAGCTGTCAGGAAGCATGATCTAGTGTTCAAAGGTTATCCCAGCCTACTTAATTGCAAGATCATATGCAACTAAAGTAGATGTCCCTTGCAAACAACTTGCTAGTTGTTTTATAATCTCTGAAGAGTTTGGTTTTCAATACAGTTTTTTTCTTTAGCAGGCTGTCAATTTGTGATGTTACCATTATAACAAGCTGCTCTTGTTTTCAGATTAAGTATTAAGGCCCAATCCAAATCCCCTTAAACTCAAGAAGAATGTTTTCATTTATGTAGTGGATCGGGCTGCAGGAACAGAATGGCCCTTTGACTCAGCAGGTGACCTGTATGTGAGGGTGAAGGTGCACACTGGGAGAAAGCTGCCCTACTTTTTCCTCTGATATATTTCTGGTATAGATAAAGAATGGATCTAGATGCTAAACTTGTCAGAAATGCTTAAGAACAAATTACATTTTAAGAGGGTGGCAGGTTACTCCTGCAAACAAGTATTACTAAGACACCTGAAACTCTATGAATAAAAAAAGTGGAAACATTTGGGCCAAGAAAATGAACATTGTGGAAAAAAAGCACGAAGGGAAGTCTAGTGGTAAGGAAAAGGCCATCCTTTTACAGGCTACAGCTGAACTTAAAACCTTGACTTTATTAGTACTTTCCTACCCCTTTCTTTTATATAGAGCTATCCTTTGGATTTGCATTTGTGTCATCCAGGGATGTGAAACGTGCTGTGACTTCTTCCTTTATGGTAATACCCTGTGTAGCTGTGCTACTTTAGGGCATCTGTGTGTCCTCAAGCAAAAGCTGGATTTGATGTTTGGGGAAACTTTGTAGTTTAAGTAGTTTGGCCAGAACTCTAACACCAGCATCCTCAAAATTGTCCTGGAAATAAAAAGCCTACACTTAAAATGGGAGGATCCTCAGTGGAGTGCTAAATAGGTTTGCTTTTTCCAAGCGAAAATAAATGACTCCCCAGTTCAACAGCAGCAAATTCATCTTTAATTTGCACACCACTTGTTTCTTTCCTGTACTCCACACAAAAGATGCTTTAAGGCTTCTGGAAAACGTTAACACGTTGCTTTTCTATATGAAATAATTTTCCTATTAGAGCATTCTCCTGGATCCCTTAACCATTCAGAGTGGGTGTACATGTGAACTGACAGATACTGCGCAGTCCGTCTTCCAGCAGAACTCTGAGATTAATTAGTGGGAGGTAATACCTTTGACAAATTACCATATTCAAGCACAACACCTATTACATGTAACAAAGCTAAACTCGTGTGCTTGTTTTCTGCCTTACTGGAAGAATGCCTAGGATTTCAGTTTCTTCCATCATGTTTCATTTATCAGTATGTGAGATAAAGACATAGAACATCAGTCCCTCGTCATCCCAAGGACATCAGATTATATTGTAAAAATATATATATGTATCGTTTTTTGAAATATAAACATGCTATGCACTGGGATCATATAGGTTAGGGATAATTCCTGGGTATGGAATCAAGAATCAAGAGCTGAGCCATCGGTGGCACTAATTAGCATTAGCACCTTCTAGTTAGAAAGGCCAGCAGTGAATTGGAATCTCCCTCAGCACTGCAAAAAGCACCTTCAGATGAAGGAAAAAGCACATCTGCAGGAGACTGCATAGAACTGTTATGCTTCACTGTCTCCCTGTAGCTATTTATGGAGGGGAGGACACGATGCAATGTCTCTATCAGACAGATAACGCTCTGAGTGTTAAACCGGGCCAAAAAGAACCACGACTTGGGAATTTCAATACACTGGGTGGCTTGTTAGTATTACACACAGCCTGACTCCCGCTCCATTTACTTTCTTCTCTTAGGACTCAGCACACTTTCCAAAGGTTAGTAATTTCCCACATTTCATTTCCTTCCTTCTTTTCCCCAGGAAAACACACTTAGTAGCAGAAGAGAGAGACTTTCCCTCCACCAGCTCCTTAAAAATTGCCCGCAATCAAGCAAGGTTTACCATACCCCGAGTATAAACACTATAAAGCTTGGCTTGCTGCAGGCAGCACAGCCACTGAGCAAACAGGGAGAAACCACGTCGGTCTGGTTTATGCAGTGCACTCTCTTCCCTCCAGCTGGTTTATAACCCACATCCCGCAGGGACCCAGCTGCCAGCATGCTCGTTAGCATTGCTGTGGAGCACTCACCATCCACCCAGCCACAGCACAGGAGTGGGTGGCTCTGCTGGAAGAGCTTCACCTCTCTCTTGCCTTTTGCTTGGCTCCCTCATGTACTCCCAGGAGCAGCGAGAGAAGAGGGCTGAAGAAATCAACCCTCATGTCCCAGCACACACCACAAAGGTGTTCTGTTCTGTGGTTTAAAAGAAGTCGTCTTACTCTGAATTCGCTAAATAAACAAAGATGTGGTCAAAAAGACATCTCAGCTGTCCCATGAATGAATGAAACCGGGATAATGTAACCTGAGGATGGAATGAAGGAATGAGCAGAACCCTATTCAGCTGCTGCTCTAACAGTTTCAAAATGCCTTTTTATCCCTGGTACAAAATTGATCCCTATGACAGTTCATCACGTATTCAACCTTTAGAAAGAGGGAGCAGAGCATTATTCTTAGCAAAAGAGCAGTTGCTTCAGTGTAATTACCAATGACACAGGAACAGTTTCTATGGCACAGTGCAGTTATCGGTAATTACTTATATTCAGTTCTGTAATCACAAAGAACGTGCAACACAACAGTCGTGTG
Source organism: Numida meleagris (assembly GCF_002078875.1). NCBI lineage: Eukaryota > Metazoa > Chordata > Aves > Galliformes > Numididae > Numida > Numida meleagris. The sequence continues at coordinate 8,015,842 of NC_034424.1, read as the reverse complement.
CATTGGGGAACCACATGCAATGTGCAATATTTTTCATGTAAATAAGGAACACCAATTAATTCCAGGCCACAGTACTGTATTCCATTCACTCAGCTCTATTATTTTAAAGGTAACACATAAGGAGTTGAGCTGTTACGATGACAAGGTGCAATGCCTATTCAGATATTTTTCCTGGATGCAGCTCCCAGCTTACTGGGCTTGCAGGGCTCCTTCTCGCGGCCCTGCACTGTGCTCCTCTCCTGGCAGCCCTGTCCTCCCCTCTGCTCCCTCCTCCAGATGTGCCAAAACAAACCTGAACTGCCTCCCGCCCTTGGGTCCCTGCCAGCTTGCACATGTTGCGCTTTAATGCTCTTAAACCTGTAGCTAGAGAAATATGTTAATGTGAAAATTAGTCAGAGCAACTGAAACATCTCAATCCTGCTTATCCAGGTCCTATTTACAGCAAGAACTTCATGACCATAAAACTCCAACCTGAGCAGGAAGCAAAGCCACAGCGGCACCCACGAGCACCAGCAGCATGGCCATGGGCAGGCAGGGATGCAACAGCTGAGCAGTGGGAGGTGGGGGCAGCACTCCCCGGCAGGGATGTGATGCCCAGGCATGTACAGTGCATCCCCTCACTGCAGGGCTCGCAGGGTTGTCAGCACGCCCTGGGGTGCCCCGAGCAAGGCAGCACCTTTAGTCACGTACAAAGGATTTGGCACACGCCAGGGGTTATAGAAACAAACTTCCTAACAGCACGGCTCTGAACAGACAGGGATGGGTTGAAGCATGACGCTGCTGTTCCCACTGAATTGTACCTGACCAACGCCACTGACACGGTCCCCACGCAGACCCCAACCCCGTGCCTCTCTGCTCTGGCTCCCCTTGCTCCTGGAGCCAGCTGAGAGCATTGCTAAGAACTGGGGTCACGAGCCCCTAGGGCTGCCAGGAGCACATTGAGAGGGCCACATTGCAGAGGACAACCTCAGGTGACGTCCCTGAGGCGTCCTTCCTGTCCTGCTGGGAGACATAGCCACTGTAGGTCCCTGTCAATGCCCTACAGCAAAACCCCCGGCAGTGCTGACTTACCGCTGGCATCCGCTGGCATCCTGGCAGCCTCAGGGGTAGCAGAGGGCCCCGGGCAGCAGCTCGCAGTGTGGCAGCCCATGGCAGGGTGGGGGGCTCAGTGCCTTGAGGGAGCTCGGCCGCCTCTGCTCCCCAAGCAGGGCAGCAGCATCCCCACACTCCCCAGCATCACTGCATCACCATGGCAACGCGGGATGACTCACCAGGTACCAGTGACATCAGAGGAGGGGGCCGGGGGTTGGATGATCCCAGTTTGGTTTTGCTCATTAAAGCTGGAACGCTTTGTCCAAGGAAAGTGTTCAGATTCAGGCCAGCCACGGGAGCAAGGCACTGGCTGTGCTGCCAGTCCCAGTGCGCACCTGCCTAAAAGAGTGGTAGCTGGAGCCTCTCATTTTATAGCCTTTGCCTATTCTTTTTTGCAGTAACTTAAACAAGCACCAGATGAAATGACTGTAAAACCTGGGGTGCTGGGGGATACCCTGCTGCTGGCACCTGCATCACCAGTACCACTGCACCCTGCAGTGGCCCTGCTCAGGACCAGGCTGTGGTGGGGACAGGACAGGACCAGTCACTGCTTTGATGCTTCACAGAACAGAGCTATTTCTGAAAAGCAGTAAATTAAAGCACTTCCCTGCTTTGTGCTTGAGTGCGGTGCTCAGTGCCAAGACATCCCCACTGAGCACTGACCCATCGCTGTGAGCAGGCATCTGCGGCTCCACAGCACCCAACACACTTAGAGGAGCCCTGAAGTGGCCTTGCTTGGAAGCTGCTGAGAATCAGTGAGAAGAGTTCCCTCTGCACAGATGTGGGCTTGTTTAGGCATCACCACCAGCAAACTCTCCACATCCGGATATTTTTTCGGAGCATTTTGGCAGTACCTGTGCTCTGCAGGGATTTGTTACGCAACGCAGCACTGACGCTTTGTTATCTCCCACAGCCTTTGTTAGATCTAGCCTGATAGGACACAAAGAAATATTTCTAGCAAGGTGAGAGCCCTACATGAGCCCTGCTCTGTGACCGACCCTGGCAATGGCACAGCTCCGCGAGCTCTTGGCAAGGAACCAACACTCTGAGGGCAGCAGTGAGCCCTCACCCCAAAGCTGCTCGGGACGCTCAGTCCGTCCTACCAGCACCAGCCCAGGGCAGGGAACAGGACACCCCATGGACAGTTCCAGCACAGCGAGCTATAAATACACCTGCGGGAGATCTGATGGGCTCAGGAAGCAATGACACCAGGAATCCCACGGGCACAGGGCAGGGACACGGGAGGATGGCACAGGGCACGGATCTCATGGAGCTTTGTGCTTTTTTCCCCTTTCCTTGGCGCGTGTTCGTGAGTGGGAGCATGGGAGGAAGGCGAGCGCTGCCACGCATCGAGGTAAGTGCAGAAAGAAGGCCGTGATTCACTGCATGCAGCCTGGCAACGAGCTTGTCTGGAGGGGAAAACGCAGACGGAAGGGGCCTGCTGCAGTGAAGAGCCAGCTGCTCGGAAATAGCGCCTGCCGGCCTTGTAAGGAGAATTCAGAAGGGCCCAAATGATTTTCCTTTTGCATGTTGCACAGAGGAGTGGCAGCCTGCATCTGCAGGGACCCCGTGAGAACAGAGCAGTGATCAAGTCCTCAGTGCCAAGAGGTGCAGGGAGATGGCCCAAACCCTCATGGCTTCACACGAGGAGATGGAGCGCAGAGGCTGCACACCAGGGCATGCAGCCGGCAGCTGTGGCATGGCACCATGGGCTGTGCTATTCCCATGCACACAGCAACGAAGAGCTGAGTAATTCAGCCACAACCCGGGCACGTGGGAGCTGTGAGACTGCCGGGCCCAGATTCCCTGCGGAGCAGCCCTTCCTCGGAGGGCACAGAATCACCCGAACCTAAATGCGGGTTATGCTCAAGCTACAGCTCACAAAAGCCAAGTAACCACATCATGCATAAGCACTACACCTCATCCATGAATATTTTCAGGAGGTACAGCACGCTCAGAACAACCCACACCTCTGAGCTGCGCTTGCAGAGCACGAGGCCGGCACAGCCGCAGGGCCCTCGCACCCAACCAGCCCAACCAGCACGTTGTGCAATGCCCGATGGCATCACACTGGCTGGGTTCCACAAAAACCCACCTGAGGATTACAAATTCCCCATGGCAGTCATAGGAAACCCAGAACAATGCCCAGGCTGCAGGACCCCAGGGCTGAGCCAAGCACTTGGAGCCGCTGCAGTCAGTCCTGCCACCTGAGCACCGGCCGCCCAGCCGCACATTAAGCTTACAGCCCAGGTCTGAGCGCTGGCCACCTTTCCAGGGTTATTTTGGTGCAGCTGGTGTGGTCCAGCACAGCTCAAGTTACTGGACGTCCCTCCCCCCTTACAAGTGATAGGATTCCTGGTGACACCGGATAGGGCTACGGTCAGCCCTGCTCAGGTCACCCTCCCTGGCAGCCTACTACCACTGCTCACACACACACGCCAGGGACTTGCCCTTTCCGAGCCATTTTCCAGGAGCAAATCCCAGAAGCTGCAGTTCAGCACAACAAGTGCATATCTTGCACCCTCTGCAGCTTCTACTGCTTCTTTTGGCCAATTCCTCTCTTACTGAAAGATCACAAAACAGCAAGATCAAGGCAGAACAAGTGATCAGGTCACATCCTGTGCAGAGCGGACTGCATACCTTGTGTTGGGCTTCCAGGCTGTCAGCGATCACAGGGACAGCATCTGCCATTCCTTCTGCTCCTGCTGGAGCCCAGTGCAGGAGGTATGTTAGAGGAGGCAGCCAAGTCGGTTTACACTGTTCTGCTCTTTCTTAAGGATTAGTGCTACTATCGACCTTGAGGTCAGGGGAGAAGAGCGAGCGCGCAAATGGAAAAAGCCAGAACATGGGAGCAGCTCTGCTGAACCACTCACTGAGGAAACTGGAACACCTCTCACCACACTGATTCTGTTGGTGAGGCGAGACATTAGCAACAAGATGAATTCCCACAGCCGAGCGCAATCTGTCCTTACCTGTCCCACCCCCCGCAGCGCAGATTTTGGCTCTAATGGCAGCAGGAGGTGACTCGGGGGGCAGGGCAGTGGCGAGCCCTTCCCTGCATCACTGCTGAGGAACGCCGGCAGCACCTGTGTGTGCTCAGCATGGCTCGCCTCCAGCTCTGACAAACACCGCGCCATCACCACCCGTCCTGTCGCTGACATGGCAGGCACTTCTTCATTTTTTAAGGTGTGGGTTTCTGCCTAGACCTGCTGTACCTGTTCAGGTGCTGAAGTGCCATTATCTAATGATACACCATGGGCTGTTTGCAGTGTTCTATTTGTTTTTGTTCTAATTTGAAGCTCTGGAGAGCTGCCCTTTGAACCTGTCCTCAGCCTCCTGCTAATTTGTGCATTGAAGGGAGTTTCAGTTCTGGGTCACCTGGCACCAATACCTGCAATTAATAACACTGCATTCAGAAACCTGCATGGAATAACAAGCACTTGGACGTCTCGTGCTCCAATCCTCCACCTTTCACAAGATGCAGTGAAAATTTCCCCGAGTGCCCCACTAGCGGCTGCAACCTGCGCTGAACCAACCGGCTGCTGGCAGGTGCTCTTCCTTGCTCCAAACATTGTGTAAAAACGCTAATAACCCCACCTATCCTTCAGAGAAAAACCTCACGCATTTACACTCTTACTCAATTGCCTCCAAGGCAACCGCACACACGTGGGCACGGCTCGCAGGCGCTTCCCATTGCGCTGCCAGATAGCCAGCAGCAGCGCTGGCACAAGCGGGAGCAGAGTTTTGGTTTAGTCGTGTGCTGCACCCCACTACACTGACAGCTGCTATTTGCTCAAGCTGTTTTCCTTAATGAGGGTTCCCCTGTTGAAGATTGATGAATTGGAAGCCTTTTCTTCGCTGACATTCAAGACAAATCCCTTCTAAGCAGCATCGGTCCATCACAGGGGAGCACCAAATCCTGTTCCACACAGCTCTTACAGCGAAACCTACCAATGCAACTTCATCCTGGGAAATGGAGAAACAGTTTCCAGATGCAAAAGCAGTAACTGAAACACCTTTGGCACTCAGTGTTGTCACAGGGTTATTGATCAGCATTAAAGGGACTTGTTTCCTGAGAAACAATTCCAGCAGTCTGGACGTACAGACAAGACTGAATCAGAAAGCTTTGCTACTCCTAAAAATGATGTTTCGGAACACCTTGTAATAAATCAAAAAAACTTTATTTTTAAGTTATATTATAAATTTACAGCACACATAACATCAGTGTCTTTAGTGTGTATGTGTGAGCAGGCTTAAAGACTCAGCGTTCATTCTAGTCTCGCTCATGGGTATGACTTCTCCACTCGCTAAAGGTAAGTAACTGTTCCAATCTGAACAGGTCTGGCTTAGCTAATGACCTCAACGACCCCTAGGAAGATATTCCAACAGACAACAGCGAATGTTTAGAAGAAAAACAAGTCAGTAGCACTTCTTACTTGCTGCCTGAAGGGCTCTGTATTGAAGCACAGCCTGCTGCTGGGCTCCCCAGCCAGGGAGAAGTCAGTGACCCCCGCCAGCGTGTCCAGAATGAACCCTGAATTCCACAGGCTCAGTGATGTCTGCCCTAGTTAAGCTTCATAAAAGTAACGTTACATCTTAGAAACAGCTGTGCATGCCACACACCAGTGTCAGCTTCATATAAAAATTATCATATGCCATACCTAATTGTTTTATACACGGGTGAAATGAAAAATGTTGAAGACAGTACCTCGCAGGATAATTTTACTGGTGCTACTTTGTGGTAAGTGCTGAATAGCAAATCACATTCTTGTACAGGTTATTAAATTATGACAAAAATATGCAAATTAAAGAACTCTACAGGCCTCTGTTACCCACTGCAAAGACACTTTGTTTTGCGGGTCTTCATTGAAAACATGATTCAATTTCTCCCCTCTCCCCAGAACATGATATAAAACTATATCCAAATTCAGAAAGAATTTAATGCATCTATATTTATCGAAGTTCACATGCTGCAAACAGGATCTGCATTGAAGATCTTTAAATCTAGGAAAAGAGGTCCTTCAAACCCCCTTTTGTTATACCTAGATATCAGGATGCAGGTCGGAACGACCGCCACGATAACACATTCACGTAGACACAATGTACACTGCTTGCTCTTTCCCCTGCAGGAACACTGGGGCTGCCATCCTGGCCAAGCTCACTGACTGTCCTAACTCCGACAACAAAAATAATTGTCTCAGAGGAGAGGACAGAGTCAGCGGTCTGCTTATGCCTTAAAGCGTAACGACTTACAACTGGATGGAAAGACCCAGCTGCAAGCGCTGCTATTCCGCCAGATCATTAAAATGCTACTTACTGGAAGTAGAAAAATGGGGGCATAACTTTGGATGAAACACTCACTATGCTTCAAGAAAATTGCTGCTGAAGATGAAGCCACTGGGAACCTCCGCATCTCCCCTACAGGCAACGTTTGCTGACAGTGTTACAATACATTCGTTTGGTGCAACGCTTACTTAAACAAAGTATATTAGAGGTCCTCAGCATGTGAATCACAATGTCAAAAAAAAAATTGTAACAGTCCCAACTAAAAAGGATTTCCATAACCACTCAAGCGTCTTGGATGTGAGCATCAATCTCCGACAGACAAGTTGGTTCCAGGAGAGCGAGGAGAGAAATGGGGGTCAGGGTTCTGGGCTGTGACAGGCTGGGAGCAGTCCAAACCAAGCAATTAGCTGCAGGTTTCAGAGCTCTTGCAGGAGCGAACCTTGCACTTTCCCAGAAGAGCAAGAGTGCAGTGATGGCTGCTTTAGAAACAGTGCAAGACAATTTTCCAGCTGCATGGAGAACAGAGGTGTCCTTGAAAAGATGGTAAAGATCAGCAAACTGCGAAAGGGATGGATAACCTTGTGTGACCATTTCCATATAATGACGCAGCAATCTTAGAGGAAGACTCATGCCACTGCTCACACAGAGAGGAAAGAATGGCATTTTCTTTGGACTGTACCTAACACCAGAGGTTTAACAGGAGCATTATGCTATCTCAGTCCCACAGGTCACGACTAACCAAGGTCCAAGCTGCAAAGTGGCCACTGGCATTTTTTCCAAATCCATCCCTTTAAGTGCACCCCCCCATTGAGTATAAGCACGAAGCCCTGAGAACAAACTTCCATATAGTACATTTCTATTAAAAATATCAGTGTTTTGATGACAAAATTATAAATTATATATATTTAAATAAATAGCTAGCTAGCTTTCAAGAGTCGTGTAATATCAAAAAGGTAGAAGATTGTCTTGATCAATGGATAGGGCAAAGAGCTAGGAGAGCTGTAAGGAACAGACACTGCACTGGAAGAACCACCAACGTTCATTCCCTTACTTTTCCTTGATTTCACAGGCTTCCAAATATTCCTTTGGCCACGTTATGAGACACTTAACATGACATATCTTTACTAGTTACAGCTCGAACGCCAGAGATGCAAGCACAGGACCCGAGCCAGTAAATCCTTACACTCATGAGTAGTTCTTCACAGAATTCACTTATTTTATTAAAACAAAAACTTACATTCCAATATGTTTAGGGACCTCTCGCTGGCTTACAGAGCAGATCCACCAGTCCTTGAACCGTTAGCCACAGAACAGGATGGTTTGTGCCCAGGAAGTACTCGTAACACAGACTCCTCTGGCCTGGAGACCTGCCTACACACGTTCTTACTAAATAGCAGTGATCACTCAGGATTATGGCAGGTTCACTAAAAACTGGGATAAATCAATGCTTTTGCAAACATAATGAACTTAGCATCCATCCTCCCACCAATAACTAATCAAGCAGCAATACACTCAGGTGTCACGGGGACACACAGCTCCCTAAGTCTGCTACTAATTCATACCCACAGAACAATACTGATGTCTTGATCAGCTCCTCAAAGGGTTTGTTCAACCTTAACGGCAGTTTTGGCTCCATTCAGTTCAACTCCTAAGCCTTGCTGCAAACATCACACCTCCTAAGTTCTGGCCTCTTTCGGGGACTGGCCACTGGAACCATAAGTTCCCAAAAGACAAGCAGCTGTAACAAGCAACAAGCAGGTTTGGCAGATCAGGAAGAACACACTCTCTCCAACACTTCGGCTACGTAAGCTTTGAGCTCTGAAATAAGCAAAGCCGGAAACAACCACATATTCTCAAGCCTTCACACATTTTCAAGATGCAGCGTTCCTTTATCCGTGCAGTTTCTAATTGCTGCTACAGCACTGGCAACCTTACCTTCATCTATTACATATGCATGCCTTGTTTTACTCATATTTTTTTTCCTCGTGAGCCAGCAGTGGCTCTGACTCTCTTCTGGCATACCAAGGGAGGCAACCCTGATAACTTCCACCACTCCTACCCAACAGACACGGAGAGAACAAGTTCAGTAGCAGATCCTGGCAGTACCACACTCTGCAGAAATGCACAAGCAGCAGAACCTTCATGCTTAGAAGGAGCCACTCTGCTCCTGCAAAGGAGGTCAGGCAGCATTCAGCTTCAACCACCTGAAAACTGGAGAGCCTGTTAAATTCATCACCCACGCTGCCCTGGCAGTGGCACCAGACAGTCCCAGGAGCAGCTGGGCATTCGAACAACCAATCCGAACAAACACCTCTGTAAATCCTGGACTTTCCAAGCACAAACGTAAATATTTCAGCAGTTGTGAACTGTAAAGCTTACCATGAAACTACAGATAACAAATTAAAAAAAAAAAAAATCCTGGGATAGTAAGTCAAGATAAAATCTCATGCTGTTTTGTTTCCCCACCCTTCATATTAATTATGAGAAACTGGCAACTTCAGTGCCTCAGCTGCACAATAGCACAGACGAGGTGCCAAGTTCAGGCCAAAACTTGTCACAGGGTTTCGGGTTGCATCTTGTAGCATTTTCCTTTTTAAAACAAAAACACAACTGCATAAAACACACATTTGGAAAGAATCCTGGCAGAGCTATTCAGGATCTATTTGACAGACACCTTTAAAAAAAAACAGGCTACGGAACACATGCTCCAGCAGGGATTGTGACAGATGTCAGCTGTGTTTCACTACCTTGAAAACAAAAGCCTGCATGGCCCAATCACAAGAAACTAGCTGAATATTCACCAGTGAGTTCTCTTCTTACAAGCCCACGGCACCTGTCTGAAATCTCCCATCAGTCTTCCAACAAAACTAGGGAAGACAGAGCCTGACTTTCTTGATATTTCCAAAGTGTCAAGGATAACCACTTCTATCTCAAAGGAAATAATTTCAAGCGTGCTTTTAAATATCTTAAAAAAAAATATAAAACCCAAAGTGTTTCTGCTTCTTTGCAGATCACCGTTCTAGGAAAACCCATGCACATGAGTTGCTTTTTCGTAAACAGTTTGAAGCAGTCCACAACACAAGTTCCCCTTTGCAAAACCGTGCACATAAAAATGGAAAAAACCCACCACGTGAAGATATCCTCCTTGCACTAAGATATGGCATAGGATAAAGTTATGAACTGCAGCCTCCTTGAGAATCCAAGTGTCGGTGTTCTGCCATGAAAGAGATACTGCATCTTTAACATAGCTGACAATCTCCTAGAAGTGGAACTACCGTTGGACTGGAAGAACACTAATGCAGAAAATAAATAGGAAAAAGTAATGCTATTTATTAAACGAATGCCATCTATGAATTATTCTGTTTCAATTATGATGCAAGACGGACAAATTTGGATAGAAATGTGCTTGCTCTCCCGATATTTGGACTTTTAAAAAATATTTCCTAAGAATCCATTTTAAAAAGCATTTTATAATTTGATATAGCCATAAATTAATACTGCATGGAGATGATTAATATCCTATGCTAGTGGTCAGTGACCTTTTGTAAACACTAGCCAGATGCTAGTAAAACTGGCTAGAAAACTACTGTCACAGGCCTTTTTTTAACAAGCAATATCATAGTTCTTTCTGATAAGCAGATTCTTAATTGTTTTCACAAAACCTTTTCCTATTTTTTTGATATACTTTATTTTTGACCTAACACCTGAAAACATATACAAGTCTTCAAACCTCTTCCACTAACACTAAATTCACAAGGCAATTAACTTCAGTTGGCCATAACTACATAAGCTCTCGTGTGAGACCCCTACTCGGACAGAATCCCTCCCCCCCCTCCCCAAACAATCCATGCACCCTCCCCATTGAGAAGGTGACACAAGGGACAGTAGGAAGTGGCACAGTGGTCTGGCATTCCCCTCTACGTGCGATTCAGTGTCTGGAAGATTCGAGAGATCTGTAGCATGACAGGCCCAGTTTCTGGATCATTCATCCACTGAGTGCTGTTCAAGGGGTTTTCAAGCATATCCTCGAAGGCTGCCAAGAGAAAGAAATCACTGTACATCATTGGTCTTTTAGCACACGCATCAATGTTTGGGGTGCTTCAACAACAGGAAAGCTAGAAATACTTACAGCTTATCCAAGGCAGTGGGCAAGCAGCCCCTCAAAACGGTGAGAATCCATCACACAGTTACCATTTGTTCTCCTACATCTCCAGACTGGGATGCTACAGGCTGTTACGCTTTCCTCATTGCTCAGCATTACATTTATCGCAGGCAGAGGCCGATTAAATACTCAGTCTGGATTATAGCCCATCTTACATAACCTCAGTGACAAGGGTTTGAAGAGCCAAACACTTTGCAAAAGTCTACAGACAGAACTTTTCCGTTACAGAGCAGCGTTGTGCTCTGTGTAATAACGTTCTTCACATTGACACACCCCAGGGAAAATGGAGGTGCTGCCTACCTGCCAGAGTCTGTGCCTCAGTCACCCCTTAGGGCCAGGGCTCTTCTGAGTTTGCAGAGTGGCTTCTTCTGGCCACTGATACTGAAGAGACTGAGTAGCCTCCAGTAGTGTATTCACAGAGGGCTGGAAAGAGTTTCTCTGTTTACATCCACTCTGGCTGCAGTAGCAGGTAACACACCATGCAATTGGGTTCTGAATCTCCATCTCAGAATGGAGACATTTGGGCAGCAGAAATTTTTTATTTTATTTCTATGCACAGCTGTCTTCACACTAAGTTTCTTTTGTTTTGATTTTATTTTTTTTTTTGCATGCCAGCTTCCACTTTCCTCTTTATTTTGAAGGAATTCGACATTAAATCCAAGAGCTAAGTCACAAGTCTGGCCAAAGAATGATTCAGGCAATCATTTATAACCTTCACGACAGACACTGTGCCAGACTAGTGGACACGTGGAGCAGTCATTACAGAGCAGGCCAGAAAAAAGCAGTTGCATATCTGACCTATTCAGAAGTCACCCAAAGGTCAGTGTTAGAAGAGGCTGGCAGTCCAGCATCAGGGTGCCAGTCTGAACTTTTCCGAGAGTGTTAGTGTACAAAGCTCTAAGTGACCTTAGTGGGTGCCACGAGCACCCAGCACCTCTGAAAGGCTCATCATTAGCACCTTGCTCAAGGTCACGCTGCATGCTTGCAGCAAAGCCCAGAATAACGTGCAGATCTCACCTTTCACCACTTTAACTGTATTCTTTTACATAGACTCAAGAGCTTAAAACTAAACATTTATCAACATTCCTTGGGTATCTAATTAAATACAAACGTTCACTGTTGAAATCTATGACATAAGCAATTTGCTTATGTATCATTAGGAATATATTCTTCAATGTTCATCCAAGCTTTACAAGCACATATAATGACATTTCATTTTCTATTTATATTCTGAGCTGCAGTGTGGAACTGTCTTTGGAAATAAGGAGACCATTTGTTCAGAAACGAGAGTGGGAAGGCTCTGCTCTTGAATTATTTGAAGTCTTGCAAATACTCCTAATTACATTTAAAGCAGCATCTTTAAAAGCTCTCCTGAAAAAGCCATGTATACACCCTTTATTTCAAAGCACAGTTTCAAATAAAGTTTGAAGCCAAACACTATATGCAAAGCTTTGTATAACAACACAGTTATTGTCATTCTTCTGCATTGTCCTCTGGCATCAGAGAGGCCAATGCATAAGAGATGTGCATTTCAACATCAGTTTTATCCGTTGAGTACTTGCTGTGCTCACAGCATTTTTGAACAAGAACACAGACTTTACCACAGAGTTGATACTCAACAAGGGGAAAATGTATTTTCACAAACACTATCTGAATTTTGATAGGCAAAGCCTTCGCTCTGACTTCTTGTTTGGTTACACTAGTTATCTTCCATTTCAATGATCAGAGCACAACACAGAAAGCTGTACAGCAGGAGACAGCCTTGTTTTTTCTGTGAAGTCATCAGGGTTCTAAATAGACATTCCTTTTCTTTTTTTTCTCCGTGGCCAAAGAGAGCACACAAAAGATCTCCTAAACCCACAAAAGCGTTGCAGCCAGCAGCTATTAAAGTTCTGAGTTCAGCAAGTGTAAATCAGTAGCCTAGGAAATTCATATAATTTCTGGGACATCCCCAAGTTCTGTTTAGGCTATAGCTGAATTACAAAATGAAACAAGCTGTTGATAGTGAGGAATAAGGTACAGAGCTGCCCCCATTTCATGGTATGTGTTGTCATTATCCTGTCTCTGCTCTTATTTGCTAGGAACTGCACAGATGTAGAATATTTAGCAGGAGCCCAATCAGGACTTACCTAGTAGAGTTTTAGGGTTGGTTAACCCTAATTGTACCACTGGGTTTTCTAAGATGGCTTGGAAGAGAGGGCTGTTCGTGTCAATTCCCTTATCTAAGTCCTCTGGAGAAGGTTTTCTGTCTCCCAGCAGCCATTCACACTGAAAGAAACCACCAAGCACAACAGATTTTGTGATTGGTTCCATTACAATAAAAGTCTGCCAAAACTTCTGGCAATGTGGCAATGTCAAACAACATTTTTCCTATCCCAGAAAGATAATATATCTCCACCAACATGGGACTAATCAATCTTTTAAAAACCTTCATATTCTTAGATTCCATGAACTGTGGAATGTATTACTGCAGTATGTTTATTTATATACTGCATGGCTTGAATTTCTTGTCTGGTTATTTATTTCTGTCCTTTAGTCACTTATTTTTGGGAATACCTTTCCCTTCCCTGTGATAGCATCATCTCTTCTGCAGCTTCTACTGAGGGAGCTTCTCAAAAGCTTTGTGAAAATTAACATATTCTCATACGAACCAAATCAGCCTCAACCTCACGCATGCTGCATTCCTCCAAAAAATCTAAAAGCTTTGTGTTCTGTGTATGCAGTTCAAGAAAGGCACAGAAGATAGCGGTCACTTCATCCCCAGTAACAAGATCAACCAATTCAATGATGAAAATAACCAGCTGAGCAGGCTACTACAGCAATAAGGAACAGAAAGGACATTGTACTCACAGCTGCATTTTGCTGGTTGTTGTTTACTCTGAGTGCATCTACCACTTCTTTTTCATCAAATCCCATCTCCATTAGGGCGATGACAGCCTATAAGATTTGCACGGATTAATGAACGTTTAAAACAAATGACAACAACCACACGCTTCACCTTCTGTGCAGGAGCTTTTTGTGGGGTAAAATCTCAATTGTTTCCATTTGCAGACCACTACATAAACTTTGCTACAAGGTTTTCAAATACTGTACATCAAAAGTGTCTTTATCATGGGAAGTGGAATAAATAGTAAAAGCCAGAGTGAAGGTAGTTCCTATCCTCAAAAATGAAAGCTGAACGTGAGGAAAGAGCAAGCACCTGGTGTGGGAAAGAGAAGAGCAGGCCAGAAATATTTTTAAACTTCTCTCGTATCACAAAACTTTTGCTGATGTCTTACTGACAGGTTAAACTCCAGAAGCTCCAAGATCTTGTACATTTGTAGCTTTATTCACCGGATTTAATTCCACTTCCTGGCTTTATTATGTTGCTAGTGAGCTTTATGAATTTTGACAAGCACACCTACATAATGCTACAAGAATGCTTCATCATTTAGAAATTGCGCCCGGGTCATTAAATACAGCATTTGCAGCTTTTGACTTAAATCACAAAAAACATCTATTTGAAAAAGCCAAGTGGTGGATTCTAAAGAGCACCTCCTGGTGAGTTTACAGTGCGACAGCAGCACGTATTTTCATTTCAGCTAATATAATGTTATGAAAAAAAGGATAATTTCTGCAGTTGATGCAAGACTTAAAGACTTATCTGCTGGTGATGCTTTTCCTTGTCCGTAAAATACAATAACGCTCTTCTGTCCTTCTCTACAGCAAACAGATATTCATCACAATCATAAAAAGCAATGCCAGGAGTCTGGCAACTTATATCAAGAGTCTCAGTTAATTTTCAGGTGTAAAGTAAGTGTCGGTAACTTAGACGCTGTTATCTGAGACAGCAGTGCATTAAGTGGGGAATATCCCTTTCAGCAGTCTGAATTTAAACAGCCCCTGAGGACTTTCACCAAAATACTGTCAAGCCAGCACAATATACATTCGCACACATGCTCCATTTCATTAGCAACTAAACATTTATTTGGATTCCATGCTGTCCACGCAGTCCCTTTCAACGTGAAGGAACAGTGAGATAAGCAGTACGTACCCGTGGGTCTGGGCGAAACTCTCTTTTCCTTCGTATCTTCTTAAATATTTCAGTCAGCTCATCTTTGGCTTCTTCCCCACCTGCTTCTGAACTCGGACCTGCAGTTGCTTCAGCAGAGGATGCACCAGCTTCAGCCGCAGCTTCGGGTGCAGTTTGACCTGGAAGCGGAGCATCCACTGCGGGGTCATCAGCATGTTCTATCAACCACTCCATGGCCTGTGTCACTGACATACTGCAAAAAAAATCAAAACAAAGCAATGAGGAACGCTCCAGATGTACAGCAGCACTACACACGTATTTTTGCTTTGCATTTATTCCCGTGGTATCTTGACTAGCTGATTAATTAGTGTCTGAAGCCACACAAAGTATCGGAGCTAATTTCAGAGCACCTTAATTCAACATGCACTCAGGGCCCCACAATAATCTCTGAAGCCAGGATGACAGAGGAGTCAAGTCCAACCTGGACAGTTGTAGCTCAGGTTTTAAAGGCCATTTCTAAGGGAGTCATCCTATTCTCCAGATCATCAGCTCTATTTCACAAACACACACTGACTATTTGCAACTGCTGACAAAACTGCAAAGCACGTTCCAAATGGAACCACGTCTCAGAGAGAAGCTATTTTGCTGCATCTTAGGGAGATCTATCTCAGACATCTAGTGATAAAGGAATGCCATTAACAATGGAAGAAAGAGTGGGACAAACATTACACATGCACCATATACCTTAAGCAGGAACAAAATTCAACGCAGGCAATTGACTACAAGTGTTCAAGCTAAGAGATCATGGGAGAGATCCAGCACATGCCTTCCCAATGAATTCATAGGAAGCAAAGATAACAACAGAGCAACTGAACGTGCAATTTCATTTGACCAGATGCTAATTAGATGTTCTTAAAATGGAAAGGGAAGCCCTTGCCTATTTGGCTTTTCAGTTATAACATGAAAGATGAAGGACATCGAGGGAGAAAGTCCTTCTAAGACCAAAGGAGAGCTCCTGAAAAAGAAGGATTGGATTCTATATCATTAGACATTTTTGTGAATAGCATAAGAAACCCATCTCAGAAGTGAGGCAGCACAGCTATTTCTTCTTATGGCACAAGAAGAACTATATTACCTCCTATTTTTCTACAGCTGCTATCTGGGCTTTGTAATATTCTTAGGATGTTTTATTTAAAAGATCAGCATATTGTATTTTGCTACAGTTGACAAACCAGTCTGGATGGGCTTAGCTTGCTTTTTTTTTTCCTCTGTAAAATTTTAACGCAGAAGATGCGAGTTTAGTACTTGGAAACAGCGAGAGCTTGACAACCTTGGGAACTGCAGACTGACTTCTTTCCAGAAGAAGTACAACACAGCTTCCCCTTTCCTGTGCCAGCTGCACCTGCAGGTTGCCTGAGGCAACACTCTTCCTTGAGCCAATGCTTTCTGCTAGTTTTATGTGACCCACATAAGGAGATTTCCTTCAAAAAATGTATTTTTTTTTAACCATACCAAGTAATTTACAGGCAGCGTGCCAAGTACACTTACTGATTTAATCGAAGGGCTTTGACAGCTCTGCTCTCTGGAAACCCCATTTCTGTAAGTTGTCGCAGAGCTATCTCATCCACTCTGTCTTCCTCATCCTCATCCAGCATGGCTACACATACACAAACAAAACAATGTTGAGACTAACTTCAAGCTAAAATAAAACCCTTTCTCAATGGAATGGCATGTGTTAAGTTCAAACCCCATTCTTCTCTTCCATCCCTGCTTTTGTTTCCAGCCAGAATCTGCTATCTCATCATTTAATTTGCTGCACTCAGCTTGATCAGGCTCAGAGAGATTCTTCCAGGACAAAGACTTATTCCAGATACATTCAAGATCTCAAACAACAGACAGCAAACTCTCATATGACTATATGTCCACATAATTAAATGTATGGGAGATTCACTGAAGTTTATCAATAATCTAGTAAGTAATTTGGATCCAGTGCTAGCAGATCTCAAGGGTTATTCCCCACAGACTGAATCAACAGCTCCAGTTTCTCCCCATTTTACTGTTTCCTCATGCATTTCCAACTATTCTTTACCAACTCTTGTAAAGTTCTCTAGCTATTCCACTGCTGATGATTTTATTTTTTAAATGGAAATTCTCATCTATCCCAAAGGGACCTTGTACATTCCCTAGTTTTATAAAACCTATACCACAAGTTGAAATCTTTGCCACAAAGTCACTAGTAGCTCTGCTACTACATTGAAGTCTGGACTTAATTCTGCAAGCCTACTCTTCTGCTGTGTAAGAAAATAAGTTCCTGGGATTGAACTAGTAACGGTAAAGATATGTTCATACCATTTGCCTTCTTAAATAGTTCAACTGCATCTGGGTTCAGTGCTAGCAATTTCTGTGCAACTTCAATGAGAGAAACTAAGATCTTCCGGAGCTCTGTCTGGAACTGCAAAAAAGGAAACTGTCAAAACATTTAGATAGGAGGTTACCAGATATCATTAAATATTAATAGAGCAGCTGTTAATATCAGAAGAGAAAAAGTAGTCCCCACACTGCTGAAGACACAGCTGGAAGTATCACTGACAGCATTCGACTACTGAAGGCAAAATCTATGACTTATGTCTCTTCAAAGCCATGAGAGAGAAAACATTGTGAAAATGTGAACTATTCCAGATTGAAACTTAACTGCACATTTGCCAGATCTTCAAAGGGCTTACTGAGGCTTTCCCAGGGTCAAATAAGACATTTTAAATCATAATTTAGTGCAGCATTTTATAATCTCTAAATAGCCTAAGATTTACACACAGATTGTACTATCTACTTTCATATACACTATACACACTTGAATTTCTCTTACAGAGAAAGCCTAACCACATTCATACGGAAGGGAAAAGATTATATAAGATAAAAGTCTACTTGGATAGTAGTGTGTGAGTTAAAGTCAAGTCTAATACTTACATCCCTCATGTTGTGTTGGGCCACAGTGCGATCTGCATTGCGAGAGGGCAGATTTGCAGTTGCTTTGAGAATAGCATCCTTATCAGGAGCTTTCTGTTCTTGTTTCCTCTGAAGGATGGGAAACATGGTCAGGTTTCATAACCCATTATCCACAAAACAAAGAACATAGCATTGCTGAGAGCAGTTTCATATTCTTTACCAAGGCATCAAGCAGTGCTCTGTAACTTGCAACTAAGAAACAGCAGCCTAGCAATACAATGGATTAATAGCACTAACGTCATCTTGCAATTAAAGAGCAAAACCAGGACCTGTTGGGTTGCCCCACTTTCAGTCCTTGTAGCTATTTCCATTATTTAAATGTAGGGAAATTCCAGCATAAAGAGGAAAAGTGATGTGCCAAACATGGAGAGAACTTGGAGGGCCTCAGTTCCCAGGACAATAGTCTACACTGTCTGCTCAGAGCACACTCTCTTCAAATCCAGGGTTTGCCAAGAGATGTATCAATACTGTGAACAGACTAACACTTAACTGCTTCACACTGGAAGTGCTTTATCGCTTGCAAGTATCATGCAGAGATATACAGTGCCTCTGATATTTAGTACATGCTTAGAGTCCAGGACAAAACATAGCAGGGGTACAAACTATAAAAAATTCACAGTCTTATATCTTAGGCTCTTATGGTGACATTCTGCACAGCAAGACCGTAACGGAGATAGAGACATACACCAATACCTACAGGAAGGGATACAGAGACATACACCAATACCTACAGGAAGCAAGAAAAAACAAAGCTGTGCAAGGAGAAGGCAGAGAGACCCAGGAATTCACAGCGTTAAGCACAAGCATTGCTCAAAGTGTTTACACAGTAACACCCACTGCAGTACCACTTGAGTCTGAGTGTCATCCTGCATACCACTGACCCTCAGTAACAGTTACATTCTGAGAAATAGAAAACAAACAAACAAACAGGAATAGCAGGGGGACGATGCTCCAGACCTGGTTAGGGGGTGATAAGCCAGACATTACTAAAGACAGAACACAGCCTGAAGCAAATTAACAGATTTCTATAAGGTTTTCAAAAGAGATGCAGCAAGGCACTTGCTATGCAGATACTAAATATTTCTCTCAAAGATGAAATCGACACCACTTGCACAGAGTGTATTCTGCACGTCTTATTCTACAGCAGGTGTTCTCACAACCCAAGTTAAAAAATGTAAAATAATTCTGCAAAGTTTGGAAAGAGGATTAAATAATTACCTTACAGTTTAACTGGGTGCATTTGTCTCTACAGAAAGAGTACACCGCAACAATTTTTCTGTAGCTCATTAATAAAGCAGTTAATCAAAAGGGACAAATCAATAAATCTTTTCAAACTCACTTTCTCCTCTGCAGACACATCTGACATTTTGGGGAGCGGAGGTGGTGCACGCTTCTTGATTAAGAGCAAGACGTCTAAAAAGAGAACAATACTGGAAGATATTAGAAAATGATGTAAAACCAGGTCTTGCGAGATACGCCACAAACTCAAGTTTTCCCAGAGATTAATTTGGTATTAATTCCACTGTTGTAGCATCTCAGTTATTACTACACAGGTTCTCAGGGTGGATACAGGCGTACGGCTTAGAGCCCAGAACAGGCCCATGCAGCATCTGCAGTCCTTCAGCCAGACAGAGCCTGACACGCAGTTTTCAGTCTATTGCATTAAGAGGGTAAAAAGCAAACAAATCGTGCTTTGTGCAACAAGTTTTATTGGTCTGGCTCGGCACAGAACAGCCAAGAGCAGCAGCTGGTGAAGGCTGTTAACCTGCACTTATCCAGCTGACAAGAGCACGAAAAGATCCACACGTTGACTTTTGGCTGCGCCGCGCAGCAGCAAGTGGAGTCACCAGCAGCAGTCAGCTGTTGGCTGCCATCCTGCCTTCCTGACAGCAGCCGGGCACTTAAAAGGTAGAGCACATTGCAGGGGAAGAAGGAGTAGAGAGGCACTCGCACGACAGCTTAGCGGCTGCAAACTGCAGTTCAAAACTCTGTAGGAGCTGGTGCCTCGCCTAGAAATACTACATCACCAATCAGCAAAAAAGCTGGCCCTTGCCTTTGCCTAAGATGGCAGCTCTCAGCTCCTGCTCAGCTCTAAAGGTGACACTGCCTTGGAAGAGAAAGACAAAATCGCTCACGATCACAGCAACAGCTTTCCAACCTGCATGAACTCCTGCAAAAGTACAGGAATACTACTCCTGCCGTTCCTGGTTCAGGCAATATCCCATTCTCCAGCAGTCCTGCTTCTCACACCTTCTGGACCGCTGCCTTTTGTCTCCAGAAGGGACCATTAGTTTAAGCTGTCCAGTAAAACATGACTCCAGCTATCCTGACAGCTCTCATCTCTAGGTCCTCTTTTGTTTCACATTAATCCTTTACATCTGTAAAGTTCACACTTGCCTCACATACTCTGTTGTGAGTCAGTAACGCTACAGTGTGGGGAATTCTGACCTACACTTGGAGAGGGCTGAATGAGATGTAAACTGTGATGCTCAGATATACATCAGCAAACTACATTCTACTTGACCTGGAGACCTCAAGAAAACCCCCAAATGTTTTAGGCTGTCTTTTTTGAAATACTCAAGCCATGATAATTATTTTTTGGATCATTTTGAAGGATAACTGCTGCCTTGGAGGCTTAAACATTGCTTTAAAGGAGAGAAAAATAATTCAACATTTTGACTTAATGAACACTTTCTATCTCCTGTGTGACTCTAAGAAGGAACAGTTAAGAAAACTGCTCATTGTATATTCTCATGGGGGGAACAGGGTTTGTAAAAAGTGTCTTCCTTTTTTGCTGCCTTATTAGCTTCCCACGTCAACGCAGAGTGCTGCTAATAAAAAGTCACAAATTGGAACTCAAACAGTTTCTCATTTCCAGGCCGGTGGGATACAAAGGACAATCTCACCTCTGTCTTGAATGTTTTCCTCCAGCACTGTTTTTGTGTCTGTTAGCACCTTCTCAGAAGTAGCGTGTATCAACTTGTGATGTGTCACAGTTTTTGGATCCTCCAAGCTCCCAGGTACACACTGCAGAAGACAAATACTGAAGATCAGAAGACAGAAGTAAGCCTACTGCATGAATCACTGCTCTTCACACTTAAGATTCTCCACATGCAAACTGTGCCACCATTTACTACCTTCCCAACAGCTTAATAGCACAATATGCCATGGGTATATACATGTACAGAATGTATATTATTAAAGAAGCTGAGGGATGAATCGTGCTGTATTGGGGTAGGTTTCTGCCTGCACATCCAAGCTCCTGGCTGAGAAGAATAATCAACAAAGGAAGGATTCTAGCTCTCCTTTCTCAGTGCTGTTAAATCAACAACTACATTTAAGTTCTAACTGATTATGATACTCTGCAAAACTTACTTAAAACTGTCAGTTTCAAAGACCTAATGTTACATCCCAGTCATTGCAAATGAGGCCTTCAAGGGCACACAGCCGATCTATGTGAGCAGATTCATACTTCTGCAGAACAGCACATCTCTACCACGCTTCAAACCCCGGGTGCCTGGTCCTACACTCAGACCCATGGAGACTGTGAGCACAGTGAGGACGGAGCTGCAGGACCCGCGGGGTCGGTTCTGCAACAGATCACAAAGGTCCCTTGCTCTCAGAGAGAAGTTAAGGAGTAACAATTAGGATTGTGAAGCAGGAGCGGAAATCTACAAAGAGCATCAGTGTTTTTGCAGAGAGGGGACTATAATATTGCAGCACACTTCTCATTTGTAGCTAGTGTCAAAACAGAGGAGAGACTCTCTGCTTCATCTACTAATTATTATTTACATGCTGGCTAAACAAGCAACTGGCAGCAGTGATTTTGGAGAACTTGACCTTAAATTGGGAAGCAGGCAGCAGTTTCTGCACCTTGTTTTGAGTTGCAGAATGAAGCCAAGGCCTCGGCTGCCAGAGCCCTACCCTGGCTTCTTGCTGAAAGCACTGAACACAAGTTAGCCTCATAACTTTTCTTCCCAACCATAAATAATCAACATATGCTAATTTTTTTTCCATAGATGAATGCTGTGCTCTATTTTCTATTACAGTTCTCAATCATACGTTATGTTTATTCACTAAAAAAATTCAAGTTTGAATCCCCAAAAGCTTACAATATGAGCATCAGAGATTTGTTTTATAACTACACCAAGCAGCACGAGGTACATTTACCCATCTATGCACAAAAAGGCTCTCCTCTCTTGGCACAAAAACTTGAATATAGAGAACTATTCCCCAGTACCAAATACACATTCTGCCTACAGCTCTGCTGGGACAAAGAGACTGGAGGACCTGTGTTATCCCACCAACAATGCAAGGGACCACTCTGATCTCCTAAGAAAACCACAAGCTGAAATGCCACGCTGTTTATCTAATTAAGCACGAATCCCCCAGTGTTTGCACCCCAGCATGGCTCTGCTGAAGGGTTTAAATCTCCTGGTATTTCAGTACTGCAACAGAAAATTAAGAAGAGCGCATGCAGACCTTGAACTGACTCATCTTCACACAAGAATGGCTTGCAGATCCACTGCGATAGATTTCAAGAACATTACATCAGCGCATCTAGAGACTTCTAATTTGTTTGGGTGGGAAAAAAAAAAAGCATAATGGATGCAATTCCAGAAAGGCAGAATTAAAAATAACCACCTACCAAAACCGTGAAATGGATGCTGCTGCTCTCACCACAAAATAGGACACTTAATACCGACCTCACCTCCTCTGCTTGCAGCAAATAGCTCTCAATGACACTGCTTTCAAAACCCATTTCTATCCAGCCACTTCTACCATGTGTGTAGAACAACGTGCCCACCCTTCAGGTAAGGAAGCCATTTCCAGAAGCCCCATGGACATCAGTGCTTCACTTCAAATGCAGCATTTAGTCATAACACAGCCTCCTTCAAAGGAATCCTTTTGGAGTCCATCATCACTTTTTCTCTTGTGACTGCAGCTGCTGGAGAACTTGTTAGTTCTTTGTTTTTTTTTTTCCAAAGGTTACACTTGTTTTCAGCACAGACCTTCAGTTCCTCACCCAAACTTCTGTGCTGTTCTGATGCCTCAGCAGGATTAAGGTGAGAGCGTTTGAATCCCACTTTGCATAACAGTAGCTTCTTACTAATCCTTCAGCATATTAACTGCTGAACAAAAGCCAAAGAATGCATTAAAGCTTAGAAGTGACTGGGAGTAGCTCCTCTAATTGATCTGGTAACTTATCCAGAATACCTAGGAGTACATCAGCGGGACATCTCTCCAAACAAGCTCAAAATACTATTTTTACAGATCCTTAGCGTCAGAGCCCAAAAAGGGAGAAAGGGGAGCTGGGAAGCACTCACGTGGGGGTGGGAAGGATGCCACATGTACCTAAGAGCTGTTTCCTCCCTGGCACACAAAGCTGGGCATACACTGCGTGTGTGCAATCGTAATATCTGCTAATAACATCAACGTGTAAGTGAAAGACTAGAGTCCCTAGAACTCTATGAATTCATAATAAAGCTGTTCTAAAACAAAAGTCCTGCGATCACCTGTTCTTATTTCCCCTTCCTCTGACCACTGCGTGACAACTGCACAGAACAGTAAGGCAAATATAAACAGCACCAATATCACAGGGAAAGCTTCGTGAAATACTCAGCATCTCCCTGCCTATTTTAACACGCCCTGGAAGCTGGAAGGCCATCTTCACAGCAGCACCTCCGCGAGCTCTCAGCAAACCACCTGGAACCGGCACCTGGAGCGATCAGACCTCGCTGCGGAGTCCTGCTTCCTCAGAGCACCTGGCAAGACACAGCATTCTTGTATCACACGCAAAGCTTTGAAGTCTAGCTGAAAACAACTTCCTGCCCGGCGAGAAGAGCGCCGCTAACCCACAGGAAGAGAATTCCCTGCTCAGCGGGAGGCGGCCGTGGCAGCAGGGCTCACCTGCGGGCACCACGCGGAGGTGCAGCGTGGCTGGGAGATGAGCTCTCTTGCATCTTTTCATACAACAGGATCATAAGGAGGGGGGATCTGTTGTTTTATGGCTTTGCTTCCAGCGTAAATATTTGCATGTCCTTTTAACGCAGGAATTCACAGCAGGCTGCTCTACCGCACAGGTGAGAAACCTATTTTTTGCAGATGCTTGAGCAGCTGCTGAACTTGCAAGCCCTGGTGATGCTGAATGCAATTTGCAGAGCTTGGAATCCTCATAAACCACAAAGCTTTTTGTTTATTTTTAGATTTTTATTTATTTATGATGTTTTTTTTTTTTTTTTTTTTTAAAACAGAACATAGTACTGCCACTCCTTATTACTAAGCTTGGGTGGCTTAAACAACCTGCGTCCCTCCAAGCATGCAAAGCACACCGAGGGGCAGGAACCTCCTGTAACCTTGTACTCTGACAGTAAGCACCTCACCCCTCTGTTCCTGGGACACCCTTTAACACACCTTAAAACTCACCTGAATACCACTGAGGCAGGTTAAGAGAAAGGAGAACAGAAGCACAAGAGCATTAAAAGCTCACACAGATCATGTTTGTGCATCTCAAGTGCACGGCCACAATTTCTATCAGCGTTACAGAAATACTACTGAGCCTCAGCAAGGAGCAACGTTCTCCCCAATTGGGGTGTCAGAACCAGGACTTCCTACGGTGCCTCCAGCCAAAGCAGAGCTTGAAGTGTCAGCTTTGGGCACAAGAATTACAGATCACCAAAACACGTAAGTTACACTTGAGTTGCCGTGGTTAAACTGAGCTTTCTCAATTCTGGTTCTGAAATGAACAGTTCCTTTTTAAGGAAGCCACAGGGGAGCGTGGGGCTTGATCCTGTCAGCTGCACTGCACACGGACCTCAGCATGAGAACACTCTGGTTGTGAAACTTGCATACAGAAAGAACTAGGAAAGGAAACAACGCTGTCAGGTATTTATTCAGACTAGATAGTATTACTGAAGGCAGCAGTTTCCTGGCATACAGTCACTACTACGTTGTTACAGGTCAACAGATAAAGCAAAAAAAAAAAAAAAGTAAAAACAACCCTCCCATTAGTTATGAAAGAAAAAACGCATTAAAATCAACACTACAGAGATCAGTAAGCATTCAAATGCTAGAGGGACAGTGTCCACCCTCCTAATCCTAAACTAGGCATTCTGATGAATATTACCTTCCTTCGCCTCCTGACAGAGTGGTTTCAAGGACTTTAGAGAATACACTAATCAGCATCTTATGAGAGATGGATGCATAAATTATCTCAAGGTGCTATCAAGATTCATCGCAACGCACCCGTGATCAGGAGTCATGATTTTTCCATTTCTATTTTTCCCCTCCATAAAACTATATATTATCCATAATGGTTATGCAAATCCATACCATTAGCACAAAGCAGCCGGGAGAATGAAATCAAACCTCTTGCCAAGTTATCAATTGTCTTCTATCCTGACTTGCACTGCAATGCAAGCATCTATTCAATTACGTTGCTTGATAATTAAAGGCTTTTCAGCTCTGCACATAAGCGTGTAATCATTACCCCACCCTATGTCTTTGTTCAATCCTTCAGCTGCACTGAAAGAGGACAAGACAGGAGCACTTCTTCCACGAATGTCACAATACGGGGGACCCTGCATCTTCACTTTGCCTCAGAGAGGATCACACCTACCCCAAACGAAGCAAACCCATTTGCAGCTGTTCTCATCCCTGAATCAAGAAGCACTTACAAAGACCGGGGCTCAAGAAGAGCAGTGTGTATCGTGAGCTGTAGTTTCCAAGGGTTGTAGCTGGAAACAAACAACCAGAAGGCACAAAGCAGAGGGCAAATGGGCTGCTGGTCACCTTGACACCCAACTCCCAGTCTTCACACGAGGTTGTTGAATATTACACATATTCATATTCTCACCTTGTTACTTTGTTTTACTCAGAACATTTCTTAACATTTTTGTAATGCTTCAAACTTTTAGTGGCAAAAGCCACTAAAAGCAATTGATATAAGCTGCATGCCCAGAGCTCGGAGCAGAGGCCCCTTGCCCTTCCATGCAGAAAGCTGCCCGACTCCCAGCAGCACGTCCAGCAGTTGGCAACCCAAGCTGCCAGGCACGTTGTGCTGATTCCAGGAAGGCAGAGCAACAGCTTCACACCTTCTTATTACCAATCATGTCTTTGTTTGAAAACAAAAAGGTCACGGCAGATCTTCGAAATTCAGTCCAGTAGCTTTGTAACCATTTGTTTTCACCTTTAATACCCACAGACATAAGTGGTAATTGAGTAGCTGTATATAAAGAGCCGGTGTTTTCCAGCTCGACTTTTACAGACTGTGCCCGCGCATTTTAAGCATTTTCTCTGGCAGACAGCGGGCACTAATTTCCCCTTTGGACACATCCATTAAGACTTTACCGCTTCGAGCACAGGAAGAGCATTAGCAGACCTGTGGGCTCCCTACAGAAAACCCACTGCACCAGCGCAGCGACGGCCGCTCCGAGTGCTTTTCCTAAAGGGGAAACTTCTTCCCACAGGCAATACATTCCCTGGTCATTCTCAAAAGCAAAGAAACAAAACAGGCTCTGGTTTCGGAGAGAACACCTCCAGAAGCCATTTCCCTCTATCTTTTACAACGCCACCCGTCTGTAAAGCACCCACGGACGGGGCTGACGTGGGACACCCGTGGGACGAACCCATAAGGCTGCAAAGGAACTGCCCCACCGCAAACCCTGGAGCTGGCAGCGCGTGTCACAGAGCACGGGGAGCAGGGGGACAACGGAGCCCGCCCCGGGCACACACCCGCAGCCCCGTGCCGCCTCGAGCCCGTTCCCCGAGCCCCGCACAGCGCTGCAGAAGCCGTTCTCCCCCGCAGGCCCCGCCCGCCCCTCCCAGGCCGCGATTTTCGCTCAGATTTCGGCCCTATCTGCGGCGCACAGCGGTGGGCCGCGCTCCTTACGTGCTTCAAGCAGCGCTCCTTCAGCTTCTCCACCGTGGTGTCCTCGGGGACCTCCTCCAGCCACTCGGCGCCCTCCATGGTGCACACCTGCAGCCGCAGCACCTTCCCCGCGAAGATCTTCTCCTCCTGCACGAACATCGCCGCCGGCCCCGCTCCTCCCAGCCCCGCCGACGCCTCAGCACGGCCCCGGGCCCCGCCGCGCTACCGCCGGCCCATGAAGGTGACCCCGGGAAGCCGAAGGCCCGGGAGAGCTGCGAAGTCCCCGCGTCGCCGGCACCGCTGGGCCCGGCGCTGCGCTGAGGGGACGGGGGCGCACCAGGGCTGCCGGAAGCGGAAGGGCGCGGCGGCGCGGTGACTGCTGGGAGTTGAAGTTTTCGACGCCGGAAGTGAAGGCCGCACTGGGGGGGCGGGACCGTGAGAGCTTCAGCGCCCCCCCCGCCGCGCTGCACGCCGGGAGCCGCAGTCCTCCCGCTATGGCGCCCCCTGCCGGCCGCGCCCGGCGCGGTTCCTCGTCCCGCCGGCAGGTGGCGCCGGGCGGCCGCCGCCTGAGAGCGCCCCGTGCGGGCGCGGTGCTGCGGCAAGGCCCGGCCGTGCGGCCTGCGCGGGGCGCGGGCTGTCCCGAGCTGTGTCCCGCAGCACAGCCCGTGCGGCGGCGGAGTGCCGTGTGTGTCCCGAAGCGCGCTCAGGTCCCGCTCACATGCTCACCCAGGAGACCCCGGGAGGAGCAGAGCCCACCTGCTGCTCCCTGCTGCGCTGCTCAGGCCGAGCAGCCAGAAACACATCGGGGCCCGGAGTGCGTCCGGAGACGGGCAGCACAGCGACGGGGCAGAGCGCAGCGCTGCGGGGAGCGGCTGAGGGAGCTGGGGTGGGTCAGTGTGGAGAAGAGGGGGCTCGGGGCAGACCTCACCGCTCCCTACGGCTCCTGGAAGGACGTCGTGGTGAGGTGGGGTCGGCCTCTGCCCCCGGGTGACAGCGGCAGGACGAGAGGTGACAGCCCGTGGTGGGAGGAGGGGTTGGGTGTGAGGCTGGGAGCTCACCCGGGGAGCCCAGCACCGCCGGGCGGAGCGCTGGGACCTTGTGTCAGGACGTGTTCGAACACAGCCGAAAGCAGCAGGTGATTTCCACGCAGGCTGGATGAGCTCGGTGCGGGTTGGATGCTCGGATGTTACACAGCCGTCGAGGGGGCTCTCGGCCCGCGCGCTGCAAGAGGAGCAATATTTGCAGATGAAATTGAAACTGCTGCGGAAAAAAAAAAAAAAAATAATAAGAGATTTCTGCTGGGCAGCCGCCTCCTGAATCAAAACACTGCTTGCCTAACACAAGTGGAATACTTTATTTTCATGCTTTGAATGCAGCTCCTGTGTGCTTGATAAAATGTACCCATAAAATTGCAAATACAAGGCAATTTGACTACTGATGGCTAATGCATAACGGCCGAGGAAATGTGAGCATTTAAAAATGTCCCATTTAAGCGTGGGGCATTACCTCCTTTACTTGCACCACAGCAGAATAAATAAACAATATGTGTTTATTATGTTAATATTGTCTGAAGCCGAAAGAATGAGCGCACAATGTGTTACTTGCTTCTTATGACTGATACTTTATGCCCAGAGACCAGCGTGTGAATGAGAAAAGGTGGAAAGTAGCATATCCTTCCCTTGGAGGAATGGCTTCCTTTGTTTGATGTCTGCGGATGAATTATTTTATGTGATTACATCGAGCATCAGAATCTCCCGCAGTCCTGAGCATGACACCAGCCCTGCAGGAACCACACGGTGCGTGCTGGAGCTGGCCGTGGCACCAGGGTTCTCCTTTGGTGCGAATTGGAGCAGTTTTGGAGCTGCCCCCCAATGCTGGCAGCCCGCTGGGGGGGGTCCCATATGTGAGGGCTTCTCCATGTACCCCGGGCTCAGCCCCTCCTGGAGCTGCTCCCTGACCAGCGAGTGCGGGAGGAGCAGGGAACTCTCCAGCAGGTCCGTAATCTCTTCTACATTGTCTGAGAGTGGGAGGAATAAAGAGAGTGAAAATTCTCCCTCTTCCTCCCCCCCCCTCCAACCCCACCCCACCAGCATTTCTGGGCACTCTCAGAATTTATTGAGACAACTCCTGGGGGATGCTACATCATGTCATCCAAGTCTTCCCTATTGACTCTCTGCTGCTGCTGCTGAGTGAAGAAATATGATAGCAGGAGGGATAATGAAGCCGACGTTTTCTTCAAGTCAAACTGATTCTCTCCTAAGATGGGATAAAAGGGTAAAGAACTTTCCCTTCGCAATATTTTTCTCAGTAATGTGTTTTGACAATTTAATTTAGAAGTCATAGAGTAGCGAAGACAAAGTCACCCGGTGGGTGGACATCGGAGAGTTCAGTTGCCTTTGTGATGAATTGGTGATAGTACAGAGATGACAAAACAACACAGGGGGACAAGAAGGAGGCTGGCAGCACTGTCGCCAACATGCACAGGATAAATTGAACACTACACTTCATCCAGGATCTTCAATAGTCCCAGGCATCCCAATATAATTTATGAATCGCAATTAGCATCTTATTAGGCTCGTGTTTGAGCTACGCGCCTGGTATCGCATGCGCTTGGGTTTTGCAAAAGTTGCAGCGTGAAGTTTTTCTAAGTTTGAAGCAGCTATTTATTTAAATTAAAGCAATAAATATGCTGAGCCATGCCGGTGTGTGGATTCCAAGCCCCATCCTGACACTTTAAGCCCGATGAATCCTGGATATTCTTTTCCTGAGACATGGAAACACCGGTCTGTCACCCCACAGCCACATCAGTGGGCCGATAGAGGAGCAATTGTTCCTCTTGGGTGCTCCCAGCACTGCTCCATGGCAGCACCCATCCCCTGTGCCCTACCCCATGGCAGCAGCCCACATCTCCTGTACCCGACGCAGAGGAGCCCGGCTCTGCTGCACAATTTACCTCCTGAATCACTCCGAGAGGCCCCTGACTGCGCTCCAAACGACTCCGTGGGTTGTTATAAATATACAAAGCTTTTTGTGGGGATATTCATGAAATTCTATCACCGCTTACTCTGGCTGGTAATGGCCTTGTTTATGTATGGTCTCCATACCTGCCTTTGCAGGCTCTCCAAACACAATTCTATTACCGCGTGTAACTGCTCTATCAGCGTGGTGCTTAGCGCTTGCTGCTCTCCAGCTCAGCTCCTTAATGGCCAGGGAAGGTATTAGGCACCGCTGTTTGTGAGTGTTCAGAAGAAAGTTCAAATCTCACAATGTCTTTATTTTAAAATTCATGGAATTTCTAAGTACCAACTTTTAAGCCGTGACCAAACAGTCATTTCTTCCTTAAACAATCTTTTGCTCCCCTCTGTTTCCCCCCACCGGTTACCTGGGTGCGTGGATGCAGGCTGTGGCTTCTTTGCAGCTCATGGAGAGCCTTTCCCGGGCTCCTCGCAGGCTTTGGCAGAATGTCACAATTTAATTGTTGGAAACAAGAGCAGGAAATATTAGCAGCACCAGCACAATAGGATTTTAATTTAGCTTCAGGGTAGAAATGGGTCTCTAGCAGAGTGCCAGCCTCCAGGATTGCCTTCAAGTGCGAGGAGCCTGGAGTTTGGCTAATAGTTTGCACAACTGGGGGAATTCTGCGGGGATGCGAGGGACTTAATTGGGCTTGTGCTTAAACATCCTCGTAATGCGAGGCACACTGCGTGCTCTGAGCATTATTATTAAACAGCCCATTTCCCTTTTTAATGATCATCTTGGATCACCGTAACAGCGATCAGCAAATAATCCTGGACAAATAAACATCTGTCTTCTGCATCTGCACAGAGCGGGGCTGTGCCGGGCGTGGGAGAAGCTGCACCCCAGCCCATAGCGGCCCCATGGCAGCCCCACCCCCACCCCCCAGCCCCACAGACCCAGTGCCTTCATGGGGGGCCGAGGTTTGTCCTCATCATCACTGTCCCCATGGGATGTCACCTCCAGCCCCAAACACCGCCGCGCTGCGCGGGAACGCGTCGCTGCCCGCCTCGACGTGGAGGTAAAATATGGGGCAGCGCTGAATTATTCAGCCGGTGAGAGGGGCTCTCAGGATGGTGCGTTGCTCTTCTGCAGTGTAATTAATAGTCTTTAGATTAAATATGAAATCATTCCTCATCATTAATAATTTAGCTGCAGCGTGGCGATCTTAAGAGAGCGGCGCACTTCATATTCTCCTCAAGTACGTTGCCTGAAACGCTTTGGGGGAAGCCGGACGCCTTTTCATCCATCTCAATTACAAGCCCTGGCTGCTCATTTCCTCCTTGAGCACTGTTTTGCAAAGGTGTCAAACTCTTCTGCTCCGTCCTTTCGCTCTCTAACAGCCCTGGAAGTGAGAGGACGGAGCTCTGCATCGATAACCATTTCCTGCAATGTGCCCCCTCCCTGGGACCTGCCAAACTTCCCAGCCCCGGGCTGTGCCCATGAGACCCCGGGAGGTGCCACCGCTTTGGGGTTAGGGTTCAGCCCGGGCGCAGCCCCACTCCCTGCCCGTGGGCTTTCCCGTGCTCCCTGCAGCTGCGCTGGGTCTGATCTGCTCAGGCTGGCTCCGATGCTGATGCCGAACCGCTGGCAGCCAGCAACCCCGGTGCCACCTCTCCTGCACCACTTCCAGCACCATCAGTGGGGAAAAGGGGAAAACCAGCAGCTGTGCTCTGCTGTGACGCTCATCAGCCACAGTCTGAGGGCAGGAAGGGGCCGTGGGACGCCGGGCTGCGAGGGGTGCAGCGCTTCGCCCCACTCCAGGGCTCCTGTTGCCAACAGCCAACAGCTGTCATGCAGCTGCTGCACTGAAATGCCAAAGCCCCGCCGGGTGCCGGGGGCAGGACGGGGCCGTGGGGCAGTGGCTTCCTGGCATCCCAATGGACATTTACAGTGTCCACGGAGGGAACATCCTCGGCAAAGGCATTCACCAAATGTCACATCTCCCCGGGAGCCCCAAAGAACGCCGTAACCTTTCCGCAGCGCCCGTGATTCACGCGCTCGCTGCTACAATAGAATAAACTTGTTTGCACACCTGGCTGTGTTTTAAATAGCTTGAATCCCTCTGCGCCTCCCGCGCCTCCACCGACGGCTGCCGCCGAGCGCTGCCAACGCAACGCAGCCCTCCATCACCGCATCCCTCTGCATGGGGCCAGCCATGGGCAGAGCCCCAGCCCCAGCCCCGGGACTGCCCACCGCCCACCGGGTGCGATCCTCGGGGCGGAGGGGTGGGGGGGGGCTGGAGATGGGAGTTGGCAATTGCAGGGTAACCCCACCGGAACCATGGGACCGCTGAGCCCCGCTTTGCTGGGGGATCTGCCGGCCCAGCGCTCCTGG
Source organism: Numida meleagris (assembly GCF_002078875.1). Classification (NCBI taxonomy): domain Eukaryota; kingdom Metazoa; phylum Chordata; class Aves; order Galliformes; family Numididae; genus Numida; species Numida meleagris. The sequence goes on along the minus strand of NC_034424.1, from coordinate 7,984,066 downwards.
CACGGAGTGGGCACGAAAATAGGAACATAAGGGAATGCATTAATGAATATGGAAACCTTCTTTTCTGGTGTTGCGCACTCGTAAATGAACCCACTTTATAGAGCCATAGCGGAGAGGAAATGACTATTCGGAGCCTGATTTATCTGCTCAAATGCTTTGTAGTACTTCAGATTAATAAAAATATTTAATAAAGAATCAAGATGGTTTATCTGTAATGCAAAGAGAATCACATCCCCTGTATTTTTATTACTGAAGAATTGGAAGCGGGAAGAAATAATGATATAAGCTACTGTATAAATGACAAAAATACCCATTCTCGTTATACGCATTGCTGTACAATCTTTTTCTATCCTATAAACATAATATATTCCTGTGCCTATTTCAGCGGATTCAGTAGTCATATGCTGCATTGTGCGCTTTAATGCCATCCCATCCTCAACAGCTCCGGCAAGTGATTAAATAAGAAATAAATTTTGCTGTCATTGCATTTAAAATCAAATCAAGGATCATTTGTTACCCCAAACGAACCAGTTATCCTGCTCTGCTCGTAAGCAGGCTGCTGTTTGCTGAACCATTTAGAAATGTATATATAGTAAACTCTTTGCATAATGGCTTGTACTGTAATATGATCTTTATGAGCCCGCCGCTCCGGAGACGCTCGCAAGAACCAATAAAGAGCGCATTGCTTTTTTAATTTAAAGTTAGAGGGAGGAGGTTTTCCTATCCGCTGCATCCATCGGAGCCTCGTTGGCTGCGTGCAGAGCTGGGGGCAGAGCTGTGCTGCTCCTCCCCCCACAGCCCCCTCTGTCCTGGACCCCCCCATGGCAATGACAAACCACGCTGCGTTTTGTGTCACCGCCTCGTTCGTGGCCCCTCGTGTCGTAACGGGCAGCATGACCTTAGTGGTTAATTGCAGCACCTCTGAACGCCCCTTGGGCCGCTGGCAGAATGAAGCCTTGCCTGTATCTGTCATTTTAAGGCCCGTTCTAGGTTGGAGATGGCATCTGACCATGTTCCTTCTGTTGGCTCTCGCTTGCATCTCCCCCTCCCCATCGCGGGTGTCGGGCTCCCTGCGCATCATTTTTGAGTGCTACCAATGGGCAGCCAGGATGGAATCACAGAATCGTGGAATCACAGAATCATGGAATCACAGAATCATGGAGTCACAGAATCATGGAATCACAGAATCATGGAATCACAGAATCATGGAATCATAGAATCATGGAATCACAGATCCATTCAGGATGGAGCAGCCCTCTGAGATGCCCAGGCCCACCACCCCCACCCACCCCACTGTGCCCACTGACACATCCCCCAGTGCCACATCTTTGTGGCTCTGGAACCCCCCCGGGGACGGGCACTCCTCCTCTCCCTGGGCAGCCCGTGCCAACGCAGCGCTGCTCTTTCAAAGCAGAACCTGCTCCTACTTTTGGTTCTGCCCCTCATTACCAGGTGGCCGTGCACAGCTCAGCCTGCTATGAGAGCCCCTTATTTCTTAGAAAGCTTCAGGAAGGGCCCTGGGAGGAGCCCTGAGCCCCGGCACCCGCCAGGCCCAGCGGGTAAATTGTTTGCTGCAAATTATTTGCTCAGCTTTAATTATCAAGTTTTGGCACCCATTAGTTAAACCGGTTAATTTTATTACAGAGAAAACAACAAATCACAAGGCTGACAATAATGAGGATGAACAGGCATTTAATTATCCTCGTTCGAGACAGAACAATTATTAATTTTAAATTGCAAAAACTCATTTGAAAAGTTTGGAGCCTGGAGAATTATCGCGGGGAGTGCAACGCTGCTGCAGGAGACGACGGCCAGAGGGGTCCCGAGTCCCAGCAAAACCAGGCAAAGCCATTCCTCCACCAGCATCTTCCTCCCCATTACAGAACACAGAGAGAAAACCAATAAACCCCATGGGAGAAGCACAGAGTGGTGTCCCCATGTGCAGTATCCCATGGGGACATGCAAGGAGTGGTGTCCCCATGTGCAATATCTCACAGAGACGTGCAAGGAGTGGTGTCCCCAAGTGCAATATCCCATGGGGACATGCAGGGAGCGGTGTCCCCATGTGCCCAGCAGGGTGCCACGTGGCCCTTGTTGTACACAGGATCCCTCTGAGCTCCCCAGATCCCTTCCCCTCTGCTCCCACCACGCACACTGCAGGCACTCGGCACCGCCTTGCCCAGGCCAAGATGCAGCCAGAGGGAAGAAATGGCAATAAAAGGAAAAAGTTGGGAAGAAGAAGCTCGAGCTTGAAGAAACAAATGAAATCTCATCATTTATCCCCAGTGGTCAGTGGCACAGATAACATTTTTCAAAGTGTAATTGCAGTCAATTGTACTTTCCCCCCAGTGCCCGTCAGCTCATCTTAGCTGGCGTGATAAATGTTGGCTTTTAAGCAAGAATGGATTGATTATTAATAGCTTAGATACCAGTTACAGGAACTGCAATAAAACTAGATTTTAATTTCCCTCTCTATTAAGGAATCTCATGTTTCATTCAACATAGAGAGAAAATAGGGTGGTTTCTTTCTGCAAAGGATTTACTGGTGGTAGGAAAGCCCATTGATGCACCCAAGCATGGTCTCTATCGGACTGGGTTGAGACAGCACCGGGCTGGATGGATGCGGGTCCCTGCACCCTGGGGGTCCCCAAGCACCGCTCCCCCCACAGCGCCAGCATCTGCCGCCCGAAATCCCCGCAGAGCATCATTCCTGGGGCAGAGATGCTTCGGCTGTGAGCTGTGTCTAAATCAGGGCAAAAAGCATCAAAGCTGCCTCGACTGAAGAACGGAGCTGTGCATTTTAATCTCTTATAACTTACTTTTATGATGTAATTCTGAATTATGTTATTGCATTTGTATTTAGAGAGCACGCCAGATGGCGCATGCAGTAACACTTTAAATTAGGGTTTCCCAAATACACATTAAATTTGGATTTAATAAGACAGTTATCGCATGGGAATTAAATACCGATTGATTATTTATAAAATAACCCGGTGCAGCGACGCGCGGCTCGGCCGTGCCAGTGCTCAGCAGCTGCTGTGGGGACGGGGCACCTTCTGCCCATGGATGGGCTCATTCCTGCCATGCCACATCCCCCCCTGTGCACCCTTTGGGGACAGAAGGATGTGACACAGCCGTGCCCACAGCTGGAGCTGCCCGCGTGTCTCGCAAACCCAATGTCATGGAAACACTTCAAGCTTTGTGCTGCCACAGATTCGTGTTATTATTATTCTCCAGCACCGCAAGATGCTGCTCATATCGTCGGCGTAATTTACTTTTCTAATCAAATTGATTTCCATTCAAATGAATTCTCTTGTCCATCTCTTTTCCAGTAATGTTATTTTAAGCGTGAGCTGTGTCTTGGTACGAACGTATAATCAGACGGTGAGATGCAGAGGGCATCGCGGTGCTTTATGGCGAATCAAATAGAAGGGAAATTATAGAAGCTTTTAAGCGCCGTAATTTATGTCCTGTAACTTCAGCCAGGGCCGGTGCGCGAGATTGCAGCCCCTCTGGGTTTCCCTCTCGTGCTCCATGGCTCAGCGCTGCTTCCCTGCTGCTAACATCTGTCCCCACGTTATGCTCTGCGCTCACCCCACAGCCCCACTGCAACCCACCACGGGACGCTCATTCATTAATTACCCAACAGCCAACAGCAGCTTCATTACCAGACCCTCATGCTGTCCATCACTGCCCATGCCCCAGCGCAGCCCAGCATCCATGGCTCACCCCACCACGGCCCGGGCATCGCTGCTGGCTCCGGAGCCACCCGGCAGGGCCAGCGCAGAGGCAGCGCAGCCTGAGGGCCGGGATGGCGAGGGGAGGCAGCGCCGCACGGTGCGCGGAATGATGCAGCTCCCACCCTTCACCCTTTATTTGTATTTTCTGTCCTGCGCGATATATATCAGCCGTCGTCGCCGCTGGAGTGCTGCTCCACAGTCTATAAAATGGCTCGGTGCAAAAGATGCATATAAATAAGAAAAGCCGTGAAGTGTTCCTCAGCCGCTGGTGCAGGGAGCGCTCGCGGCCGTGATTTATGGCCGCTGCTCGCTGCTCCTCTCCAGCATAAATCTCACCCTTCACTCACACGCGGGGCTGCAGAAAGGCAGCAGGGCACCCCCAGCCCCAGAGCTGAGCACCCCCCATGCCCCGGGCAGCAGCTCCGGGACCGGGCTGCATCCAGCTCTTCCAGCGGCTTCACAGCTGGGCAGGGTGGGAGGGAAATCTCCGCATCCCCCAAAGCAGGCAGGGTGTTCCCGGGGCCAGCTCGCCCCGCTGTGCTTCTGCTCGGGCAAAGCGCTGCTGTCAGGTTTGCATGGTACTTACGTTGTGCTGCAATGCCGATAAATCAGGACTTCTCCCAGGTTTATTGCTGCGGGGCCGTGCTCTGCCAGGTGCAGCTCTGCCTCGCTCCTTCTGCGGTGCCAAGGGGAGCAGTGGTAACAGCCAACACCATTTGCAATGCCCAATGCCATCTGCAATAGTCAATGCTCTTTGCAATGACCAACACTGTCTGCAATGGTCAATGCCATTTGCACTGGCCGACGCTGTTTGCAATGACCAACGCAGTTTGCAGTGATGAACGTCTCTTGCAGTGACCAATAACATTTGTGATGACCAACACTGTTTGCAATAGCCAATGCCATTTGCAATGACCAACACCGTTTGCAATGACTAACTCCATTTGCAATGATTGATGCCGTTTCCAATGACCAACACCATCTGCAATGACCAACGCCTTTTCCAGCGGTCGATGCTGCTTGCAGCGGCCAATGCAGCTGGTGCAGGGCAGTGCTGCAAAAGACGAGCACTTGTCTACAGAGGGCCCCACGGCAGCCCAAGTCTGCAATCCAGTGGTGGAGCAGCTCCCCCTGGGTTTGCTCCGTGCATGTTCGGTGCAAGGGTTGGGTGCAGGTGGGGGTCAGGGCTGTGCCAGGGACGCTGCTGCGGTCCCACCCGAAGGGACGCGGGGATGCTCCGTGTGCCCAGGGGAGCTCAGTGGGACCGGGCACAGCGCTCACACGGCGCCTCAGAGCCGCCCCCCTTCCCCGCACGCTTCCCTCTGCACATTCCTGCAGCAGCGCCGTGTACTTGGTTAAATAACTCATTTATCTTTTTATACTCTCTGCAGATCATAATACACCCACTCTGACAATGCCGCACACCAAAGACCTAATTTTAGAAATGGTGTTTATAAGTAATCAGTTTGAAATATCGGAGCGGTCGCATGATGGTTGTGTTGTGTTTTTTTTTTTTTTTTCTGAAATACTGACGTTTGCAAGAAAAGCCGCTCGTAAGGAAAATTCTGATTATAACAACTCATTTAGAATAAATCAGTTGGGAATGGTTTATGTAACGCGGCGCTGCGAGCTGCGCGGGTCCGACTTCTGCGCTGCCCTCCCAGCGGCTTCTACACAGCTGTGTGGCCAATGGGGTTGGGGAAAACAAGGGAAAAAATGGGGAAAAAGGGGGAAAAGGGGAAAGGGGAAAAGGGGGAAAAGGGAAAAAGGGGAAAAAAGGGGAAAAAAGGGGGAAAAGGGGAAAAGGGGAAAAAGGGGAAAAGGGGAACAGGAAAAAGGGGAAAAAGGGGAAAAAGAGGAAAGGGGAAAAGGGGGAAAGGGGAAAGGGAAAAGGGAAAAAAGGGGAAAAAGGGGGAAAAAGGAGGAAAAGGGGGAAAAGAGTGGAAAAAATGGGAAATAAGGGGAAAAGGTGAAAGAAAAGGGGAAAAGGGAAAAAAGGGGGAAAAGGGGGAAGAGGGGGAAGAGGGGAAAAAGGAGGAAAAGGGGAAAAAAGGGGGAAAAATTGGAAATAAGGGGAAAAAGGGAAAAGGGGGACATGGGGAAAAGGGGGGAAAAGGGAGAAAGGGAAAGAAAAGGGGAAAAAAGGCCAAAAAAGTGAAAAGAAGGGAAAAAAGGGAAAGAGGCAGAAAAGGGAAAGAGGGGCAAAAAAGGGGGTAAGGAGGGAAAAAGGGGAGAAAAGGGAAAAAAGGGAAAAAAGGGAAAAAAGGGAAAAAAGGGAAAAAAGGGAAAAAAGGGAAAAGGGAAAAAAGAGGAAAAAGGGGGAAAAGGGGGGGAAAAAAAGGGGACAAAGGGAAAAAGAAACAGCGTGGACGCCCACCCGCGGCCTCGTGGTCCCGTGTCCCCATTGCCCCCGCCCAGCGCCCCGGGACAGATGCGAGCGGAGCCGGGCAGGGCTTGTAATCGTCATCTCCTTTATTATTCTGTAAATGTGAATTTTACAAAGCGTTTCACAATTAATGGTCTCGCACCGTTCGCTTCTCGTCAATGGATTTTCCGTCATCTGAAAACAGCTGTGAGCACAGTTTCACCTGGAGAGGGGAGGGAGGG
>NC_034424.1:7974351-7977386 GCF_002078875.1 Numida meleagris | reverse complement strand
GCCGCGTCTCCGAGCCAGGCACCGTTCGTACGGCGTCGGTTGGTTCGTTTCTTTCCTTTCTTTCTTTCTTTCTTTCTTTATTCGTTTTGTCTGCTTAAAAATAGTATTGCGAGTTTTGGCTTTTTTTTTTTTTAATATATATATATTTATCTTTTATTATTATTATTATTATTATTATTTTTCACTTCGACATAAAAACCAACCGTCGTGTGCAAAACGCTTCTAACAGTGGAAGAAACTCATGGGAGCGCGGGGCTCCGACAGCCCCGGGGTTCGGGGCAGCCCCGGCCGTGGCCTCGGGCCGGGGAACGCCTGCAGCTCCTGGGCTGACAACGCGACGGATCTGTACAGCAGGAACACCCTGAAACAGCAGCTGGAGCCCGGGACGGCCGCGAACTCCCCGTGCTGCGTGCAGGATTTAAAGCCGGCAGAGGCGAACGGGGCCGGTCTCTTGGTTTTGGCTTGGTGAACGGGCCTGCTCCGCTCGCAGCAAGTTATTTCCGTAAAAATAAGCAATCCCGACAAAACCTCAGCAGGAAAACGACCGGGAAAGGCGGCAGCCCCTGCTCCAGGGGCTCCGTGTGGCCACCAGCCCACGTGCACCCCACAGCGGGACGGGCACGGCACCCCACTGCTGCTGGGACACGGCCCGGAGCGAGGGGTCCTACAGCACTCTGCTGCTGGGAGCTGGGGGAGGGGGGAGGTGGGGGTGTGGGGATAAGGAGATAAGGAGACGTGGGGATGTGGAGATAGGGGGATACAGGGATGTGGGGATGTGGGGACTGCACGGAGCGCGCGCTCTGATTTCTTTAAAGGTGCTTGGTATAACTTTAGATATATCATATACATGTAATATTGCTAATAGTCAAGCATAGGAATAAAGGTGCAGACATACCATAAATACTGATGCTCTGATTTTACACTATCAGACCTAGATGAATGCAGTTTCCTATTCACATTATAAAGCAGCCCCGAATTCTATAATTTAAAATAGTGTCGTAAACAAAGAGGAGGAAGGAGTTGGTTATGATCTGATTCTCTCCATCTGTTTTCCTTGGAAAAAAAAGAGAAAAAAAAAAGGAAAAAAAAAAAAGATCAAAAAATTCTAAGGCACTCAGGAAAGCCGCATACAATCGATGGACTGCTCTGTTCTCGCGTTACATTCAGTATTTCAAAGGGGTAACGTGGTTGTGTTTGTCGGAAGAATACAATCATTATCCATATAACATTTTCAAACATATCATTAATCCTCCACACACAGGAAACATTAGTGCAAAATGCTTGCCCTCATCTACCAGATAAGGAGAAACCCAACGCCCTTCACATTTTAGAAGTTTGCCTTCCTAGTAATAGTAAGTACTAAAACGAACCCAAAGCAAAGAAGAAGGGAAAAAAAAAAAAAAAAAAGGGAAAAAAAAAAAGAAAAGAAAAGGAAAGAAAGAACCCCAAAAATATACAGGAAGTTGTGCTAGGTATAAAAATATATATTTTCACTGTGCAACTTGACTCTCTTCAGACTCTCTGCCCTAAGCCATTCAAGTACTGCTGCTGCTGTCCCAGGGCGCTGTCTGGGAGCGCTTCGCTCGGGGCCCCTCGAGCCAGCGGGGAGCCCACGCGGCCCCGTGCCAAAGCGGGGAGGAGGAGGAACCCCCCGCAGCGATCCCTGCAGAGCAGGGTGGGGATGCTCAGCCCCTCCCCGGGCAGCCAGCATCGCCAGGGGGACCTCGGAGGGCAGCGGGCACCGGGGCAGCCCCGGGTTATGGGACCCCCAGCCCCACGAGGAGGGAGGGAGGGGAAGCCCGACCCACGGTGCCGCGCTGGGCTGGGGCAGCACCACGCATCGGGAGGAGCGGGTGTCGGTGGATGTGGGTAAAGTGCAAACGGGGCCGGGGTGGTGGCGGTCCTGTGCCCCCCGCGTCACACCCAGCGCCGATGGGGCCGGGGCCGGGGCTGCCCCCTGTGCTGTCCAGCGAGGGGTGGGGGGGGGCAGGGAGGAGCCCGGCGTTTCTTGGTCTCAGGGCAAAGAGCAGCGGAACGCGCCAAGCGCCGGACAGCTTCGTATCACGGTGCCAAAAAACAGCTTCAAGTATCGAAGAAAACAAAACACGTGGCCAAAGCCTGGGTCAGCCTCTCGCCCCTCCCCTTCCCGAATTGCAACACAAAGACGGAAGGAAACCCTGAGCAAAGCGCTGCCTGGATTCAGGAACCAAAGTGGGACAGAAAGAGCCCCGGGAGCCCGAAGCGACGGCCCGCGGTGCGCTCATCCAGAGACCCGAACCTGCTGCAGAACACACACTAAGCACCTTAACGCAGGCCCTTCCGTCGCAGTCAAAATGAAAAAGAAAAGCAAAACCAGCCATCCTCGGCAATCCCAGGGCTGCCCCAGGCCCAGCACCGCCGCACAACACCGCGTGCTTCCATCCCCAGCACTGAGCTGACCGCGGCCTCGGGCACCACCGAGCTGAACGCACCACGGCTCCGTCACCGTGCCCCGAGGAGCAGGCTGGGACGGGCACCAGCCAGCCGGGTGTCAGGGCTTCTTCCCTGCAGGATGAGCCGCAGACCGACAAAGCACTTTGTTTTTTAATAAACAAAAAAAAAACAAAAAGGAAAACAGCCTCTGCGCACCCAACCCACTTCAGACTCAGGAGCAGGCGCAGGGCAGCGCAGCAGAGGCCGAGCAAGGAGAACCCGACGCAGCGGAGCAGCTCAGAGCGGGAGGGGGAGAGGAACCAACCCAGCACCCGGCTGCACCGAGAGCCGGCACCGAAAGGAGCAGCCGCGTCCCGCATCCCGCATCGCACATCCCGCACCCGTCGCACGTCCCGCATCCCGCATCCCGCATCCCGCCGACCTGCCACCAACAGAAGCGCTCAGCAGTTTCCCCCCACCCTGCACCGCGTGGCCGGGGCCGTTCCACCCGAGCAGCCCAGAGCCCAGCGCCGCACGGGACGCGGCGCACAACTCGCTGCTGAGGACAAGGTGAGCGATGGCTTCACTTCTCAGCTGAGGAATGGATGGGTGGGGATGGGGTG
>NC_034424.1:7938868-7974245 GCF_002078875.1 Numida meleagris | reverse complement strand
AAAAAAAGGAAAAAATAAAAGGAAAAAAAAAAAAGGAAGAAAGAAAGAAAAAAAAAAGCTACAATCGCATAGACTAACCTCAGGAATATCAAAAAAAGGAGCCCAATATTTTTTTCTTTCTTTAAGTAGGTCGCCACAGACCTCTCGTTTACAGTATAACGAATGCGATTATTTCCTTCATAAATTTTAAATACAAGCAGAATAAAAATCACATTTTTTTCAGGCAACAGTAGCAGTTCAGTAGGTAAGTGGCTTGATCACATTTTTGTTTTGTATTAGTAATGCATGCAAGCAGCTTTAGTATTACAGATCCCTTATAGGTCACAAAACGTTTGCTCTCTCTATAAAGTCCCTCCGTAAGTACCATCCTGTCTTCTCACCGGAGTTTCGGGCCGGCTGGAGGGGCCCGAGCCCTGTTCGAAAGGTTGGGGAGTGCTTTGGGTATCCGATGCCATGGCATCTGTGGCAGCCGCCTCCTGTATGACGGAGCCAGCGCCCTCGGCATCCTCGCTCTGTTCGAAGGACTGGCTGGATCCATTGCTCAGATCGACGCTCACTGTGTTAGTTCTCAGGGCTACTATCGTTCCTGAATCGCTCCTCCTTTCTGCATAGATTTGCTGCTCAAAGACCTGAGCAGAACCGGGCTGGAATTCGGGATCCAGGGGGACGCTGTTTGTGGTGGAGCCCATCACCGTGCGGTACATCTCCATCCCCTCGGGCAGCATGGACTTGATCTTCGGGAGCCAGCGCTTGCGGACCCGGCGGGCGTTGGTGCACATATCGGCCGCTATGACATTCATCTCGCTTTCCTTAAAGCTTGGGGCAAAATTCTGACAATACACTGCAAAGACAGGGATACACAGCGCTGAGGGCGGGCGGGCAGGCAGCGGCGCCAGGCCCCGATGCAGCACGGTGCTTGGCCGGGTGTCAGAGCTCCCTGCGACACCGAGAACAGCGCTCCTCAGCCCGAGGGATGGGCAGATGGGGGGCACGGGAGGGGCATGGAGGTGGGGGGCTGGAGAGGGATCGAGCCCTGGGGTAGCAGGCTCCCAGCCACCAGCCTGGGAGGAACCCACCAGTGGATCCACCAATGGCTCTGATGTTATGGAGCAAAACCTATGATGAATAACGATCAACTATAGCTCGCGCACTGGATATTTCCCTGCGAAACACCTAAAAAATCATCCTGTGCCCCGATACACAACAGCAAAGCTCGGCTGGGGCACTGCCTGCCCGGCCAGAGCTGTGAGAGCAGCGCACCGGGGCAGCAGCCCCTGCAGTGCTTCTGTCTCTGTGTGCTGAACATTCACCGCTCCGTCCCTCTCTGCAGAGCTCAGCATGATATTTACAGCAAGATCTGCCACGCAGACTCCAGCGGGGTGACAGAACCCTTGCTCTGCACCGTGCACCAAGCGCAGGCGGGATGGGCAGCGCGGTGCCAAGGGCAGCTCCCTGCCGAGGGTCAGCAGCCAAACCCCCCGGGGCTCAGCCTCAGACAGCCCAGGGCATGAAAGCCAGGGCACCGAGACCCGGTCCGGCGGTATCCAGCTCTGAGTGCTGCCAAAAGCCATCATTTTGATTTCCTTCTTAGAGCACCCCGTAATTAACTGCGAAATTGACGTTTTAAAACGCAGTGAAACAGTCAAGTAGCGATGATGCTTCCTATTAAGACGCTGCCAAACAAAAAATTAAATTCAGACCGAAAAACCTGACATTATAAAATCAATTTCCCTGTCACCTAATTTCACCACACGCTCCCCATTGCAGCGCAACAGAGATGGCCTTCCCTGCTCAGGTTTTGCTCTCGGCATGCAGTTCCACCCCAGCAGCAGCAAACCCCTCTCCTTACGTTTCACGGCGTTCAGGACTCTGCTGTCCAGGGGTTTCCTGCTGGGATCGCTCGTGGAGGAGCGGATTCCGGTTCCGCAGCTGTTGGCAAGGGTGTTCCTGCAGGAAAGGCAAAGCAACACCCTCACACCGGGCACACAAAGCCCACCGGGAGACACAGCGCCTTCAGTGCGAGGAGGGGCAGCGAGATGGGAGGTATTAAGGCAAAGAATTGGAAAATCTGGTGTTCGGCTTCAGGCACACAAGTGCAGCGTGCCCCGAGGACGACATGCTCACACATCATCACACTTAAAACACCAGAAAATACGCGGGGTCCCTCGGGGAGCTTGACGTACCGATCGAAGAACGTGGCCAGGAGACGTCGCAGGAGGACCTTGTGTTTGACACCGGCGCATAAGTGGCAATTCATCAGCTGCCCCCGCGTGATGTAAACACCTGAGCCTGGAAGAGAGGGAGAACTCGTGGTGAGCAGGGGCTGCACCGCGCTGCAGGGCTGGGAGACCCCGGCAACGGGCGGCGCCTGCAGGAAGGGCTCTTTCTTTTCTCGATTGAAAGAGTGCAGAACACAACTAAAATGAGAGCAGAATTCCCATCCAGCGCAGCAAGAAGGACACCCTTCGCTCTCAAGGTATTAAAACACCCACTGAGGGAATAGAATCCCTCCTAGGTTTGCAGGGCAGTGCCCGGAGCCCAGATTTCATGGACAAAAGCAGCTGGAAATGGGCGAGTGCAGCTCTGGATGTCAGAGCGGCTCCGCACGCCGCGTCCGCCCATCGGATTTACTGCCACCGTCGCAAGGCTGGCTTAAGGCCGCGCAGTCAGAGCTGCTGAAGTTTGCAGAATCCGCGGCGGCAGGAAAATGTGAGACAAAGGGAAACGCTGGGGGGGGGTCCCGCAGGCGCGTGCCGAAGGATGCGGGGCGGGGGCAGGGGATGAACCAGCAGAGGGAACACTGGGCGCTGCCACGGGCAGCTCCGCTTCGGCAGAGGGAAAATAGCCCAGGCAGCCGCTGTGGGGCACAGACATTCATCTCCTCTTTTTCCAGATGGAAAAATGTCAGTGAAGCCGAGCTGCCCCGAGCCGGCGTGCAGCTCGCACCGTGAGAATACCCCGCACCGCTCCGTGTTTTTAGGAAGTCTCACCTAAAATGCAAATGGGCACAAAATGCATATTCCAGATCCCATGTCACTATGGCTCCTGCCTGCCCCCTGCGCAGCCCTGGCTGCCACCAGCCCCACTGCAAAGCACGGCCACAATCCTGCTCCAGCCCAGAGACAGTCGGGCACAGACGAAGGAGCACAGAGCATCCTTCAGCAGGGGCGCAGTGCGTGGGTCACTTCACCCCAGTGCAGCAAGCCAGGGTGGGGAGCAGCTCATTCTGCATCATGGGGCTCTGCAGCACGAGGAAAGCGCAGCAGCCCACGGCTCGTGGGGCTGGAATCAGGTCCGTGCACTGCAGCCATGCAGCGGCCTCTGCAATACGGACCCATGGCAGCAGCTCAAGGGCTCCATCCTGCACCCTGCGGGGCCACAGCCCAGTGCTGGGAAGCAGCCAGGTCCCCACTTACTGCGTGTTTCCCACCGCACTGAAAACAAGGATGGGGGAAAGATCCAAGCAATGCTCACTCCTCTTCCTCCCGACTGCGGCGCTCGGCAGCTTGAAACACCCCCAGTTTGTTCATGGGTTTTTCAAAGCCTGCTCACCAGCACCCATTTCACTCCTGTCGCTTTGTAAATCTTTTAGTCTGATGAATTATTATTATTTTTTTTAAAAAAAGATCTGTGCGTCTAAATCAAAATACAATTGCCATGCAGCCCACACCAATCAGGAAGAACACAAGCTGCAGAATTCAATTAAAATGCTAAATTAATTCAATTGAATAAATCCTGTTAATGACACATTTTTCTATCAGCAAATTAAAGGAAACTTAGAACTTTTTTTTTTTTTTTTTTTAAAAAAAAAAAGATGATCGGCGATGAATAATCCAGAAAGACAAAGCAAGGGCACGCACGGCTCCTACAAGAGGAAGAACACGTTTCAGGCAGGACAGCAGCAGGGGTCTCCAGCAGTTCCCAAGCCAGGAGGCGCTGCCCCTCGTTACCTGCGACGAGCTCGAGCTTCTCCCCAGGGTCCCCCTCGGAGTAGAGCTTCGGGTGGCAGCGGTACCCGATCTGGCTGATGAGACTGGCGGGGAGGGCAACCAGATCCCGGCGGATGAGGACGCACGAGCGGTTCTCCAGCGGGATCTGCTCCGGCTTTTCTTGAGCAACTTCAAAATTAAAAGGGAAAAAGATGAACGTGGTGTCACGAGGAGGGCGCGGTGCAGCTTCTCCAGGAAGGCCCTGGATGGGAGCAGCCCGGCCTGCAGTGGAGCTCGGTGCCATGGAGGGCTCCTGCACCCAGCCACGCTCCTCCTGCCTCCAGGTGACTCCTCTGTGGGGGCAGGCAGCTCTGCACAGCTGCCCCCAGCCTGCAAGTGGGGCATGTACGCGGACGTGGCTTCCCCCGGCACCCACGGGGTGGGATGGCAGCCCAGCAGCAGGCTCTGGAACAGGCGACAGATCACCCAAATTCGACAGTACCTCCTTCGGTACCCTCACTGCTTCTCCTCATGTTCCTCCTGCTGAAGTCACATTTACCTCCTCCACATACAACAGCCACGTTTGCAGACCTATTCTGAGGGCAAGGGCACACCTGGTGGCCCTGCAGCGTGTGGGGCTGAGCCACTGCCCCACCACGTTCCTCCCATCCCAGCACAGCACTTTGCTGCCTGATTCGGGACCAGCAGCAGCAGAACAGCCACATTTCTGCTTTCAGCCTTGTGCCTTTCTACACCATGGCAGAGCCGCGCTCGCAGTGTGCAGGCAGGAACAGAAGGGACTGCTGCACTTCTGCTGCACCCCAAAAATAAGGGGCAGCACACAGCTGGCCGAGCACAGCACAAACACACCCGAAGCCAGCACTCACCCACAGCTTTCTATGCTCCCACACAGCCCTGAAGCAGCAGCTGGCAGGCAGGGGTCCGGCATGGGGCTGGTGCTCACCGTGCTACCTGTGCCTCAAGGGCTTTGTAGACCCCAGCCACCCCTCAGCAATGCTCTGCACATGCCATGTCCCCGTGCAGCTGCACCTGGCCACATCTTTGTGCAAGCAGTGCAGCAGCCAGCCCCTGCAGCAGGTGGGACAGACCCCCTTCTACCACTGCTCATACACCAATCTCCTCTAAAAAAACAAATCTGGGGTAAACGTGGTCCTAAGGAGGCAATAACAGGGCGTGCAGGAGAGCAGAGCTCGTGCTGCATTAGCACTTCTTGAAGGGATTTCAAAGAGTTTGGTGCCTGAGCTGGGTCCTGAAGGAAGAACAGCTCTCAGGAACAGAGGTGAATGCACGGACACCGCACTGGGGAGTCAGCGCCAACGCTGCCATGCAAAGTGTTCTTTGCTTTCAGAGACACTGCACCTCGCACACACTGAGCCACGGAGAAGTTAACGTGAAACAAAGACCAGTGAAAACAAATCCTTTATAGAAAACCCCAAATTTGGGCCAAAACCACCGAGGATGACCCAATCCACTAATACACTTTGGTCACACCTGTCCTGCTTTCTACCAGCTCCTCCTTACACATGAGCACAACTCATTTTTGGGATGGGTCTCGATGCGACACGAGCACAAACTCAATGCCACCAACAAGCCCTGGGAGGTTCGGGACCGCTCCCAGCAGGCGGCCGGCACCGCGCAGAACAGTTATGTAAAGACGCAGGGCACAAGGGACACTTTGCTCCCATGTTCTCAAAGAAAGCAACTCTGTTTGGCCGCTGTGCTCGGGAGAACAGGACAGTATTCGCTGCTAATTAATGTGGATCTTCAGAGGGCAGCAGCTCCTTCCAACGCGAACAATGCCAGGCATTGTTTGGGGCAGCTCTGCCAGGACCGAGCCCACCCTGGCCAGGGGAGCAGGAAGCGCTGCAGAGGAAGCAGAGAGAGCTGCACGCCAGGCACGGATTGCATTTTGCATCTGCAACTTGTGAGGATGCAGCAGTGAGCACTGCAGTGGGAAGCGCCCGGGCGCAGGGCTGCAATGGGAAGCCACCAGTCCCAAGCCCACGGCTACAAAATCACCTCTATCTGCTCTGTGCCGACACACGGATCATTTTCTTGCTCTCTCCCGAGAAGTTTCTCTCCAAGCAGCTGTACCCCATGAGCTCCCACCCTGCAGGCCACGGGCCCACTCCACTGCAGCATGCCCAGGCTGAGCTGGCACAGCACACCCAGCCCACGGAGCAGCACAGCCCTGCCCGCACTGGTTTACATTGCACCAACGGGACGTGTATAACAACTGCTAGAATGCGGAGATTTGATTTGTGACCTATTTATACAGGGAGGTAATCTGGAATTAGTATAGGAAAAATATTACTGCTTTATAAATACCCCTATCTTGCCTCGCCGCAGACCTCAGCCAGGAGTGAAACATCTGCCAGCCTAAAATTAAACATCTGTGCTTTACGGGAGGGAAACTGCAATGAGTTCAATGCCTAAAAAGGGCAGTGGTGCCTGACCTGGGGCACAGGGTGCGTGCATCCACAGCCCCCATGAAAAAGCCAGGGGGAAGGCTCTGGCTAAAGGGCAGGGGCTGCCCTACGGACCCCTCCGTCCCTACAAGATGCCTCAACCCCTTGCAGGCAGCATCCTCCTGCCCAGCCCCACCACTCACACTGCTCCTGCTGGCTGCGGGTGGCAGCGGTCGGGGCCGCTCACTGCAGATCCCGGGCTGCTCCGTGCCCTCCTTCCTCACTGTCAGGAATCAGAGGCCAGGAGAGAAAACTATTCTCTCAGCTAATTACCACAACTCTTCCGTAATGGCTATTTTAGATGAATTTTTAATGACGGGCACTCCTGTCAGTGCGGGATTTCATCACTTCCAAGCCCAGCCTTTTGCCATCCCGGTGCTTTGCTGCATCCAGATTTCCACCCCCTCCCCAAAAGCAGCGGCGGGCGGAGGGGTCGGACCCTCACCTCGCACAACCCCGCTGCTTCCCGTCGGCGTCAGCGTGCCGCAGCTGCGAGCGGGGAGCGGGGAGCAGCGCGCAGAGCAGCGTGCATCTGCACGTCCTGCCGCAGCCCACTTCAGAGCAGGCCCACGGCGCTGTAATTAGGGATAAAAATACTTTTGCTTTTGTTTAACGTCTCCTCAAGTTGCGCGTTTCTCCGCTCAGATGTTAGGAACCTCATTGAGCCTCAGCAGCTCCGCATCCGGAGCAACGGATGGAACAAGGCACTTCACTGCGGCGCTGCCATCGCGGCGGTCCAGCTGCGCACCTGTCCTCGTGCCCCTCTGCAGCTCCTTCCCCGCGTCCCAGGGATTTTCCTCTGGTTCACCCTGCAGATTCCCAGCACGGAGCGGGGCTGCGTCCCGCTCCTCTCCTCCCAGCAAAGCCCTTTGCCAAGGTCGTGGTGCACATCTCAGAGCCCGGCTGCGGGGATCGCTTCTGAGCGTAGAACGGGGCTGGATGTGGGCAAATAAGCATGAGTTCGGGGCTCAGTGCTAAGCTCCGGGCAACGCTGCCATCAGGGCCGCCCCAGCAGAGCATCGCTGGGTGGGGGCAAAGCACAGAAATACGGGAAGGAAAAAAAAAAAAAAAAATTCCCGAAATCCGGGGCTTGATGTGCCGTGCTCTGCTTCGCTTTGTTTTTGTTTTTCCAAACGGGGCTCCTGGAAACCCTGGCAATCTGTTTGAAGCGGCTGCCCCCTCCCCCCGGCCTTTGTGAGGCTGCGGGAGCTCCATGCCAGCAGCGGGATTAGCCGGCTCGCTCTCTTCCATCTTACGGTTTTATTATTCTGCACCTTTTGAGGGTATGGTTTATCCCGAGTAATTAAAGCACAGTTAGCCCTACCAGTCCCGACCGTAACGGAATAGCTTCGGGTTTTGGTTTTTTTTTTATCTCTTTTTTTTGCGTGCCCCGTTTTCCGGGAAGCCCGATCCCAGAGCTGGCTTCATTAAAACAGGAAACTCCCTCGAAACGCACGGCTGCGGAAGAGAGGTTTTAGCAGAAATTGAGGGCAGTGCAGCCTGGCACAGGGCACAGCTCCCACCTCCATCCTAACAGCCCCACAAAAAGCAGCAGAGCCTCTCCCCACGGGGACGCCCCGCTCCACGCACACCGAGGGGCTCAGGGATGCCCAGGAATGCTCCCAGGCCTCGGAGCATCGCTCAGAGCGGCTCGGCACAGCAGCGTGAGCCCTGCCCCAGGCTCCCGGCGGCCTGCGGGATGGGTTTTGTTCTGCTGCTCTCTATACACTGGCCCCATGACGGCGAAAGGCAAACACGGCACACAAGGCTATAATCCCATTTCTCTGAAGAATAATGCTCCGAGCGCTCAGCGCTGAGGACAAGCCCATATTACTCGCTGCGCGCTCTACAGTGAGAAAACACAAAACAAAATAAAAACAAACCCGGCATGGAGGAAAGCAGCCTGAATTCGGCTCAGCTTGAGCCCAGCATCAGAGGGGAGGCTGCTGGCGCAGCCCCGTGCCTGCAGAGAGCCTGTCCCTGTCCCCTGGCACCGCGGTGGGGACACAGCGGAGAGGTTTAGAGGGTCCTTCACTCAGCAGATATTTCTGATGGTGGAACAGCATCACCGCTGCTAGGAGTCATGGATGTGGTTGCTTTCATGCAGCAATAACATTGGATCAGCCAGACCCCAAGTCCCTGCTGACTTTTCCCTGCTTGACTACAGTGCACCAGGCAGGCGTGGCAAAGGAGTGGCTGTCAGCGCAGGTAGGGGGATAGCGGTTTTCCTGCGCTCCTTCCTGCGGCCGTTCCCATCTAACATCTGTGGGGATGATTTACGTGATGACGTTTGGAGGAAGGGATACAACCACACTGCACCGCTCGTTTCAAAAGGTCGGGATGAGGGGAAGGTGCCTCACACCCCGCAGAGCTCAGAGGTGACCCATGGCACCGGAGGACATGGCCGCGCATGGTGGAACCGCGCACATTTGGAGGCGGCCATCGCCCTCGGGATGTCCCAGCGCCAGGCCCTCTGCAAACAGGCAAAGCCCCAGAGCCACCAGGCCCCCAACCAGCCCCAACCCACCCGCACTGGCCACAGAAAGACCGAGCAAAACCTCGGGGAGAGCGGAAAACCAAAGGTCAGAGCGCGCTCCTTACCAGAGTAGCCTCCTGAGGACTTGATGTACATCTGCCCGTACTGCTCCTCCACCATGGTGTCGTACGCCTCGTCGTCCTCCTCATCCTCCTCGTTGTGGTAGGACGTGGGGCTGTCAGTGGTGGGAATGCTGCTGGCGCCGGGGCTGGTGCGCTCCCCCTGCGAGTACTGCACCTGCTGCACGGTGGGCAGGAGGGAGGCCAGGTTGGGCACCCCGTAGTAGGAGACACGCGACAGCTTCAACGGGCCGGCGGCGGGGCCTGCTCCCACGGGGCCATCGCGCGCGCCCGGCTCCAGGGGCCGCTTGGCGGGTAGGCCCGGCACCGCGGCCGGCGGCAGCTCCAGGCTCTCGTGCTTGACGCGGGTGAGGAGCGGGATGGGCATGGAGGGGGACATGACGTAGGGTGCCGAGGCCGACTGCAGCTGGTTGCAGGGGCTCTGCGGCTCCGAGGTGGGGTCTTCGATCATGGCGGTCTGAGAGTCACAGTGGGGTGAGCTCACCTTGAACATCAAGTCTGTCCCCTTCTCCACGATGTGCTGGATCTGCAGGAAGCCCGCCGTGTACATCACCACCAGCTGCTCGCTCGCCGCCATGGTGAGCTTGCCGGTGTAGCAAAAGGAGAGGATCTGCTGGAAGCAAGCTGGGGGCACCGTCCCCGGCAGCTCAAAGGCATTTTTGCTGTTCCCGCTGAACAAGTCTCGGAAGTAGAGGCTGCTGGCGGCCAGCACGGCGCGGTGCGCCTTGAAGGCCTGGCCCTTCACCACGATGGAGACATCGCAGTACAGCCCCAGCAGGCGCTGCTCGTTCAGGCAGCCCAGCACGGTGTTCCCGAAGTTGGGAATCTCTATGTGCAACATCTGCGACATGGCTCAGGATCCGCCGGAGCTCCTCAGGCATTCAATGCAGGGGTATCCAAAGTAGGGCACATCTGAAAAAGGGAGAAGGCAGGGAGAGAGGAACGGTGTTTGCAGGCAGCTCGCCGGCACACGGTAACGCCGAGGGCTCCGAGCCGCGGTTGGAGCCAGCGCAGCAAAGCAATGCCTTATGAAATCGCTTATCGACGCTCTTAAACAACGCTCTTGGAGGATAGCGAGGGATGTTCCAAAACTCAAACATTTCCTTAAAGTTGCGGTCTGTTTAAATAAACCCCACTGATTTATTCCCCCGGGGGTTTACTTTATGCAGGAAAATCTGACCCGTAATGGGAGAGGAGAGCACAGCAAAGCGCACGGAGAGCAGACAGTCCTTGGGCAGCGTTATATAAGGAACACCACCACCGGCTACACTGAAACTACAGACAAGACATTTATGAAGCAAAGTGCCATTTTTCCTGAGATAAAAGCAGGATTCCGCCGGTGCTCCCATGTCAAAGCGCTTTCTAAAGCAGCCTTCGCGTCCGCACCAGAAAGAGGAAGCATTTCAACAGTTAAACCCCTTCTCAACAGAATGAGCCCCGAACAAAACACCGCTTATCTCCACACACTGCGGCAGGGTGGGTGCCGCCGGGGCTCAGCCCCCACAGCACAGCCCGGGGTGGGGGTCCCGGCCCGGCCCGGCCCAGGGCAGCCCCCACCTGCAGTACCTTGGGGCCGCGGGGCAGCTCACATCCTCAATAAATCTGATGGGAGCGTGGAGCCGGTGCGCAAAGCCGCGCGCCGCCGAGCCGGTCAGCGTCAGTGCCTCCTGTGCACCACAACTCCAGCAAAGCAAAGCACTGCGCATTCAGCAGCTCACAGCCATAGCCCAGGACCCCCCCGCCCCCCCCAGGCTCCATGCAGCGGTCCGGCAGGTAGAAAACGACTGAAAACCCTAATTGCCATCAACGCTGCTGAGTAAAGACTGTGGTTAACGAGGACCGAAAGCTCCAGAGAACATCACTTTAAAAAAAAAAAAAAAAAAAAAACCCAAACAGAAGTTAATCTGAGAAAGACTGGGGAGAAAAAAAAAAAAAAAAAATCTGCTCCGAAAAGAAAAATAACCCACAAAGAACAGCTCTGTTCCCAGCGCTTGGGGGGGGGAAAAAAAAAAAAAAAAAAAAAAAAAAACCAACAACAACAAAAGTCCTATCTGCAAGGCCACGGGGTAACAGGAAGAAAAGGGAACGCTCGGAGCCAATTTCATTCTGTCCGCACGCTTCAATCAAATCCTTCCGAGCGAAGAAGTTGGCGGCCCCCCCCCCCGGCAGCCGGGCACGTACCTTCCAGCCGCGTCCGGGGGTCCCGTGCCCTCCTCTCGCCCCGCGCCGTGTGCGGGGACGCCGAGCGCTCGGGGGAGGAAAGCAGCGCGGAGCCCTCCGCTTCTATCTGCTGGAGCTCAAGCTCTTACCAAGTCAAATCTCCACGGCAGTGCATAGCATCTAAATGAATAGGCCGGATGCAGATTAACATTCAGGCTGCTCTCTGCGATGAATAGAGCCCTTTGATTAGGGACCTGAAGTAAATGCCAGTTTCAAACCGAAGCTTTAAAAACAGAGAAATATCAGTGCCAGAGGAATGCTCTCAGTGTTGGTACAAGACAGACTTTTGATGAGTCACTGCAATGCAAACAAAGATGGCAGAAATACTGTACTGTATGCTGATGAAATGCTTAGTGGTGCCACGGCAACTGAGACAGGTTTTAAATTTATAGTGCAGTTTTGCATATGAATTACGCTGTAAACTGCCTCCCCTGCCATCTAGTACATCCAGAGTGTCAAAGCATTTAAACTATTCCAAACAGTCTGCAGCGCTGGCACTGCTGCTGGTGACTCCTCGGGCTGGGGAAGGGGCGGCGAGCCCAGCATCCTGCAGCCGGCATCCCCACACTGAGCCTCAGCAACCTGCAGCCCTATATCCTGCACCCTGGCATCCCCACACTTGAACCCCAGCATCCAGAATCCCTATATCCTGCACTCCAGCAACCCCACGCTGAGCCCCACACTTAGCCCAGCATCCCCACACAGAGATCAGGATCCTGCAGCCTGCATCCCCACACTGATCCCTAGCATCCTGCATCCCTATATCCTGCACCCCATCCCCACATTGAGCCCCAGCATCCCACACCCCAGCCTCCCCACTCAGCCCCACACTGAGCCACAGCAACCTGTACCCCAGCATCCCTACACTGATCCCCAGCATCCCACACCCCAGCATCCCTTCAGTGAGCCCCACACTGAGCCACAGCATCGTGCACCTCAGCATCCCCACGCTGAGCCCCAGTATGCTGCATCTCTATATCCTGCACCTCAGCATCCCCATTCTGAGCCCCAGCACCCCAAACCCCAGCATCCCTACGCTGGGCCCCAGCATCCTGCAGCCCAATACCCTGCACCCCAGCACCCTGAGCCCATTATCCCATACTGAGTCCCAGCAACCCTGCACCCAAGCGTCCCGCAGCACCCCAGTGCCACCACCCCAAAGGGGCACGGGGGAGTGCCCGGGGCAGGGTGAAATAAAGGTGCTCTGTGGGCAGCCACAGGCATGATCCACCTCCCTCCCACCCCCCCCTCCCGTAACATACAAGAAAGCCTTTCAAAGGCAGGAAAAATGTTTACCCCTTGGGGAAAGCTTCTTTCAGTCTGTGGCTGAATCCACTAAAAGCAAATCCATTTGCTTAAGTAATGAAATCCTAGTCACATTGTCTCCTGGATTCAGATTTTAAATTACCTTTGCGTTTATTGAGCATGTTTGGTGCTATTTTCTGGGAAAGAGGGTGGGGCCTTACTTTGCTTACTTATCTCTCTGCCCAGAGCGTTTTTATTTCGATTATTGCTCTAGGATTTGTTTCGATGGCCCTGCTCAGATGGCTGCAGGCAGGGAAAATTTAGGAGATGAAAAGCCATGGCACTCTTAGACAAGGATGGTGTGGGGAGAATGGACACGGGCTGGGAAGTTCCTGCTCAACCCCTCCCCATTTTTGCATGTGTGACTCCACTTCTCCTGCCCTCGTGCCTATTTGGTGCATTAAGCTCTGCCCCAGTGTCTGCGTGGGGTGTTAAGTTCCACTCTGTAGAATGGCAGCGAGCTGCTCCCATGCACCCACCTGCCCTCACTGCGCACAGGGCACGGACCCATGGGTACCAGCGTGCCCCCAGCACCAGGAGGCACCAGTGGGGTTCCCATGTGCCACATAGAGGGGTCAGAACTGGTAGAATAGGTAGGAATTGTTCATATCGCTCAGAACTTGCTCTACAAACAAGCCAGGAGGAAACCATGTCTCAAAAAATCACCAAAACCGAGCTTGTTCAGGGCATGCCCAAGGTAGCGAGGCAACAAAAAGGTGCCAAACATTGGCAAGTTTCCTTCCAAGCTTCCCACGAAACATCACTGCCTGAAACAAGAAGCTCCACTCGGCCGGAGGAGGACCCAAAGCATCCAACCCCCACCCTCCCTGCGAGATGGGGCTGAGTTTGGCCGTGGTGGTTCCCTGGGATCCACCCCTCCCAGCGGTCGCACCTCTGCCTCCCCCAGCTCCCAGCAGCTTTCTGGGGCTGCTCCTTGCAGCGCTCCTGGGGGGTGGGTCATAGGATTCATCCCAACCTCCACTCTTCTGGTAGGAAAAGGGTTCTGAAACGCTCTCACAGGGAACGGCAGATAAAGAAATAATGTAAAGCAAATGACACCGTGAGTGTTCGGTCTGGAAATGCTACCCAGGAACGCAAGCAAATCCCAATGAGCCTTCAAAAGCCCAAACGACTCCAGGTGGAGCCCAGGGCTGGCGTTTTGTTTCCTCCTCCTCTTTATCCTCCCCTCCCGATGGCAGGATTATTGGCAACCAAATAAATAGGGCCAAGGCAGTCCTAAAGCCGAGCAGAACCTGTTCCCTATCAGACCTCCTATCCCCTACAACCAACAGCCACAAGTCAGTACCATGACCAGACGGTGGAGGCAACACGAGTGATAACACCTAACTTCTAAAACTCCTCTTTTTTTTTTTCCCCTTTTTTGGGGCAAAACAGCACCAAACTGGTTGGGAACACCACTCCCACCAAACAACAACCGAGTGGCTCCTAGCCAACACAAAACCTTGGGCAAAACCCAATGAAACCCAAACACCCCCTAAGTATCTAAGAATTATGTAAGGTATGTGACAACTGAAGCAAGACGTCGCTTTGTTTTCCAGTGGAAGCCTCTTATCTGAGCTCTGGTACAGGCCAGGAGAAATGGCACATCCCTGCACGGTCCCGTGAAGTCACGGCCTTTGTCACAAGGAGCTCATGAAAATTTCAGCTGTCACACGAAGCAGCGCTGTGAGCTCTCAGGTTCTGTGCAGGTTTGCTCGGTCCCGAACAAATTCTCTTCTCTAAGGCCTGAGAGGTCAGGGTGAGCCAACAGCAAAGAGAAATGCATCGATCCGGAATATGATGCTGGCATCAGAGCCCCCACGGGAGTAATCAGAAATAATTAGATAATTCATTTAAATCGTCTTTTCCTTAGCCAACCTATAATGAGATCTGGAGACTTCGCCACCACCACCAACAAAGCAAGCTGAAAGAGCCCCAAAAAGGCAGAAGAGCCCTACAAAGGGTCCCTGCCCTCTGTCCCCATGGGAGGACAAAGGCCACAGAAACCCTCCAGCGCTTGGGGACAAAGCGCTCGCGGCACAAGAGAGCGGCGAAGCCCTGCCCCTGGGGGATGGCAGTAATAGGAACCCCCTCTTTCCTCTGCAGAGGTGGAGAGGGAGGGAAAACCAAAAAATAATTATTAAAAAAAAAATACTAATAATTTTTAGAAAGCCCATCCTTGGGCTCCAGGCTGCGGGGCCGGAGCTGGGAGGTGCCGCGGCACCGGGATTCCCCACGGGGATGCTCAGCGCCAGCCTGGCTGCGGCTGCAGGGCTGGGGCTGCGTCCCCCCTTGTAACGGCAGGAGGGGAAGGGACGGGGTCGGACGCAAAGTGCCTGCGCCGGGCAGGGGCCGACAGCCAAGGGCCGGGTGGGGAGCAGCTGTGCCGCAGCACCGCAACCCACAGCCCTGCAGCGGGAGCAGCGCCGAGCCCCGGACCCTGCAGCAGCGAGCGGCTCCCGGCTTAGCGAGGCAAAAGCACAAGGCTTGGCGAGGAGCAACGCGCGCAGAGCGGGCTGGAAGGCAGCGAGGAAGCAGAGCCGTGCGGGGCAGAGCGGTGGCGGTGGCGATGTCGGTGTCACCGGCGGCACGCAGCTCCCGCAGCGCCCGGTGCCCGCAGCTCCGTGCTGCTGCAAGGTGAGTCGCAGCGCGGGGTCACCCCGCCGGGCAGCTCCCACCTCCTTTGATGGAATTCCTTTGTTTTTTTTTCCTTTTTTCCCCCATCACTGCTTTAAAGAGCTCTCAAGCAAGGACGTGCAAAAATAGAAAAGGCAACATGGATTTTTTTTTTTTTTTTTTTTTGGCAGCTTGCTACAGGGAAAGGGGCAAAGGAGAGGGACGGGAAATAAAACTATCCTGCGGAATTCGGGGCTGTTACATCCCAGCAACCTGACAAAGCAGCCGGGTGACCCCGAGGAGCAGCAGAAAGCACCCGGTGCCCCTCCGCCGCCGCTGCAGCACGCGCTTCCTGCATCCATCCCGACACAGCCCGCCCCGCAACGCAGCAGAAAGACAAGTGTCATGCCGAATTGCATTCTCCTCGCACACCACAGCCGAGCGGCAGCATCTAACATGCATGGCTCAGCCGTGCCGCCACGCCACGCCGGAATGGAGAGCCTTAAAATAAGGTAAATATCTGAAAAGGTCAATTAGAAGAGCTTACAGCACAGCAGCGCCGCTTCTTGCGAGAGCTCATTACCTAGTATGGTGGAGCTGCTGCCTGGTGGTTTGTTTTTTTTTTTTTTTCTTGTGCAAGTTAGTCTGTGAGTCAGCATTAACACACATGAGGACACCAGGAATACTGCCGAGTTCTGATGCAATGGAGGTTGTAAAAAAAAAAAAAAAAAAAAAAAAAGTCGTGCTCCGTTTGGACAGGAGCCGGTAATTCCATTGCTTTACTTCTCAATTACTGCATAGCCTACCGCTACCAAACTGCAGAGGGGAGGGAAACTTTGCTTCCATCTCTGCCTCCGAGTAATGACTTTTGCCTGCAGTTTTTTCTCCTTGTGTTACAAAAAAAAAAAAAAAAAAAAAAAAGCAGTCGGGATGATGTCATTAACCCTTCGAGGGCAGCTCCGGAGCGCGGCGCTTCTGGAGGTATTTCAGCACCAGGGAACGACGCTGCCAAAAAGTTCTGGCGAAGGAAAACGTTTCTACATTAAACTTTTAGTGCTCTCTAAAGTGAAGCTACAGTTGCATCCGAGCTTGATCCTTAATGGAAATAGAAGCTTGCAGATAAGGAAGGCGCACGCTGCGGGGCTGGAGGTACCTGAAGGGAGGCCCCGGTCCCTTGCCCCACTGCAGCCCCACGGCACCGTGTCCACCCACAGCCCCAGCGCAGACACACGGAGGGTTGCACAGCAGAGCCAGCGCCAGCCTTCCATAGGAACGCAGAAAATCCTTCTCAGATCCCCAAGCCCACCCCGCCGTGCCCACTGGCCATGTCCCTCAGTGCCGCACTTCCGCGGGTCTGGAACACCTCCAGGGATGGGGACACCACCCCTGGGCAGCCTGTGCCAGCGCTGACCGCTCCTTCTGAGGAGCACTGTTCCCTAACACCCAACCTGACCCTCCCCTGGCTGTCACCTCTCGCCCTATCACTGTTACCCATGAGCAGAGGCCGACCCCACCTCACCACGACGTCCTTCCAGGAGCTGTAGGGAGCGATGAGGTCTGCCCTGAGCCCCCTCTTCTCCACACTGACCCACCCCTGTTCCCTCAGCCGCTCCCTGCAGCGCTGTGCTACAACCCACCACAACCCCTGCCCACCTCTGGACACACTCCAGGGGCCCGATGCGTTTCTGGCAGCGAGGGGCCCAGCACTGAACGCAGCACTCCAGGTGCAGAGCCACGATCACCTCCTGCTGACTGCACTGCTTCTGACACAAGCCAGGATGCCGCTGGCTTCTTGGCCACCCGGGCACACTGCTGGCTCATGTTCATGTGATGCTGCAGATGGAACCGAGCCTAATACCAACGAGCACACGTCAGCCCACCAACAGGATGTACAGTTAATGATTACGGATAAATAATCCAGCCGATCACAAGTCGATTCCAGATCCCCATTTGGTTTGCCGGTTGGCTTTCCTACGCGTAGCCACAAGCACCAACAAATCCTTCTTTTCTTTAATACACGAGCACAAAGCTATCTGTGCCCATTACAGGAGGACCCCCAGCCCCACAGGGCCCCGCTGCAGCCCGGCCCTGCACGCTGATCCCAGGGCTGTGCCGGGCTGTGCAGGACAGGGCATACAGACGAATTGAGTTTTAAAGGACAGAAAGCCCCGGCGGCAGCTCCTGGGCCAAATTCTCACGTGCCAAACTTCCCAACTGCAGCGGCGCAGCTCGACGGCATTTCAAAAGAATTCCGGCGCTGTTTTGAATACTGCTGACAATCTTCTCTGTCAAAATTTGTAATTTAAATCCCTCCGAGGCGAGAAGCGCGCTGCTCCCCGGGGCGCTCCCAGCTCCCCCAATGCAACGCTCTGCATCCCACAGCCCACCCCCTGCACCCCCACTGCGTCCCGCTGCACCCAGCAGCCCCAGCTGGAGCCACGCAGCCCTGGTGCCCAGCCCCGCGCTGCCCAGCACGCGAGACCGCTCTCCACATGACTTCAGATGTGTCAACAAACCCAAAATAATTCTATGTAAATAGGTCTAAGCACCGAGAACAGCAAGATCCCTTCCCTCGGGCTCGCAGTCATAGGAAGCTGCTCCATTTGGGCTGAGGCACACTGAAGGTTCCCTCCCGGTGCTGCAGAGCACCTTGAAAGGTCGATGCTGGCACTGCAGCAGGAGATGCAGGCTGACCTATAGAGAAGGGAACGCGGCCTGCACCCGTACCCAACTCGTTAAAGGCGGTGGTACTTTGTAACATGCTCTGATCTTTAATATTCATGGCTTGCTCCATTTGCATATCATGCCATAAATAGTTGAAGCAGAGGTAAAACACAAAGCGCTCCACTTGCATTTCTAATTATGCCTAAAATCAAATGTAAATCACAACACAGCCAAGACAGAAGATATTAAATTTGCTGCCTCTCCATTAAAGCATTTAAAAAAAAAAATGAAAATCAACCGCAAACCCAATTATTTTTCAAAAAGAACATCCAAAAGGCTTTCTAAGCAGGCGTAGCCAGGATGACCCCGTTGCAGGAGAGGGGTCCCCACCTGCATCCCACACCCAAACCTGCACCAACACTGCGGCTGTGTGCTTTGGAAAACAAAAGCAGCTCTTTGGGGAACCTGAACCACAAAGGGGTGAGCCTGAAGGATGGGCTTGGCCATAACGGTGCCTGGCTGGGACCTCCCCAGCACACCCAGCTCCGTGGGGATGCTGGAGACGATGCCTGCACTGTTGCCTATGGGGCTGTCCCAGTCAGATCTTCCTGGCTCCCAGAACCGCACACACCACGCGCTGCCCATGTCCAGTGCTGCCGTGCTCTGCTCCTCCCCTGCCCCGTGCCAGGATCCCAATGCTGGAGGGCTCCGAGCCCTTTGCCAGCCCAGGAACCAGTGCTGTGCTCCCTCCCGCTGCCGTACGGCCAGCTCAACACAAACACCACGTGTGTTCCATTACCCAGCAAATGCATCTTTCCTGCAGTATCTACCTCCAAAGAATTCCAGAGAGGTAATTACATTTAACCCCAAAAGGTGAGTGTTTACTGCCTTTTCCCAGTTAATGCAGCTGGCATTGAGGGAGAAGTGAAAGCGAGCCGCTCAGCGTGCAGAGCTTTCTTTTTGCTGTTCATATGTACCCTGGCACTTTGCCCGGACCTATTTTTAAGCCCATTTACTAGAAATCCCACAAATTAAAGGAAATACGGATAATGTTGTAAGAATCCTTTGGGCCAAATAAAAGCTACACATAATTTTCCTTGTGCATCAGACTAAGATCCTTAACCACAAAAACCAGATTTCCCCAAAGCTCTTTTGCAACAGCGAGAGAATCTTGTTTTGTAAAAAGTTGCTTTGATTCACGGCGGGATTACATGACAGCAGCACTAAACCTCTCCTCTGCTGCTCCCTGTCCTGCCCCTGCATGGGGTGCACCGTGGAAAGATGCGCACTGGGTCAGGGCATGGGGACAGGTGTGGGGATGGGGCACAGGGACAGGGCCACTGGGATGCCCCATATCTCCAGGTCCCCTCTGCCCGCATCCGTCCCATCTCGTCCTTTGGGATGCAGGAGCAGCTCGGGGCTGAGCAGGAAAGGTGCTCATGGGAGAATGGGAGATTGCTAGATTTGAGCTGTCCAGGATTTGGAGGCACTTCAAAAATAGTCATCTTATGCAAAACACAATAACAAAATTTGATGCCCTGTCTGTGTATATATGCGTAATTCTGCAATTATCATTGCGTCTCCCTCAGGGTGAGCAGAAAGAGCAATGCAGGGACGAGGGAGGGATCCTTCTGCAGGCAGCCCCAGTGCTGCAGGGTGGTGCTGTTGGGGCTGGGGGTCCATCCTTCCTCCCCTTCCTCCTCTCCCATGCACTTAAACAGAACTGCTATGGCAAAGCCACTCCCCATGCCTTCAGCAGACAGCAGTGGAGTGAGAAGAAACAAGCAAGTTTCCCAGCCCGCGGTTGGGACAGAGGCAGTCAGATTTGTGCTGGCCCCAGGGCAGGACTTCAGCTGGAGCAAAGCACAGGTGTAACTAACTAATAAACAAACAACACAGGAGAGATTTAAAAAGGAACCAGCAGCCAGGTAGGTTTCAATACAATTCCTAAGACAAGCGCTGGCACAGGGTGCCCAGAGAGGTGGTGGATGCCCAATCCCTGCAGGCACCTGATGTCAGGGACGGGGCTCTGAGCACCAGACCGAGCTGTGGGTGTCCCTGTGCACTGCAGGGACTAGGACCAGATGGCCTTTAAGAGTCCCTTCCAACCCAAACGACTCCATGGTTCTAAGCAGAAGAAGCCCCCAGCCACTCCAACCCTACGCCTGCAGTCAGGAGGGAAGGGCTCGGTTCCCTCCAGCTGCATGGCGAGGTGAAGCCATCCCCTCTACACCCGCCTCTCCCTTTGCTCTTGGTCGTCCCCAGCACTGGAAACGTCCTCCTCGCAAACACTTCAGCCTTTTAAAGAGAAAAACAAAAATAATGATGCATGCGAATAAACACCCTCCTTCCACAGGCACGCAGAACTGAGCAGTTAAACACGCAACTTTGGGAACTTCTCCAAGATTTATATGTTTTGCATGAAAAGCAAATGGTTTTTTCCTGCCTGGGAAAATACTGAAGTGCCACGTTCAGGGAGCCAAAAGCATGTACTGGAGCCTGTGCTGCCTCTTGGATGGAGCCCGAGCCCCAGCTTCGCAGCCGAGCCCCCACACTGGGCTGACCCTGCTGGCCCTGCTCCCTGCCTCACCACATAGCTGGGCACTTGGCACCCTTCTGCTTTTTGCAGCAACGTGGCAAGTGATTTCTCTCTATTTTTTTTTCCCATTTCTTTCTATATTTTTACAATCTTTCTGACCAGTTAGACCAGAACCATCCCAATTGCAAAATCCAGGAAAATTGCAGCAACGCTCTGCAATACTTGCGAGGCAATTAGCCAAAAACCTCAAACAAATAAGTTTCTTTTTTTTGCCACACCATGCTAACCACCAAGGATTAACCCATTGCTCAGGGAACAACATCTGCAGCAATCACTTCCTAGTTTAGGAGCAGGGAGATTTGCTGCAGCACCTCCTGCCCACAGCAACAACACGGCCAAGGCCGCTCCACGGGCAGAGTGCACGGCTCCATGGACCCAGAGCATCGGAACTGGGATCACTGCAGTTTGGCTTCTGTGACACCCTCCTGCTTCAGAAATAAATCACGGCACAGGCAGGACAGCTCCTGGGCTGGGAAGAATAAAGAAGCCTCTGGGCAATAGAGCAGCAAGCTCGGTTCGGTTTCAAACATCTGCGTTCACACTGCGTTTTTTGTTTTTTTTTTTTTTTTCCCATGAGAAGATGTCAAAATATGAAAAAAAATAAGGCCTGTGATTCGCTGTAGGAAACAGCTATCACCTGCAGATAAGCTGAGGCAGAGCGCGGTGACAACAGCAGCGCACAGCCCGCACCCATCGGCAGGAACGCGCCGCAACACCTCTCCTTATTGCAGACTGAAACAGCAGCCAGGGCTCTGTGTTATTTATTATAACTCATTCCCTCTCCCTGCCTCTCCCTCTCTCCCATCCTAAAAAGCCAATACAATAAAATAAAGCGCTTCCTTTGGGGAGCGCAGCGGCAGTAACACCGCTCCCATCTGTTGCTGAGCGCAAAGACCGGCACGGGGAGGAAGGGGAGTGTGGGGCTGAGAGTCAAAGGTCTGCACGGCCCTATAGAGAAAGGGAGCCCAGCATCAGACCCAGCAATGGCAGACCATTCTGAACCACCTCCTGAATTTTTTAACGCCGCTCCTGGGAGCTCTGGAGGTAAATATGTTAATTTGACTTCAATCACAGCTCGGAAAAGGAGAAAAAAAAAAAGCACACTGTATTAGTTGAGGGGACCGAGTCTTAAAACTATTCATGCATTGCTGCATATTTTATGCTCAGCAAATAAAGTTCCAAGGTTCTATAAGGAGAAATTATTCTGAGTAAGCAATAATGAGGCGCGCGTTATATCGGGCGGATACTAATGGTAATCTATTATTAAAATGGAAGAGTTGCAGCAGCTCCATCTCCAGCACCTCGCCGTCCCCGCTCCCGCTCCCCACGCTGTGTGGGCATCAAAGCACAACGAGGTGTCCAGTTGGCACCTGGTGACCCCGAGGTGCCATGTGCTTTCCTCCCTTTGCTGCTGCCCAGCAGTGCCTGTGCCTCATCCCTCCACCTGCTGTGTTGGCTTGTTGCTGGTCCAGCACTGCTGACCCAAACTGGCACCAGGACACCGGGACAGGCGGCTGGGCAGGACCAGCACCTGCTCTGCCTTGGGTCCTCATGGGGTTAAGGGGCTCTGGGGACCCCCACAGAGCGCTCAGGGCTGCAGGGTCCTTTATGGGCACCGCGCCGTGCTGAGGACGTGTCCCAGCAATGGGTGCATGCAAGAGGCCATCAGCTAACAGCAAAAATTGACATATATAAATATATATGAAGAAAGAATCCAACCCGGAGTTTTGGCTCGTTTTCCTCTTACCTGCATCCTTTGGTGACTATCAGCAGGTGTCTGCAGGGGCTGCCAGTCTGACCCCCACATCCTGAAGTGGTCACGCTGGGGGCACTGGGGCCACTGCCCTCATGTTTCACTCCCAACCCCGCGTGGGCACATGGCACACAGACACCTGCAGCCCCTCGGAGGGAATCATCCCATTGCTTCCCATCCCATTGCTTCCCATCCCATTGCTTCCCATCCCATTGCTTCCCATCCCATCGCTTCCCATCCCATCGCTTCCCATCCCATCGCTTCCCATGCAGCGCGAAATTACATTCTAGCCGTGTTTCAGAGAATATTACTAAAGTGCAGCAAAGTTATTTTTTAATGGAATTTTTAAGTAAGTTTAGCCCTGAAAGGCAATGCTCTGCCCAAACCCAAGGATAAAGCAGCGTGCCGCTGCTCAGCCCCAGCACCAGGGCCCATCCATGCACCCAGCCCGCGGCGTTTGCTCCCAGAAGGAGAAGCAGAAGATGCTCTCCATAAGCAGACGATTTCAGCGGCTAATTTTACCATCGCTTATGGTCGGCTTTATGACTAAGATTTCATGCTGACTATATTAATCCTGTCAAATCTCAGAGTGAGAGAGGAATGATACTGTATATTTTATGGCTGCAATAACTTCTGAGCCATTAGACATGCATGCTGACATGAAAGTAATCAAATTGATTTTTTCCCCTATTACAATGAAGAACTTTGTGTGAGCAAATAGTCTCTCTGGCAGAGGAAGGAGAGCCCGAGAACCCTGCGCTCACTCAGGAAATTAAGAAATTGTCACAAAATGTTGTCCAAAATGTGGCTACTCCGCGTTGCTGTCACCAAAGCAGCACGGCACATGCCCGTATTGAGCAACCAACCAACAAAAGACAACGCGGGGAGCAACGCGAGGGTTTTGAAGCATCGCAAATATTACAGCAGTTGCAATTAATTGCCTTCCCGACATCAAAGGCTCGTGGCTGCATACCCCCTGCAGCCCCGCAAAGCAAGGGCACCCTGAGCCCAGCGGGTTGGAGGGAGCTCCTGGGCGAGCCCCGCGGTGTGGGGGTATCACTGAACCCCCATGGGTCCAGGACAGCACTTAAAAATCAATGACTTTTTAAACGTAGATAGGTCTCTCGTTTGAAATTCCACTTGCTCTGTGGTCGGCTTTTTTAACCCAACTCCTAATTACACTTGGAACCTTTCCTTAACTACAGCAATTACCCGACGTTATAATTTGAAACCTTTCATCTGACAGCGAGGCCCCGCAGAGCGCCGTGCCACCCGCAGTGCTGTGCGGGAGGATCGGGGTGACAGCCCCCAGCCGGGGACGGCAGCTCCGTGCCTTTGGGAGCACGTGAGGCACCCACAGCAGAACCCACCGCACATGGCAGCTGTGGGGTGAGCAGGGCCCTGCATTTTGGTGGGCAGAAGCAGCAGCTGCAGGCCAGATGTGCAATGACCACCCGACCTACGCGGCCCCAGACAGCAGCTCGCTTTTATCCCACGGCCAATAGTTATTTCTTTGACTTTAAACACGGATCTTTAGCTCTCAAACCCGGTTACCTGCACACTGTCCTCTGCACAAGCGCGTGCGAGGCCTGCAGAACGGCCCCAGAGAAGAGGCGTATGAATTCTGGATTTAACACTTAGTTGCAAAACAAAGCGCTGTCGAGGCTCTCTGCCAATAAGATTCCGTCCTGATTTTATGGGTTTTTTGCTTGCTTGTTTGTTTCCTAAAGCGAAGAACAGCACAAACAAACCCACAACTCTGTGGATCCCTTAGGCCGACGCCTTAGGCCCCGTCCTGCGCTGTGGCTGCCATGCACGCACACAAAAGCTTTTTGCACACAAACCAACCACGCTTTGGATCACTTAATTCAGCTTAATTCAAATTTCAGACCTAGCGCCTTTCCCCACGCACCAGCTGACAGAAGCGCAGACCCACCCGTGTACCCACCTGGATGCACTTTGTTACCAGCTCCTCTAATTCTCACCTTCCCGACACGAAGCGAGGGCGGCCCGGCCCATGGTCCCTGCGCCCGGTGCCACCTGCAGCGCTCGCGGCCGCCCGCCACGGAACGGGGTTATTTGTGCATTCTGCAACAGGCGGAATGGGGCCCCGCTGCCAAAACGCTGTAACAGTATTCCCCAGCGCCCAACCGGTCTGGCCACAGCCTCCTCTCTCGGAACACAAGCGTGCTATTCACCGCAGGGCCCCTTCGGCCCAATTGTGACCAAATTACGCTTTAAAGTGATCAGACAAAACACCCCAACCCATCGCTTCGCCAAGGTAGACGAGGTCTCCCGGGAGAGGCGGCGAACAATATCAATGAGTTTCTCATGACCTTACAGAGATTGCCATGACAACACAGTTCCAATCCTCCAAACATGGATATATTCATTTGCACCAGTGTGATTGAGAGTAATTAGAGCGAGGTTCTGCGCGCTGGGGGGACCGGGAGCCACGGAGCGGCCGTGCCCGCGCACGGGAAGCGCTCACATTGAAATGGAAAGGAGGAAACCCGCAACACTCTTTAGAGCCGGGTGACCTAATTCATTATAAGGAATGTCAGTTAGCAAACCTCTTAAATAAAACATTAAGCTGGAGGTAATTTGAAGCCTTGTGGATTTTGTTTTACTCAATTATTTTCTAACGCTTCATGTCGAAGAATAAATAGGCAGAAATATTAAAAAAAATAAAATAAAATACCCACGGTTTCATTTAATTCTTTTGCAAAAGAAATGAAGACATTCCCACTAAAACAAAACACCCTCCGCCACGCCAGGTTTTTAATTAAAACTTTTAAGACCTACAAAACTCTTCAAGGTTGCACTGCCTGCTCGCGTTCCGCTGGGCTGTGCCACCCCCAACCCAAGGAGCTCCCCTGCTGCTGGCAGTGCCAGGGCAAGGCAGGGTGCTGCCCAGGCTCCATTCAGAGCCTTTGCCCACAGAGAAGGAAAAGCAGCCATTTGTATGCAGGAGCGCTGCTCCATTCTCGAGCTGCTGCAGTTCTGGGGAGCAAATTTCCCCTGCCCCATTGGCGGTGCACAGGGCTGCGGGGACAGGTGTGGCACAGCCCTGGCAGCTGTTTGGTGGCCAACAGCAGCAGAGCTGCGATTTGAGATGATGGACAGCTCCTGCACCGGGCCAAAACCACCAGGAGAATGCTGGAAAGCAGAAACAAATGGCCTGGTGTGACAGATCGGCCTGCTGGCCCTGCAAACACCCAGCTCGTGCACGATGGCAGTGGGTGTGCAGGGAATTCCGGCAGTCCCCGTTGTTCCCCAACCTGCACCCCGCAGTGAGTGAGCACGTGCAGCCAACCCGGCTGAGAGCAAGGAAGGGGAAGGCTGAAGCTGCTCTTTGACGTGCATTTGGCAGCAACACTGTTTCTGCAAGGGGACACCAGGAAGGGGTTTGCAGGAACGCGCTCAGCAGAGCTCCTCCAACAAGGGGAAACCTCAAGAAAAACCCAGAAATCACACACTCCTTCCTGCCGCCGCGGTTAGAGCGCAACACCTCGCTGCCTCGATTCACCCTCTCAACCAACAGCTCCGAAAGCACACGGTCCTTCCTCTGTAACCCACTGGGAAAGCAGCAGCACGCAGCGGGGCCGTGGCACAGTGCGGGGCAGGGCATCCTGCTCAGATCCCGCACACTGCAGCACAGCATCACTGAGGATCAGCACTCGCCAGTTACCAGCGGGGAAACCCTGCAGCTAGAGGTGGAGCCAGCCGGTGCCCCAGCGCCCAGACTAAGTTGCTTGATGAATGCTAACTACGGCTTGCAGCTTATTTATCTCGTTTGGTTTGATTTTGAAATATTGAGTTATCTAACCAGACACAAAAATAGTCCGAACATTCCCCGTGCCGGTGAAAACTCGCTCTGCCATTTTACAATGCTATAATTCAGCCTGCATCTCCAAATGTGACCGACCTTTCTCAATTGCATTTGTATTGAGAAATACCTACATTTGAGGACAAAAGCTATAGTTTTTCAAAATGACCATAAGTGCCCCAAAAGTGGGGTTCTGCAGGGAAGGAGCCTTTCTGAACTCACTGCCATTCGCAGCCTGCGAATATTTCAGTCATTTAAGCTGGTTACAATATTTATTAGGGTCTATTTTGGTCAATCCATCTGCGGTAAGAGCAGAATGTCTGATCCCAGTGGGGTCTGGTTTCTGTATCAGGAGGAGCAGCTCTGAGCAGATACCATCAGTTTCTAACCGGAAAAAAAAAAAAAAAAGGAGGAGAGATGGAGTCGGTGCAAACTCACCACGACTTTAGCAGGGCTGGGATGTCCTGCAGGAATGTGCTGATGCTCAGGAACACAGAGCGGGCAGGGCTGGCGCGGCTCAGGGCAGGACGGGACGCATCCCAGCGTCACCCCCTGGTGCCACCCCCTGGCACCTGGGATGCTCGTGCTGCCGCAGCGATGCAAGCTGGTTACGGTGCCATGAACGCGGCACGCTGGAATTTGGGGAGGTCGGAGTTGCGTACCACTGGCTGCAGGACCAATGCCCACCCGGAACCCCTGGGCAATTGGCCTCCAATTGCCACCATGCAGAGACTGCCTGCGTGGCTCCGAGCACGAGAGCTGTCCTTCTCTGTTCCTGAGCCCGGGAGGTACAAGGTCCCCCCCGCACGCAGCCCAGCCCTGATTTTAAAATTCATCTTTTATCAGCTTGAGTCGAGAAAACCCAGCAGAAAGGCACAAATGGATTGCGCTAGTAAGCAGAAAAACTGTTACATCTTCTGAATGTAATTTTGCCAAAAGCTTCTGCACAATTTTTTTTGTCACGCTTTGCATTATGAAGGAAATTTCTTTTTAGAAGAACAGGAGAGCGATTTGCATAATATTCTTTGCAAGTTAATATCAGCCTCTGATAATGATCTCTGCATAATGCAAAAACGTTTGAGAAGACTGTTACAACACTAAGTAATCATATTTTAAATTATGTTTCCCTTTATAGAAAGGTGTTGCAAAAACACACAGACATGAAATCTGTCTGTTGAAGTCCTAAGAACCACCTGACCATCTTCCCACTATTCTACTGTTACATATTGCAACACCGCCTTTCAAAATCTTACAAAACAAATTACGCTGCAACAGTCTGGCTTCACAGAAGGCAGAGCTTTTTCCTGCGCCGATGCTACAGCACATTAGATTTCACAAGAGCTTCTGATGTACTGCGCGAGCGAAGCAAGGCTCCGCAAATTGAGCTGTAACACAATTAGGCACGGCACATCAGTTCGGTGCTCCTTGCGCTGAGCCGGTGCCGGGCAGCGGTGGTAACGTGGGGATGGGGACAGCCACTGCGCTGGGGCAGCCACCTGGCCGTAGTGCCGTGCATGCAGAGCCAGCAGGGAGCACGCTGCTTGTGGCAATGGGGCAGCGGTGGCTGCAAGGAGCAGGGGTCCAGGAGGGAGCCGTGCATGCCGTGTGCCCAGCAGCAGCTCCTGGATGTGGGCACGGAGCGCTTCCCTCCGCCGGCATCCGACGGGGGATGTGGGTGGGAGCTAATGCGCTCCTGTATTAAATGCTTAATACGCCGCTCAGAATTACCAACCGCATCACAGTGGTTTGAACCCGAGCTAACCTTCCCCAAACTAAAGGGAAGAGGCAGAGTTCAGGTCAGTTCTTGGGACAGGCATTACACATGGCAATGAAACAAGAGGTGGGATGCATGGCACCGAAAGCTGCCACACCGTGCCAGCACCACTGCACCCCAGAAGGAGCCCTGGCCGCAGCCCACAGCAACCCTAGGAGTGCAGCAGGTGCTGCACGTGGTTCTGCCAGCACAACCCATGTCCCTAGGCACTCAGGGTTTGTTTGTTGGTTTTCTTTTTTTGCTACCCACAAAAATGAACCCAGCACTTGAATGCAGACGTGTATCGGCACGGCGCAGAGAGACCGGCCCCCGTGGGTCAGCAGAGTGGCTCACACAGCAGCTGCGTGCCCAGGCCTTGGTACAGAGCTCCCAGTGGGGACCCACGGGGACCCCGTGGCTTTGGGTGCTAGAAATCCCTCTGCACACATCTACAAGCAGCCCATGTGCCAAAATCAGCATCATGGTCTGGGGATGAGAGCCACCACTGCCATGGGCCTGGAACACGGCGCAGAGCGGAGCGGCCTCGGCCAGCTGCACCACGGCCCTGCTCACACTGCACAACGACGACAAGAGAAAAAGGAAAAACAAGGAAATGGCTGTCTGAAAAAAAAAGAAAAAAAAGACTTATTGGATTGCTGGAGATGACTTGAGATGAAATTTCCACAGATTCTATTGGACTGCTTGGATATCGATCCTGGTGTGTGTCCTTTCAGTGCCGGCAGCGTGTCCTGGGGGGCAGCTCTGTCCCGCTCCCTCTCCTGGGCCTACGAGTGCCCGTGCATTGTCCCAGTGAGCAGGGACTTCCAACAGTGCTGCCTTTGTTCCCAGCCCGCATGCACCGGGCACAGCTCTGAGATGGGAGAGAGCACAGGAAGCCCATGGAGAAGGGGGACATGCCATGTCAGCCATGGACATCGCCCATCCCCATCGATGTCACCTGTCCCCATGGACGTTGCTGTGGGTGCTGTGAGGGGAAGGCAGGGACAGGGGTTGGACGCGTCCTTGTCCCAGGTTCTTATGCTATAAATTCAGGCGATGCCTAAACACTCGGCGCAAGCCAGCAACATTACACATTTCAATTTTTGCCCACTTAAAAAGGAAATCAAGCACTGAAGATCTAGGCTTTGCTGCACGTGAGCGGCGAGCTCAGAACTGAAGACAGCGCCAACTCAGCCCCAGAGAGCCGCCACCATCCCTCCGAGCCCTCGGCTTCCAAACTTGTGTTTAGCTCTCCTGAGTTCCCGCTGGCAGCACGAGCACGAGCCGGGCTGCTGCTCCACTCCCCTCGGCCGCCCGCCAGCTCCCGCATCAGGATGCGCTCATCCTCTGACTTCAGAGCTGCATTACTGCCTCATTAAGCAGCACGCCCATCCCATTACTGAGCCAATACCCCCCTGTCCCACACCGAGAACCACAATTTGCACGAAAGGACCGGCGCTCCCAAACTTCTGCAGCGTCCCGCAGAAGATGTGGGAGAAAACACACAGAATCCTTCAGAAGAAGGCATCCAGAAACCCAGCACGGCTCGGGCTGAGCAGCACAGAGTGTTCTAGATGGTCTGAAGGCTTGGCAGGGCTCGAGCGGCCCCGCGCAGCCCACAGTCCTGCAGAAGTCATGGCACGGTTCCTAGGAGCTGTCTGATGAGTCAAGAAGTCCTGTTGTTCGACTCACTGCACAGACTGTGAATTAGCCAACCCTTCTCTTTAGCCTGCCCCGGAGCTGGGGGGGTGCTCTGGGCCCCATCCAAATATTGTGCAAGCTCCTGAAAGTCTATTTAAAAAAAATAATAATAATCGCTTAACCTCCAGAAACGCTGTTTTGGAGGAAGGAAGGGAGGAAAGATGAGGCCATGGTGGCAAATGGTTATCTGCTCTTCTCCTGTACCCTTCCTGCACGTACAGCAGCTTCATCCCTATGGACACCCCCCCGAGCAAAGCCAGCTTTCCAGCTCCTACTTGCTAAAGCGCTCCCCCCCCTCCCTGCTTTCCTTCCCCCTCTCTTTTTAAATCCAATTATGGCACAGCTCTCTCAGCAGGGGTCAGTGTGGAATAAGAATCGCCAGAGTTAATGGACATAAGACCAAAAAAGATTAATGCCTAAATGGTTTCAAAAGTTGTACGATGCAGATTTCATTAACATTTTAATTGTAATGTATCTTTTTAATCTTCTTTCACCCTAATGGTTTTATAGGCTTCAAAAAAGAAAAAAAAAAGTGCTGACAACAAAAATATCAACACACAAAAATTAACAGACGGGACTGAGCGCTGTAATGGGAGATGAATGAAATGCAGAAAACTGTGCTAATGATGCATTAAGAGTAGAAATTGTACTTAGACAAGTGTCAAAAATTCCACCCTAGCATCGCACGGCGCAGCACCCAGCTCCTGTGGGGCTGAGCTCCAGCAGTGATCGGGGCAGCACTACCAAATGCATGCAGAGATTTATTAGGAAAGCGTGCTTTGTGCTTGGCAATTCACCTAATTTCTTCCTGGTGATGTACTGGAGTCAAGGGCTCGGAGAACAGCAGCAGGAGATGTCCCCTCTCCTGCCCCAGCTCTGCACGCTCAGGTGCTGTGGCCACAGCAGCATTCGCACACGGGAAAAATGCAGTTATAACACCGTGCAAAATTGGTCCTCAACCAGAAGACAATTAAACCTAGGTGGTGATGTTTCATTAAGCACAGGCATGTGTTCGTGTCCACATGCCAGGAGAGGCATGCACAAAGGAGGAGGTGGCTGCAGAGCAGCAAGATGACGTTTCCCACAACTTTTCTTTGCACAGAGCAGTGACCAAGTGACACGCGTGCCCTGCGAGCCGGGCTGCAGCTACAGACACGACGCACAGCCTACAGTCGTACTTTGCAGCCTGCTCCTCGGGAGCTCACCACAACTTGTGGGAAGGGATGAGATGAACCAGAGAGATGTAAACCCTCCACACAACCATCCACAAATCACAAAAAGACTGAGTTAGCAACGAGAGCGACAAAAGATAACCCCTGAAGCACCTCGCTCCGCTCAGGCTCGCTGCCAGGCAGGCTGCTCCAGCTGCTGCAGACTCGGAGCATTGCTCCTGGGGACGTGGGGCAGGGGGAGCCCCTGTCTGTGGGCACTTTGCACGGCTCGAACCATCAACCTGCAACCTCGGGGCAAAGCCTCCAGCTGCCTCCAATGGGGTAAACGCTCCCTCCCCACCTCCCCCCGGCACCTGGCCACTGCCTTCCACGTGGGGTGCCTTGAAATGCCAGCGGCGTATTTATCCACCTGCATCCTAAACCTCTTCAAAGCGTAATCCCTCCAAAGCTTAGCACCCTGAAAGCGCTACGGATGGAAACATTATCACCCCTTCATTTTGCCGTTGCCGTATCACCACTAAATAGTGCCTTTTACGACATCTCTGCGAGGAATTATGGCATTTCCAACCCCTGCTCTTGTTTTTCTAATGCCTCATATAATCGGAGCGTAAATGTTTGTCCTATGACAGCGAGAACTGGCATGTAAAATATGTGCCCCCACACAATATATATAACCGAGGCTGCCATATGCTTCCCCAGTGGATATCATGATACAAACGCGCTCGTGGAGCCGCGCCAGCGCTGGCACCGGAACACAGGACCCTTTCCATACAAGCGTGCTGCCACCGAGCCCGTGAGCCTGACGAAGCACCAGCTCGGCCGTCCCCAGCTCGCAATTCTTCGCACACACCGCCCCGCAACCGGCTGCCGAAATTCTGTGCGCAGACACCCGGGGATGGAAGACATCTGGCTCCGCTCCCCGGATCGATAGATCCCAAGGAGCCCTGATTGCTACAGATTGGATGCCGCAAAGAAAGAGGATTTTTCTCCTCCTGCTTTTGCACATGATTAATAGGTCCTGATACCGGCTGGATTGCCGTGGGGTTGGCAGCGAGGTGAAGCGCCAGATCTCACCCCAGTGCCTGTATATGAGCCCCGAGGTGGGCAGCCCCCCAGCACTGGGCACGCAGCCACGAGACGCCCGCCCCACAGACCCGGGGCAGCAGGGAGCACCCCGACACCACAGGAGCAGCATCCCATAGCAAACCATCACGAGGGGATGCGGGGAAGAACAGCCTGCCCAGTCCCTTATGTGTCAATGCCCTGATCGCCGTCGCTTAGAAGTTTAAAAAGATATATATATGTATATATATTTCTTTCTTCTGGAAAGCATTTTCATTCGTGCAGCCCCCGCACGCTGGTTTGGTATTGGAGGGGAGTCAGTGGCTGCTGAAGCAGCAGCAGTGATTTCTCCCCCATCCACCCACCTACAGAAAAAAATGCACTGAAATATTTGCCTCCATCCACAAGAAAGGAAACATAAAAACGTCCCCGACGTGCGAATTTTTCGGTATGATTTTTTTAAAGTCTGATCTGGGGACCTCTGAAGCACCCCGAGCAGGAGCACGGTGCCCGCGAGCAGTGCTGGGAGGCACGGCACAGCTCCCGTGCCAAGGGACGTTTGTCTTCCTTTCCCCACATCAGCAGAGAACAGTGCAGGGTCCCCAGCACTGTGCTGCTCTGCCCAGCCCTGCCCTGCCCAGCCCAGTGTCCCTCTGTCTGTCCATCTGTCTGCCCGTCCCGCTGTCCTGGAGCTTCCACGTGGCGCAGGCGGTCCCGCAGGATGAGCATTATTACCTCTGTCCCCGTTTAGGAGCAATCACATGACAAAAATGAGTGCAACACCGCGCAGCTGAGCGCTCCCAGGGGCTGCTTGGCCCTGCCCAGGACCGGGCCGTTCTAACAAGTTTTCCCTTCACAGCAGCATTTGTGGGTAGAAACTCCGTACGATTTAAAGTTGGGGGTTTTTTTTGTTGTTTTTTTTTTTTTGTTTTGTTTTCTTTTAATTTTCTGTCCTGCCTCCAAACATTTGCTTAAAAAACAAGTTGAACTTAAAAAAAAAAAAAATCGCTAATGAATCACAGTTCCTAGCAAATGAGCAATTGCAGTTGACACAATGAATTATGCCTGAAGCAAGCTGGGAAGCATATTTTGCAAATGATCTCATCCACAGGCAAACCTGGCATGACACTTGATTTGCTAAAAAAGACACAAAGGCTGTCAAAATTCCTGTCACTTCGCAAATAAAGTCAGGTAGAGAGAAAACCAACAGCCTCACCCTCCTTAGCATGCTTAACCTATTTCTCAATTTCTGCGCTGGCTTGATTAAAAAAAGCCCTGCACGACACACACCCTTTAGGTGTTTCCATCCCGGGGAGCAGCAGCTCAGCCCCAGTGGCAGTGGAGCTGTGGGGTACAGGGGCTGGCAAAGCCGGGCTGGCTGCAGCAGGACGCAGCGCTCTGTGCCCATTCGGTGCTGGAGGGAACTTGCCGTTCAGTTTAATTTCCTCCATGCTGAATGCTTGAATGAAATGAAAGAAAGAAAATGCAACTAGAATCAAAGAAATGTGGAAGGGGGAAAAAAAAAAAAAAGCAATTAAAGCACAGCTCTCCTTTCGGTTCTCTGCCCTTCAGCATCACCAGACCCGTTCCTCCCAGCCCACCCGTTTCTCTCACTGCTATGAAGCTGCCCGGCTCACAAAACCTGGGCAAAATCCAAACCTGCAGCTGAAGCCTCATCCTAACCCCATTTTGTCAGGCCCGGGTATTTTTAAACACAGGCATTGTACAGAGCAAACCGGCAGCACAGGCGCATGGCCGCTTCGCAGGGCTGTTCTGCTACGTTTATCCACAACCCAGTGGCTCCGCACCGTCCTTTACAAAGCGTCCTCCTATCGCATCCGAGAGCCGTGTACCAATTTAAGTGCTATTATGTCCATAAAGGCAGCTTTCAAATAAATTCCGTATCTGCAGCGCGCGCAGCCCTGCGCCGGCCCTCCCGAAGGCCTGGCAGGGAAATCTGACTTTATAATAAGGCGCTCTAAAATAAATATTTCCATTCCAGCGCCAGAGGGTTTGCATCCTGACTTGGATGAGCACGCCCGGGTCCGGAGGTTTCTCTGCAGCAATCCCTCTGCAAGCAGAGCACCCATAGGCACAGCACCGCCCGGGGGAGCGCAGCGCAGAGCCGGCCCTGATGGGGCACAGCGGAACTCTGCAGGACTCCAGCACAAGAGGATTTTTCCTCCCAGGATCACTTGAAGCGCCCTCTGCAAAGCTCGAGGAAACCTTTCTGGGCTGTGGACCCCGTGGTGTTTTCGGGGCAGCGGTGCTGTGCCGTCCTGCAGCCCACCTGAATGCAAAGCACCTGCTTTGCCACACTGCCCCCCCTTAAAGCCACGTGCACAGCTCCTGGTTCTGCGTTTACTGCAATCTGCTTTCTCTCCACCTAGCCGAATTATTTAGCAAGCGTTGGAAGTTTCCTTCCAGAGACTTCAGGCTGAGAAATCCCTTCAGCGTCCACATATCTCCACTTTGCACCCACGAAGCCTTAGTTCTAAGACCTCTACAGGAGAATAAAGGATTGCACGGTGCCCATAGCTGCCTTCAGTGGACGCTGGAAGGACATCCACTCTCAGGAGGAAGAGGTCAGGATCCCTCGTTATTTTATACGTGCTGCACACTGCGGATCAAACCGCTATCACCTCCAGTGCCCACACCTTGAGGTCACACACATACTGTCCCATAAGCTACATACACTCAGCTAATAAGCAGTGCTCAGCTTTCTCCCTTCTGGCTGCAGGGTCTGACATGGGAGGTGGGGGTTCTCCTGCAGGAACCCTGGGGGCACACGGCTCTGGGAGCTCCCAGGACACAGCCCTGAGCTCCCTGGGAAGGCAGCAGGAATTCAGCTTTGTTTACCGCTTTCAGCTCCTACTACTGTTTAATATTTCAGCCGGGGAAGGTGCAGCAGCGTGCCAGCGCGTCAATAACGCAGGACACAAGGCAAACACTTGGCAGGCACGGAGCACATCAAGCCGCCCGCAATCTCACAAATGCCTCCTGAAAGGAGGAAACACACAAGCGAATATTCAAATTAATGACCCAGCATGTAATGGAGACTTCGCTTTAAGTGATCCTGTA
This sequence comes from Numida meleagris, assembly GCF_002078875.1. NCBI lineage: Eukaryota > Metazoa > Chordata > Aves > Galliformes > Numididae > Numida > Numida meleagris. Next base: position 7,939,456 of record NC_034424.1, on the reverse strand, counting down.
CTTTGCCGCTAATACGTATGGGCGAGCCCGGCGCGGCGGAGTACACAATGTACCGCTGTCATTTTCTTTCCCTACAGCAGGGAAGATGTTTGGAGAAGTCCTTGACACGGCGAACGCACTTTAACTACCGCCTGCTGCGGATCGCCCCGCGCCCCCCGGCCCAGCACCGGGCACGGCTCCGGCTCGGACCCGCAGCTCACACCCGGGGGGGCTGCGGGGCCGCGTGTGCCCGCTGACCGCCCCCCCCCCCCCCCTCCGCCCCTCGTCCCCTCCCTCCCCAGGCCTCCGGTACCGTATCCCGGGCACAAGGATGGGGAGAGGACACCGAGGAGGGGACACCGGAGGGGGACACACCGCTCCCCCCCCCCGCGCCGAGGGGGCAGCACGGGGCGGCGGAGCAGCCGGGGCAGTGCACGCCGCGTCCCGCAGAGTCCCCCGCAGCCCCGGCTCCCAGCTCTCAGCCCCGGTTCCCACTCCGCAGCCCCGGTTCCCAGCTCTTAGCCCCGGTTCCCATCCCGCAGCCCCCCGGGCACAGCGGCGCCCACCTGCGGGGCTCCGGCCCCATGGACGCGCGGCGCGGCGCTGCGC
>NC_034424.1:7937024-7938438 GCF_002078875.1 Numida meleagris | reverse complement strand
AAAAAAAAAAATCACCGAGGGAGGTGGAAATGGTCAGACTCGAACCACGCCGTGCCGGTGGCACAGAGCTGCTATGCAGGATGCCGCTGCGATGCGGAACCTGCCATGAAGAAAAGGACGGAACGCACCGCGGCTGCTCCGGGTCACGGGGGGCAGCGGGACCCCCCGAGCTCTGCGACCTGGGGCCGCGCTCCCGAGCCCGACCCCAGCTCCAGCCCCAGCCCCCAGCCCGCAGCGCTGCCCCCAGCCCCGCAGAGGACACCCCGCGGGGTTCGCTCGGGTACGGAGCTGCGGGAAGGGCACCGCGTCCCCGTTCGTGTCCCCGCGTCCCCGTTCCTCTGCACCATTCCCCCGCCATAAGAAACCGGTGGAGCGTCACACACAAAAGCAGAGTTACCCGGTGCAGCACCTGGGGAGGTGGGCGAATTTTCATTCCAAATGTTACTCTCCAGCCTAAAAAGCCTTGTTTCGCTTTCTCGTGTCTCTAAGCCCCGAATATTAAGAGCGGTGAACCTATTTGCATGATGAAAGCGAACAGCGTTAGCCCCGTGTCTTCTAAATAAATTTCAAAGGAATAACAAAAGCCCCTTTAAAGTATGAGCCTCTTTCTGTCTGCTTTGCATACAGGATTGTGTCAGAACTTCGTTGAATCTGGAAGTTTCTCAGCTCTCACGCATTCATCATTTTGAGGCTGCCTTAAAATCTGCAGAAAAATGTCCCCATATTTTAAAAACCAACATCGGATGCTCAGAGCTGCTCAAGGCTGAGGAATTTCATTAGCACTCGACACGTTAAAAAACAGTGTCAGGTCAGGACAAACACATTTCCTCTGCTGCAAAAGATAAAATCTCTCTCTCTCTCTTTTTTTTTTTTTTTTTTTGAAATGATGTACGAGAAATATGTCCCAAACTGCATTTGGACATAAAGCAATCATGCTCCTATGAAGATGTGACATCCCCTGCTCCTCATCCTGTGTCTTGCTGAGCACTGTCACCGTGCTGCTGTCAGCCCTCCCGCACCTCCTTCACGCTCCATCCTGTTCCACCACGTACCACCACGTTCCATCCTGTTCCACTGTGTTCCATCCTGTTCCAGCATGTGCCAGCATGTGCCAGCAAGTTCCATCCTGTTCCAGCATGTTCCATCGTGTTCCATCCTGTTCCAGCATGTGCCAGCACGTTCCATCGTGTTCCATCGTGTTCCATCATGTTCCATCGTGTTCCATCATGTTCCATCATGTTCTAGCACGTTCCATCGTGTTCCATCGTGTTCCATCATGTTCCATTCTGTTCCAGCATGTTCCATTGTGTTCCATCCTGTTCCAGCATGTGCCAGCATGTTCCATCATGTTCCAGCATGTGCCAGTGTGTTCCATCCTGTTCCATCCTGTTCCATCATGTTCCATCCTGTTCCA
>NC_034424.1:7928609-7936783 GCF_002078875.1 Numida meleagris | reverse complement strand
CCATCAGCCATGGGATGTGTGCAGGGCATTTCCTTGGAAGCACCACGTGTGCTCACCCACGGCCTGGATTGCACCCCGCTCCCCTCAGCCATGGACTTTTAAAACATGTTCCGCGATGGAGAAAGGAACATTTCTTAAGTACCATTTGATGTCTCACAATGGCTGCAGGGCCTGAGAAAATGTGTTTATTTACTACTGTGCTGAATTTAATGCAAAAGATTGGTTCGGAGAGCAGAGGAAACAAAATAGGCAGCATTTTCCATAATGTCTGCAAAGTGATTTCGGGCTGACGAAAATGTTTTCTTTCTTTCTCTTCCCTGCACTTTTTTTTTTTTTTTTTAATCAAGCACTTCAAATTGAAGAACGGCTTGAGGGCTGAAGAAATCACTTGATAAAACACCCAGCATTTCCATTCGCGCAGGAGACGTGTGCTAAGTGAGAGCAGCAAAAAAGAAGCAGCAGAGGCAGAACCGCAGGACACTGCAGGACTGCACCAGCCGCCGAGCTGCCCCGTGTGCCCACTGAGCCACGCTCCACAGGCATGGCAAGGTAACATTGCACCCGTTCTCTGAACAAAGCCAGGGAAAGCAGATGTGCTTTGTGGAGATGTGGCTTCCCGGCAAACCCCACAAGGAAATGATCTTCCCTCGCCGTGTGCTGCTGGGCCATCTCTGTGCAGCAGGGCTGTGCCAGCTTGGGAAGGGACCGTGGAAGTAATGGACAAGTTAGGAATCCTGTGGGAGAGCTGCTTTGCCAAACCTTCAGGGGACTCTGAAAGCAGAACTGTTGCCTCATTCGGACGCCTTGTTGCAGCTGGAACACACATTTCCTTTGAAGGCAGAAGTAGTATTATCTGCCTGTACCAATACATGGAACCAGTGCTTGCTTTGTGCTGTGAACTGCAAGGAAGGCTGGAAAGGAGAGAAAATCACCTGCTGCCAGGAGCCTTCCCTGCATGGCACACGTAGCTGACACTCCAGCATAATTGGTGCTCATATGAGAGGAGGGGGCACAGCAGCTGTATTACAGCTGTACAGAGTTCATTGGCATTAACACACCATCAGCAAGTGGCAAAGCAAAATGCATCCCAAACCCTCATTGATGTGTTTTATTCATCTATGGCACAGGGATGTGCTTCTTTCTCTCCCCACCAGACAGGGGAGCTGGGCTTTGGTCTGAAGGCGTCAGCACAGCCAGCACAGGGCCATCCTCCAGCACTGCCCTGCATGGGGACGTCCCTTGTGCAACAGCGAGCCGAGGTGGCACAACCGGATTGCAATAGCTGCTGACTTCTCTAACTACAGCTGCTTACATCAGGCAGCCAGGCACGGCGCAGGCAGCTCGCTGTGACACACGGTTGGCACAGTGAGAGCGGTGCTTATTATGACTACAGCCAGGCTCATTGTTTCACTTTAAAATGATTGGAAATAAGATAAAATAAACAGAAGTGGGAGTGTCTCCAAGGGGTCTGCATTGTCCTCGCTAAGCTGGTGGAAGGTCGCGTGTAGAAAGGCTTTGCTGATTTGTAAATACAGAAATCCTTGAGCTCCCGTCAGGAGAATTGCTCCAGAAGGACCCGGCGCTGCTGCTTTCCTTTCTGGGCCTCGAGAGAGAGGAGGGGACGGCAATAACAAAAATAATGCAGCACTGGCCTTTTTAAATAGGCACTCGTTCCGTAATGGTTCGGTGACTGCAGAGAGGTCCCAGGAGGCGTTTTCCCTTCGGTTTATGCCCACCCCAGGGGCCGATGCCTGCTGCGCTGCTTTCCTGGGCCCTGTGCTGCAAGGAAGCCCCGCAGCTCCCGGCTGCAGCGCACGGGCTGCAGGCACCGCTCCCAGGAGCAGCATTAAAATACATTTTTCAGAAAAAGATCTCCTTTCATCTCGAAGATGCAAAGTGTTGGTGGATAGATATGTCTTCTTGTAAATGATCCTGATGGTTAATTGCTTTGACTGCTCAGAAATTGTGTTTAATTTGACTTGGCACCATCCACGAGATTAAAATACCTTTGCTTTCAGATACTCCTTCTGCACGTGGGGACCCAGCTGCTTGACTTTCTCTGAGCTGAGTGGAAGGGTGCAACCCTCAGTCTGCTGCCCAGCCCAGTGCTGCTGAGCCCCAGCACCAGTCCGCGCTGCAGCCCCAGCAGCAGCTCTCCCCCATCCCAGGCACTCACTGCTGCTATAAGACATCTTTACGATCCCTTCCCTGGAACGCTAGAGCTACCTTAGAAAACACATTTAGTGACAATCAAACCAACTTCTCCCCAGGATAAATGTTCCGCGCCATTTGTTCTGCGGAGCTGATAGAGGGCTTTAAAATGGCAGCTAAGGCACAAAGCAGATCGCAGAGATGACCTCTCCTACAATCCAGGTGCACTGCACACAAAAGATTTCCAAAACGACTGCTGCTGCTGAAGCCAAGCCAAAACTCTCAATATTTTCCGCACAAACAGTGTGATCTTATCACGGGAGCCGCATCGGGGCCCACACACTGGCACGGATCCTTCACTCCTGTTGGGAAGATCTCAATTTGAGGAACTGCAGAGTAATGATGATAACTCCCAAAGCACATTGTCTCTTTTTCTACTGTATTTGCCCCTGCAGCTCTACCGCTCAGCGCGGAGCCTGACCCAAGCACAGCCAGCACTCAGTGCAGAGGGCAACCTAAGTGATGCCACTGCGGGGCTGCCTGGGCAATGCTGTAAGCAGTGAGAAAGCTCCACCAGCCTGAGATCTATGGGAAAGAAGACTTCAGCCTATCCATTTTCGAGAAGATTTCCCACAATAGCTTTGAGAGCTTTTGTTTCCCATTGTCAGAAGACTAATTTCTGACACGGTCCTCATTAGCAGCTCGGCAGCGGCGCGACGTCCCGCTCATCCATCGCTGCAGCCCGGCGCCCCTTGGGGTGCCGGCAGGATGGGCTCACCACAGCCCCCCAAGGGAATCAGGGAGACAGCTTTTGCACAGAAAGCATGGAAAAACCCTACTGTGATTTACCCACACCGAGTTCAATAAGATCTGGTGGCATTCGTTGTTTTTTTTATCGCATGCTCGATTACGGCTTCAGTTATTGCTCAAATGACATCACTCCTGGCACAGGGATTGATTGATTTTTTAATGAATATTCATATGGCATTTCAGCCAGGAGTAGGCATTAATATTCCAAGAAAGAAGAATGAAACGTACATCCTAATTTAATGAATGATTGTAAATATGTATCTGATGGATAATGTGACGATAAACATTTAAAAAGGCATCCATAGTCACCTCTGGGCCTTCCTTGGGAACAAAGGGTGCAGGGAGGGCAAGCAGGGTGAGGCCGAGGTGTGACCAGGCCACCCCATGGGGGTGCTTGCAGCACTGGGGTGCTGCATCCATGCCTTCAGCGACCGAGCCACGGAATTATTGCTATTACATTATATATATGGACAATATTTCCTGACCGAGGGTGGTGCCGGGGCTGCAACTGATGGGAGCGAGCTGCTGCCTCTGAAGCTCTCCACTGAGGAAGCAAGAGTCAAAGAATGGAGAAAGCAGGGAGCTCTGCGTCCCCATGTCACCACGCCACGGCTCCTCTGCGGAGCCCTGTTGTGTTCAATACGGCTCGCCATGTCACGAGTGGCAGACAGTGGTCCCCACACGTACATATATTTGTCAGACAGTCCTCGGTAGTGTCCCTGCTCCAAGCGCTGATGCTTTGTGAAGGCAACAGTTGTAGTGCTCAGAGACAGGCAGTGGGCTGGGCTCACACCGGTCCCAGCCCAGCAAAGCGCTGTGGCACGGGCTTGGCACGTGGCTGCCCAGAGCCCACAGCCATGCGTTTAATTTGAATACACATTTGGTCCCGTGGGGATGGCACGCACCTAAAGCATCTCCTGGAAGAGAGGCTTAAATCAGGGCATCGCCATGAAAGTCGCCGAGGTGACAGGCATGAAGGCTATTTATACCCGGCGGCTCTCTGTTGTGCAAGGCAGAGAACAGCCCCTTCTGCTGACACAGCACAAACGCCTCATCCCCACGTGAGATGGAAAAAAGCAATACCCGAAATTCGCTGCAACCTTTCCAGCACTGCAGCTACATCTGTGCTGAAATCCCCTCTGGATTGAGGAGGAGGAGCCGGGACCCCAGTGGTGCTGAACTTGTTTTTTCTCCCCTCTCCAATCAAACCAACCACTTGCTATTCCTCTCAGCAGCTGGCAGGGAGGAAAAGTACCTTTGCAGGCCAGCTCTGCAGAATGTGTGCTAAGAGAGCAGCCAAGGAAAAAGGCTCTGTTCTCCTCAGCACTCTGGATTGCAGCCCTGCAGCCAGGGCCCTTGTTTGCACATCACAACGCGTGGGACCGAGTTTGCCGATAAAAATATATACAAAGTTATGCTTGGTATGGAACAAGCAGGCAGTAGCTGCTGAAGACTTCACAACATCCTGCTGCTGGCTCGCCTCCAAAATACCAAAACAAAACAAAATTCAGTTGGCATCTCAGCAGATTGAAGCAAGTTTTCTTTTTGCAGCAACTGCTGAACAAACGTTTCGGTGCTGTGCCACCTCCCCCGCCCCTGCCTTCTCCCCCGAATCATGTGCTGGGAGGATGCAGAAGATGCTCAAGGTCGCGGGCGGCGGCACCAAGCCCGCTGCTGCCAGTCCTTGCAGGGCCCCACGGACCCACAACACTGGGATCCCAAGGGCTCAGCCCAGGGGTTTGGGGCTTTGGGAGCCTACCAGGGAGGTGCAGCATGCAAAGGTCAGAATTTGAGCCCTTGTGCTCAGCATTCATGCACAACAAGCAACCCCCTCCCCTCGCTGCTGCCCCACACCTGCTGCTCAGAGCCAGGCTGGGAAAATCCTGCAGCAGTGGCTGGAAATGAGGGACTTGAGGATTTGACCTCATATTTCTTGTGCCGCACGCTGACACACGTTGGTGTACATCTTCGGTATGGGCACGCATTGCAATTTGACCTTAAGGGCATCGCTTTCAAATGTTTTATTTATTTCCCCAAGAACAGTTTTGTTGGAGAAGAACACAAAGTGAAATTCTGACCTTGCTGGAAGCACTGCCTCCAGCAGAATCAGTGTTTATCCAGAGCCATAATCAGGTTACAGGTCTTGGTTCTGCTTCTAGCTGATGCTCCACGCTTCGGAGGAAGGCACCACAAACTCTATAGCCCTTTTGTGCACGCCCAACATTCCCAAAGAAGGAAAAAAGCAGCATCTGTCCTTCCCTGCCCTCTTTGAGAAGCAGTTATGGGCCTTGAGGTGTGAAATTTGTTTGCCCTTATTGTAGCACATTGCTAACAAGTTGTTACCGATCATAAAAATTATCCTGTTTTCTCGAAACCAAGCGCCGCATTCATCCCTTTCTGAAGGCGTTCACAATGTGTGAATATAGGCATCATTTAAACAATCTCTGTGGAAACAGAGCCCTGCTATTGCAGAGCGATGCACAGCCCTGCCTTGGGACAGCCCCACGTCAGGGATGCAGTGCTGAGTGCGGCCAGGCTGAGCTCGGCCCTGGGCAGCAGCTCCCCACCACTGCCATGGCTGCTCTGCAGCCTTCACGCAGACCCAGAGGAGCTCTCTTTGTACAGTGTCTTAATCAGTACATCAAATGCTCTCAGCGAAATGCTGCCTTCTTCTGTTTATTTGTCACAACTGATGCTCTGGTGAACAGTAAATGAGAAACGTGCTGGCAAATCAGCACTACCAGCTTGGTTCGTTAGGGAGGGCTGCAGCACAGAAGCAAGCGCAGCCCCCACACTGGACCCTCAGCCCTGGAAGCTCAGCGAGCTCCCAGTCCTGAAGACACATGAACCTCCCCTAAGCTGCACCTGGCTGAAGCAAGGCACCACGGGTCTGTGTAATTCTTCAGGACTGGGTTCCTACAAGGACTTGGGCCGATAAAATCCAGGTATGCTCAAGAAGAACTCCCATGGGTTTTGCTAAGGTCTCACCTCTACAGTGGTGTCAGTGTGACTGCACAGGCTGCTGCCCTCGCCCCAGCGCGTTGCACAATGCCGTGCCCCGTGCCCGCCTCCAGCCAGCTTTGCACGGAGAAGGAAGTAGCAGCGCCTGCGTTGCACACAACTGTAAGCAAATGCAGTTCCAAGAAACTATTAGGCAGCTTTCATTTGAAGTTGACATGAAAAAAAAAAAAAAAAAGAAAGAAAGAAAAAAGAAAACCTCGGAAGAATTTTTCTTGGCGTGGAGCTTCCTATGAAATTTGGATTTCAAGCGAAATGCTTTCAGGCAGCGATAGAGCAGAGCTCTGTGCCCTGGGCCCTCCCAACACCCCGTTACATGACCAAGGGCTGCTCCTTGCCCCCAAGCTCCTTCCTGCAGAGAATGGGCATGAGCGGGTCCAGGGCTGCAGCAAAGCGACGGCAGCTTTCCCAATACACGACACTGCAATTTATACTGTAAACCATTGCTCAGTTTTGGAGGCAGGGAGATAGCACTCTTATGGAAACAAAAAAAAATAAAAAAAATCTTTGCCCATCTAAATTCTCTCCATTACTGAGCAAATGGCTTGCAACAGCAAATTTATTCCTCCGCGTCTCCGGTGCTCTTTTTTGTTTGAAACAGCCCCAAACAGATTGTGATTTTCTCTAACGGATTCACCATCTGGGAGATTTTTCATGCAGCTCCTTTCCTCACGGGGAGCAAGTTACTCAGAGGGGAATTCCCAGTGGAGAGCAGGATGCAAAGGGATGGGTGGTTCATTTAATTAGCATGCATAATCCCGACGTCCTTACTCAGGCAGAACTCTCTCCAGGGCCAAGGGGAGGCTTACTTTGTTTTTACAGAGCAACCAGCTAAGGACTTCGGTATTTGTCTCTCGGTGTTACACACGGCTTTCTCCACTCGAGGGAATGTTGGCCCTTGCATGCACTGGGGGCTGATTTACTGCAGCCCCCACATCCCCATCCCGCAGCACTGCAGCCAGCCCCTCTGCACCCAACGTGGGACAGCACCCCATGCAGCGCAGTGGGGGTTGTGGGGAAGAGGCCCTGCAGACCCTCAGCTCAGAGCAGCGCTCAGCCCAGCGCAGCACTGAGAACTGCTCAACATCTTAAACCAAACAGTTCTCACTGACTCATTAGTGGACAGAACTTTGCTTTGAAGTGACGTTTTCTGGGCACGATGAGTGCTTTGAAGCGGGAAGACAAAATTAGCGCGGAGAGTTGGCAGGTGAAGAAATGAGAAGGTTTTTTTTCCCCGGCAGCAGAGCTGTCCAGGAGCTATGGAAACCTTGTTTGGCTAAATACAATCATGGAAAGTTAACAAGGCTTCATATTTTCCAGCAACTCTTCCCCGGAACCGCACGCTATCTGTGTGTGCTAGAGCCTCCAGAACAGACAAACCATTCCTGGAAGTAAACGTGCCACGCTGCTCTCTGTGCCTGGTAATAGATGCCATTTCCTACAGCCCCAGAGGGAAAGAAACAACACCAGCAACTAATGAGAGCCCTGGGAAGAAATGCAGCGAGGTGTTAGCCGGGCAAGGACCTTAAGGTAAGGGTTCCAGTGCCTTTTCAAGAGAGGAGGATGCAGGCTACCCCCAGTTCAGAATGATACCAGCATCACAAGATATAATTGCTCCTTTTTCTTCATAAACAATCAATGCATCAATGCGTTATAAAAAAGATACTTTTAATGTAGGTGGCATGTTTCATACAGGATTTAACAGCACCCCAAACACCAGCTGTTGGCATGTTCTGAACAGTTAACAAGGTGAAACTCCAGCACTTCAGTGGGCTAACAGGCCGAGCCACCCTGCACCACAAACCGCTCTCAGGCTGCACAAAGCAGATGGAAGGCCAGCACCTGGTGGGGTCCCCAGGGGGCTGGGATGGGGCAGGGCAGAGCTGGCACGTGGCTGGGGGACTTGCTCTCCCAAATCCATGTTTCTAAGATTTCTCCTAATTCCTCTTGATCCCATTTTTAGCAACATGTAAAGCCCAAACGTGGCAAGAAAACAAACAAACAAACCCAAACACATTAAAGGGAACTGGCTGCTCTCGTTATTCAGGATGGAATCAGTGGGAAGGAATGCCAAAAGGAACGTTTCAGAAGATTTTAAATTTACAGCCAGACAGGGAAGACAACATAATTCAGAGCCGGATCTACCCCTTCCAGCATCAATAAACTTGGAAAGAGTAAAAAAAAAAAAAAAAAAA
>NC_034424.1:7850430-7928419 GCF_002078875.1 Numida meleagris | reverse complement strand
CCCCCCCCCCCCTTGTTAAGAATGCCAAGTTTTTCAATCAAAATAAATGGGGGGAAAAAAACAAACAATCAAAAAATGATACTCCATAGCAGCCACCCAGCATTGCCAGCAGCCACATCTCTGACTGCTGCTTACCGTTATTTGCACGTGCTTAGCACTCCTCCTGCCCTGCTGCAGCTTCGTTCCCCTTGCGCTGGTAAGCGACTCAGAATCTCAACTGCTGCAGAAAATGTATTTTGGCAACGTAATCCTGAAAGCTTTAAAAAAAAAAAAAAAAACCCTCAAAAACACCGAATTTAAATTCTGAATCATTACCAAGATCTTACTTATTCTGCGATCTCCCGGGGATGCTGTGAGGTTTAATTAGCTCTAGTTGGAAAATGCTCTGAAGAAGTGCAGTAAAGGTGCCAAACGCTGCTCTACTCGTGGAGATCTAAAATGTTCAAATTATTGCATCGTAAAACAAATCATTTGAAAATTAATTCCTCTTCCTTGCCAGCATGACTTCAAAGGGACCTCACTTCCCCCCACCAGGCCAGGAGCATCCAACTGCCCGAGCAGCGCTAGGTGTCTGTATGCTGCTAACGGCCAAGAGCGAGTTATTTCCAACTTCACCTTGCCTCCGAGGTCTCCTCAATTACTTAATCTTCAGGTTGTCTATTCCTGTGGACAATTGAACTCAAAATTCAGGGTGTTCTGACTAGATATTTGGCTATGTTTGTAAAGGAAGAATGGGGAATCTTCTGTCTTCTAAGCAACCTATCCCCCAGCTCTCTCGGTGAGCGCTTGGAGACTTGGCAAACACTACTTTTTTTTGTGATTTGGTGAGGACGCATACTTTTTTCTTTGTGTGTACTGTTGAAACTGAATACAGAGGGCAGATGGGCAGGCTACACAACAAAGCACTGAGCTGCAGCAGAGCCAGTCACAGGTCAGTCACTGCTGCAGCAGCAGGCAGCAGCCGGAGCAGGCCGGGTGGGGAGCACAGCAGCACAAATCCCTTTCACCCATTCAAGCCACTCAGGTGGAGCAAGGTCCTACCACCACACCATCAGCCCATGTCTGCGATGCTCCGTCTACAAAGTGCACAGGAAAGCTGCTACAGCTGGCATCAGGGGGTTGCTGGGTGCCTCTCAGCATGCAGCAGGCTGTTTGCTGGCAGCTGTAACTCACGTTCCTGGCAGAAATTCTCCAGCACAGAGTCGCACAGTCCGCAAAACCTGAGCTGCAGCGCACCTGGCAGACAGCTGTACTGGGGAGGAGGAAAGCACTGGGCTGGGAATTACTGGGAACTGTCCCTGCCTGCAGGGGACATCAAGGCCTTGTGGTCTGCAGTATGCTCCCAGAACAGAGCTTTGGGGAGCTCCACGATGAAACTCCCAGACACTGCAGTTTGTGGCACACACTATACCACGTCTTCCTTGCAGAAACAGCCTTCGAATCCCACAAGGCTAATCTAAAGTTCACACCACCATTGTCCATTGCTTATTCAGCTCTGTGTGTCCAGTTTGCATTATATTACATCATTATTGTAATGGTTGATAATGAGATAATTTCTGGTTTTGCTCTAGCTTATGGTTTCAGACAAAAGCTTCCCTATTTTGCATCTGACAGGCTACGAATTGAAGTATGTCACCAAAAGGCTTCAATATGCACACTGAAATACTCACAGGCTGAAGCACTAAGCGTCCTCCCCTCTATGCTCACTGACTTTGCTCTCAACCCACTTGTATCTCAATCCAAAGACCATCAGGTAATGGCCACGTATTTCCAGTCTTGCTTATTTCACTGCAATCAACTCCAGTGATTTCGGGGAGAGAGGGGAAAGGATCAAAGTAAAACTTAGGCCAAGTTCTGGTCTGCTTAACTGCCTGCAAAGGAACAAGCTGAGGTCTCAGATCAAGACCAGTAAAACCAAGCTTAGTGATCAGTTCTCTTCCTCAGATGTGAGGAAAGTTCTCCAGTGACACCACTTGCACTGCAGCAAAGACAGGAGAGAGAGCTCTCTGTAATTGTGGGGAACAACCACTGCCCTGTCAGACTGTACCCTCAAGCTCTCCCAGGTAGGACAGCTTCATTTCACTGCTGCCCGTAAGACAGAAGTGCCTCCAGGAGAAAGCTGGAACTAAACAATTCAGGGAAGAGCAGGACCAAGCACCAAGTTCTAAACCCTGAGAACCATCGCAATGGGTTTCCATAATCACTGCAAAACACTAACAATTTTGCTATGACTGGACATTTCAAGAGCACGTGACGTTGAATGCTGCTCCCATCACTCTAGTGGATTTGTTCTATTGGGGTAAGACTCAATTACTCAGCATTAATTGCCTGAAAAGGACAAAACCATTCAAAGCTATATAATCACATTAAAGTGAACAACATGATACAGTGGGTTGAATGCAAGCCTTGCATTAATCTAAAAAAATAATAATAATAATTAAAAAAGGACAACAAAACCAAAAGCACAACAGTCTGTTGAATTTGGCCCCATATTCTTAGTTGGGAATATGCAAAATGCAAACCACATAGAGAAAGGATAGTGCTGGTCTGGTAGAATACACATTACATGCCCGAAACACAAAGGAACGTTTTTAGAAAAAAGGTAAGGATCGATTCAGAGTGTAGTGTACAAGGCTTTCTGGATTCTGTGCTCCAGAAAAAGTACTCCCTTTTCCATGCCCACAGGAATACAGGAACAGCAGCAAGGCAGGCTCCTACGGACTAGAAGAAATTTATATTAACTTGCGCTATGCAAAGAATAAACACCCAATCAGGTGTTGCACTTTGATCATCAAGATGGCACCTTAACCCTTAAAAAAAAAAATACAAATTCCAGAGACAAGTACATTAATTTATCAACAAGAAGTAGCACTGATAAATAAATTAATTTATATAAAAAAAGAAAAGAGGATATTGACAAATTCAGGGGTGGAAGAAAAATCACCTTCTTAGCCCACATGCGCTTGTTTTATTTACATATCCACAAATACCATGAAGCACCATCCCAGCCCCCCCACTAGCAGCATGGTCACATGAATTCCATAGATGAGCAGTTCATTCATGAGGCTGAAGTCCACTCGCCTTCGCCCCAGTAAGAGGAGGATGATGGAGAGTTTGTACTGGAAACGCAGAAAGATCCGGATGCCAAGGTACTGAAGGCAAAACAAGATAGAGAGTGCCACCCAGAGGATGGAGGTAAACAGGCTGCAGCTGAAGTACAGCAGGAAACGAATGAATCCGTACATCCATCGGGATTTGAGATAGATGTCAAAATTGTTGTACTTGGTGCGCACCAAGTGAGTGGTCCGTACCGGGCCACAGGCCGAATGCAGGCAGGTCGTGTGGGGGCCGTGGAACGAACGGACCCGGCGGGGAATGGGGATTACAGGCATCAGGCACCCCACCGGTCACCGAGTCCTAGCGCAGGACTTACAGGGCACATATCAAATGTCATCCATTAACATGGAAGAGCTCCAACAGCCCGGGAACGCTAACTCTTTGCTGACTTTCCAGGATGGAAGAGACCTGCAGGAAGGCAGAGAAGGAAGACACGTTTAAGCAGCCCAGCAGGAGGACACGCAGCAGGGCAGGCGCTTTCCAGCTCAGTGGCTCTGTACAACTGCTCCACAGAACTCCCAACTTTGCTTACAGCTCTGTTTTGCTTGCAGTTTACCCAAGCAGACATGCAGAAATACAACTGTTTCCACCATCACCAAGTCCAATCTCCAAAAGCAACTGAGTAGCATCCAAGCAGCAGCACAAGTTACAACCTGTAACAAGTTTTACAGAGCTAGTAAAGGAAAGAGGAGAGCTTTACTCAGGGATTATCTTGGCTAATTCACAGGCCCTTCTTGATCCAACAGTCCACCCATGCAGAAAGTCATATTAATGCACGTGTTCACACTGGATCTTGTAGCTGTTTTGCCTTTAAAAAAAAGCTCTCCAAATGCTTTTTCAAGTGAATTCTACAGCCCAGGCACAGATTTCTGCTCATGTCAGAACCTGGCAAAGCTTCACCAAATAAACTGAAACTAATGGAAGGTCTCACAAGAACAATGAAGCAATCATGTTTTTCACACTCTACAGGATGTAGCTCCCCCTGCTTAGATGAGCCATGTAGTCTCGCTGTCATTGCATCCAATGGCAAGGCAGCATTTGAAAGATACCAAACAGTTTATTTCTCCTTTTGTGACCTGCAGAGATAAATATCTCGATCTTGTGGAGTGTTTAGGATTTATAATCTTAACATCCTTCACACGCCCACTGTTGTTATCAGAGTGATGAGCAGCAGCCCATTAGCTGCTCCCTGCTTCACCCCAGGCTCACAATGTGCCAAATTCCGGGAATTATGAAATAACAATACACACATCAGATAATGCTAGAAAACAACAGGGACTTCCCCAGCCTCCTCACACACCCAGGCCGTCAGACTCTTGTTGAACATGAGATCCTATGACTGTTAAAATTAGAGTTACTGAAGTAATTTTTACTTTGCTATTAAACTAATCACAGAGTAAAGTATAAAGCTACAGGAAGCTGCAGTTTTGTATTAGAAACTTTCTGAGGCAACATGCAACACTGGGTGAATCTTTCCATTGCTCAAATGCCTCAAACTAAATGTGAGTGGAAACAACAGGTCTAATCACTTCTACATGGTCCCAGGTTCTAATTCCTTTTCTCTGTTGCAGAAATTTCTTGGCTCTATATGAACTGAGTTGACAAAAAGGAAAGTGAATCAACTCACGATTAACGAATTTTGGAAACTGAGGTCTGATCTCAAATATCAAATATATTCTTGTCATTTTAAGTGCCTCTCTGCCATAATTTCCTGCCTGTAAAAAGGAAATGCTAAATAGCTCAGAAGTGTACAAGGTACACGAAGTGCATAGATGTTAATCTGACATTACTTCAAAAAGCAACAGCTTTTTGTGCCTGGAGCATGCAACTGAGCAGCACAAACAAGAAAAGCTCTCAGCGAGTCCATGTCTGAGTAACAGAGAACAAACCTCACTTGCATAAGCTACAGTTTGCTCTGGGTCTAACTGAGCACACCAACTCCATGTCTGGTTTCTGTTGTAGAAGAACAGTTTTGGTTATCTCTGACAAAACCTTCAATGGGTGAATCTAAGAGACCTCAAACAGCTCAGCTGCAGCAACTTACTCCTTCTGAACAGCAGCAACTCACTCTCATTTACTGTGCCCACCACATCAACAAATAAACTTTGTCAGGTTTGTGTCCTCAGATAAATACCAAACACCAACACTATCACAGCCAAAAGCGGAGGGATGTTACGCAAATAAGAAACTTTCAGAAACGTTACATTGTAAATGATGCTGTCTTCCACGCAGCAGAAGGTCGGAAGTCCGCTGCCGTTTCTGGGTGCCACTTAATTCTTGCAACAAAAGAGTGAAGTTCTCCTGTGACACCTGGCCTCCTAAGAAGAGTAAAAGAAATCACTAAGGTGCTTCACAGACTCACAACGTTCTACATATGAATTGATCTAAAAGATAAAAGGAGAGATTAGCTTTCAATGTGCTCACTTTGTGTGTTAGCAAGCTCAGAACTACAAGACTTCTCCCCAGACGTGTTCAATCCCATTAAGATTTTAATAAGAATCACACACTCAGTAATTTATGCAGCCCAGCTCACAGATACCCAGAGCCAGAAGCACAGACAGGGATGGGAGAATTATGGGAGAATTACAGGTAATGAGCTCTGGCCTGTCACTTCCCTCATCACAGAAGCGGCCCTGATCACGCAGGGCGTACGAAACAATACGGAGCGCGCACACTGCCAACATTTAAAAGCAGAATATATAGAAGCAGGCCCAATCTGTGTGGAAGTGATGCATCTGAAAACCTCAGCACCGCCTCCTGGGCCTGCTGGAAAGCACAGCGCTGCGAGGCCGGGCACACAGCCCGGTACCTCGGCCCAGCCGTGCCGCCGTCACCCCATGCGGTACCGACACGGCAGCGGCGGCCCCAGCAGAACGCAGGATGCTGATGCACCCCCGCCCGGGTGGGCTTCACCCCTCCTCCCTCCGGGAGCTCCGACCAAGGTGAGGGCCAATGACAAATAAAGGTGAGCGCTGGTCGAGGAGAGCCAGAAGGAGGGGAAACCCAAACTCCTCCTCCATCGCACCCAGCCCGCACCGCCCCGCACCGCTCGGGAAGGGGCCGCGCTCCGAGTCCCACGGCCGCCGCACCGGGTTACAGGCCGCCGCCCGGGCCTCCCTCGGGCCCGGCTTCAGAACGCGGCGGGATCCCGGCGGAGGGCAGCAGCCGCCACAACAGAACGAGGCCCTGAGCGAGGCCCTGCCCGCCGCCTTCCCCCCGCCCCGAGGCGTCGCCCCGCGCTCACCGTTCTGCCCATGGTCTTTCGCCGGGCGGCAGCCGCCGAGGCCAGGCGTCCAGGGCCCGGGCTGAAGGGAGGCCCGGGCCTACGGGCAGGCGCCGCTCTGCGCATGTGCAGGGGACGGCGGCGCTCCGGTTCCGGCCGGTGGCGGCGGCGACGGCGGCGGGAAGGGAGCGGCCGAGGCGGCGCACGGTGATGGCGTCATCACGCCGCGCACCGCCGCCGGAAGCAGGAGGGCGCCGCGTTGCCCGGGCAACGTGGGGGCGGGGAGGGTGGGGTGGCTTCAGGGCCCAGCGAGGCACCGCCGGGCACCGGGGTGGGGAAAACACGGCGTGGGCCTCGCTGCCCCTGCCACTACGGAGCTGCCAACCCCGCTCTGCCGTCAGTAGGGCCCGCAGCGTCTCGTGTCTGGGTGGAGCCGCTTGAAGGCGGCGGGCTCGCACTGCTGAGCGAGGCGAAGTGAGAAAAGCTGCTTCTCAAGGTGAATTCGGCCTTCAGCGCGCACCGTGCGGCGCTTCGCGGGGCAGCTCGGCCCAGCGCCACACACTGATGTCACAGCTCACACGGCCCTGGGCTGGGCTGAGTCGGGTGGTGCTAGAACATCTGCAATAGGAAAATCTCCAGACTGTAAATTGGCCATAATCTCCTGCAACACGAACAGGGACAAGGTTTCTCAAAGTCACCCTTCAGGGCCTTTATGCGCGGAGCCAGGCTGTGTGGCTTGGCTCAGGGGTGAGATCCCGACTTGCAGGGAGGGAGCAGCAACAATGTGCACCACAACACAGGCTTCTGGGAGGCCGAAAAGACTCCAAAAGTTCCTTAAACACAAACAGGAGGAGACCACTTTAGAACCAACATAATGAGACAGAAATGTTCTCCCTGCTGGTTCCCCTTAGATTTAATTAGGGATTACTTTCTGTAATGGAAAGAATACAAAACTTTCTTTATTGGCCCCCTGCCCCGCTTGCTGTCTAGGCATTACCACAGTGGAAAAACATTAAATAATAATAACTCAAGCCATCTGCCAATAAGAAGACATGCTGCACGGCTCAGGCAGTTGAAGGCACCCTGCCAAATCCCTCCTAGCACACCAACTGTCTGCAGCGTGCTCCGCCTGCTCCCCCAGAGCATTTTTGTTCTGCAAACACAATGAGGGGCCCTGCGGCGTGGGACGTACATCAAGGGAGAATTACAGCAGTGGTGTACTCCTAACAAATTGCCCTTTCTGCTCTCCCACATACCTTCTGGTGGGAGGGAGAAGGGGAGGTGCAAAGTTGATGCGTTTTCCCAATAGCATGAAATGGGAACATCTGTTTGTTGACTAGGATTAGCGTGAGAGCCACGTTTCATTTATTTCCCTCCATCGTTGACTGGAACAGGGAGCTGGAGATGGGAATTTCAGCCCAAGCAACAGCATTACGAAGGTACTTTGGTCTTTCTGGCTTGGAGAAAGATGGGGATGCTGCTGAATGCAAGTACTGCAAAGAGGGGGCTCTGGCATCCTGCAGGAATCCCTCCAGGCAGACAAAGCCTTCCATGGCCTCCAGCAGCACCCAGACGCCTACACAGCACAACCTCAGCATGTGTGCATGGGGGTGACACCGCAACATCTGTGCCAAGACCACCCCTTTTCAATTTCTTGGGTCAGGATGACAAAAAGCAGTGCAGCAGTACTCAGTTTTCAGCCTGAAATACGCTGACCACTAGCTGCTTAAATGAATGCGTGTCTTCATAAAAAATATGCAGTCCTTGGGTCAGGCATGAATTGAAGCTTTGACATTCAAAGAGGTGAGGTCCTGAGCAGACGCCTGTGCTTCAGCCCGAAGAGAACCCGCCCCCAGCACTCCGACGGGGCTCTGGGTTGTATTTCTTTCCTGTGCTAATTTTACTAAAGACACAACTCATATTCCTGTTGATTGAACAGTTTTGTGTTGACAGCATTGAAGATTTGTGATGAAACTTATCATCAGCGCCAAGAGCGGGCCATTAGTACTAGTCACAGCGGCTAGCTGCTACTGATATATTTTATGGCACGCTTCAAAGACAAACATACACATTTATATGTCACTTGTTGCAATATAAATGCTAACTTGTACTTCTTTCAAAACTTTTAATGAATTGTATACATTTCCTGAGATTTATAGCGTGAACCAAACTGCTCAAAACATTACTTTAAACATATTTGTCACTTTGGCAACAGAACAAAAAAAATCTGGAAGATATTGCATTTAGAAATAAATCATAAATATATGCATCCTAAAGGAGTTTATTTTCGTCATTAATAGTTGATGCTCCCCCCCCAGCTCAGGATTTAAAGTTAAATTATGCAAAATCAAAAACAAACCTGATAATACTTAATCAAACATGCATAAAACTGTCAGGACCAAATAAATTCTCTCAATTAACTTGCTTCAGATTGTGATTGCATTTACTAATTTAATCAACACTAGAATAATTTGGAGAGCGGGTAATGATAAATTACTGTGGTGCTGCACATGAAGAGCCACCAGTGTAGTGTGCTGAGACAAGAATGCAAGAAGTGCTTGCTAGGCTGAGGGCAAGATGTAGTAGCAGCTGAGCTGTCACAATCATTTTATAATGGAAACATCTTATTCCCATTTTTCGGGGTGGATTTTTTTTTCCAGTAAAAAGTTAACACGCATCTCATGGATAGCCCTTGTCTGAACACGTCAATGTTCGCCTGTGGAGTCATTCTCCTTTCAGTCTGGGATGAGTTAAGAAGCGAAGCAGTCCGATGCAGGCATTTGCTCCACCTTTTTTGCTCATTTTGTGAATGAGACCTTTTGCTCTACACACGAGGCCAGCAGCTGCATCTTCCCGTCCTGCTCTCTGACTGCAATGCACACCTGGGGCTCCCGGTCAAGCACTCCTCCTGGAGCTGGAGTAACAGCCTCATAATGCTGAAGTGCCCTTTAGCTCTGTCCTTTTGCACTTAGAATGGAGCTGCTCTTACAATAAAATGGATCTGACCCCTGTCTAGGAAAAGCTTTCAGTACTATTACTTGTGGAGGGCTGAACATCTGATTCTTGCAAGCATAAGCAAGGTTTTATGGAGAGGTTCTCTTTTACAGGTTCACGTGAAGGAAGCTGTGAGGTATTCAACCCTGTAAAGTACCTGGATCTCTGAAAATCAGACCTTTATTTGGTCTATAACCTTTCTACATCCATTTTTCAAAGAATAACAATGTCCATATAGCTACTGTGGGAATAAACTCATTGCAATCTCTTCCCCCCACCCCTTTTCTGCAAAACATACTTCCCAGAGGATAGCTTATCATTTTCGTCACCTTTTATTTGAAACAGGGGTTGTGCTGTATAAATGTATAGCACTTGTACCATTGGCTCACCAGCGGAAATAACTGGATACTAACATGTGTGCTGAAAATATATCCAGTACACAGCTCACAAGTTTCCTTCAGTGACCCAGAAACAACTGCTTGCACGGTAACTCTACAGCCATAGGAAGGTCTTATAGCCATAATTCCAGAGGTTTTAAAGACAATAAACATGCTGATGTGGTATTTTTCAAGCTAGCATTCATTGCTCATTACCTCTCATATCCAAAACCACCATTCAAAACCAGCAGCACCTGTACAAACTCCCGTGGGTTTTCCTGAAGCACTCTGTAAAGCTGTAATATAACAAATTGAGGAATTAATTCTTTCCTTTTCCTTAAAGGAGATTTAGGGTCAAGACTCAACCTTAAATTTTAAGTGTAATCGATCTACCCAACAAATCTACACTGCAAAAACCTGTGAAATAATTTTTCCTTATTACTCCTTTCCAGATCTCATCTCTTAGCTTAAATGTCAGCTTTAATCAGTTTGAAGAGATTTGCATGTGGTAAATAATAATGCAATAGATTAGACTAATCAAATAAAAATCCATGTAGCAGAAAGCAGAACTAATTCCCACTCCTGCAGCGGTGCCGTACCGGCTCCAGGGCCCTGTGGCTCTCCCTCCTCCCTGTAAATCAGTGGGGCTGCAAGGTGACCATCTCAGCGCATGGTGCTCCTTGAGATCCAGCAGTGCTGTGAGCAGAGGGATGGAGAAATGCCCCCCACCTCTGGAGTAGAAGCAGTTGTTGTTTGAGAGCTGCTGGAGTCATGGCAGGAGCCGGCTGCACACAGGTGGAGGGGGAGAAGCTGTCTCTAAAACAAATGACAACTGAGCTGGCTGCTTGGCTGGGGACAGCACTCCTGCCAGCGCTTGTTGCTGCATCACGCTGGCTAGCCCCAAGCTGGCTGATGTCAGAAACTGCCCAGCATCCAGAAAGCTTCCATGGAGAAGTGTCCTTACTGCCTCCTGTTCACTTCTGGGAAAGGGCAGGCGCGTGGGATGGGCGGGGAGAGATGGAGAGAGTGGGGACAGACCTCCACTTGCCAAAGGTGCATTTCCCTGAGCTCCCCCCACACCCAGCCCTCCGCTGGGAATCTGTGGGGCCAACCACTCTGCACATTGGCCAAGGGTCAAATTTAGAGACAGCGTTCGTTTTTCTGAGATTAATGAAAAGCAGCTTTGCCACTATTTCTTCTGCATTGTTACGGAGCATCAGACGGTGCCCAAAGCTTCCACTCGCCGGGATTAGCTGCGATGCCGTCGTCCTCAGCGCCAGGGTGTTCGCTGTGCCAAGACTCCTCCTTTGCACTGGGGTGCACGGAAAGCATCCATGCTATTTTCCCTCTTTCCCTTATTCCATTTCTCAGACCAGCAGGGCAAGCCACCAGCTCGCAGCGCACCGCGCCGGGAGCAGCCCCGCGTCCCCGCTGTCTCCGGGGGGGACCCTGCGCGTGCGGCCGCGCCCCGCCAGGCGGAGCTGCTGCCCCGGCGTTGCGGCGGCTCCGCGTCCACCCCCTCCTCCCCAGTCCCCGACCCCCGGTCGGGACGAACTTTGTGACCGCTGAGGATTCGGCACCGTCCGCCCACGGCGCCCCGGGGAGAATCTGTGCTCGGCGCAGAGCAGCGCCTTGCAGGTGCGTGGGGAGAAGCTCCCGGTGCCTGCTGCCTTGCGAGAGTCCGTTGGGCATTGCTCCTGTTCAGACTATGTACTGTGAAGGAGAAAAGGACTTTCCGGAATCATTACTCAGCATCAGCCTTATAAATAAAAAAAGATCGAGAGAAGAGGAACAAA
Organism: Numida meleagris; assembly: GCF_002078875.1. NCBI lineage: Eukaryota > Metazoa > Chordata > Aves > Galliformes > Numididae > Numida > Numida meleagris. The sequence continues at coordinate 7,916,912 of NC_034424.1, read as the reverse complement.
GGATTTGTCTTCAAACAAACCCACATTTAAAAGCAGTGTCTTTTCAAAAGGGAAAATCACCGCAGTGGACTAAAGTAGATTTCTCTGTAGATCAGAGCACTGCTTCTCTCCTTATATTTACCTCCAGAATGGGGAAACATGGATCTCCATGACAAGTTGCACCTACCTCCAAACTGAAAATCAATGCAGAGAGCACAGAAATAAGAGCTGAGAACACTGCTTCCAAAAATGCAACACCCACTCGACGGACACATTTGCCCATTTTTCAGCCTGGCTTTTTCCAGAGTATGAGTATTGGCACCAGAAAGCCAAGTGACCCATAAGCAGCCCACATCCAGGAGGCAGCACCCTGCCCAAGGCCGCTGCCAGCTCTGCGGCGCCGGGAGGGACCCACAATTCACCTCCATTCTCCCCAGCTTCCCAAAGTTTGTCACGGGCAGAGCAGCCCTCAGCTTCACGGTGCAATGTTTTGCTGATGAGAATGAGGAGGAGACAAAAACCCGAAGCCCTCATCAATCACAGCCCAGCTCCCGGTACAATTAGCAACTTCTATTATCTTAAGAATGACACTTGTAGCACAGAGCAGAGCATGGCACACCTCGTGTTATAATACAGCTTGCAAAAAAGGGAAGGCTCGAATTGCATTAACATTGCATTAGATTCCCATGACTTTTTATATCAGCACTTGTGAGTTATTTATGAATTCATTTATTTACAAGGACAGCCCTTTCTGCATTCAGTTGCCATGGTTCCTTTAACTCCTGTATCTTATTAATTCTGGATGTTATGAAATAAATATAGAGCAGACAATCACCGTGTGTTGTTTTTTTCTTCAATATTCCTTTTTTTTGCTGTTTGATTCCCTGTGTCCTGGGCAAGAGGGCCCAGAACCAGGCACCTCCCTGCAGCCCAGGGCTGGGGGGGATGCAGGGGCTGCCCAGGAAGGAGGACAGTCCTGCAGCTAGGATCCCAAAGCCAGGGCACTGGAAGCGTGTTGTAATAGAATTCCACAAGAAAATTAAATCAATTACCGAGTCTAATAAAGCTCTCAAGGTTTTTAATTAAACTAAGTTTTAATTAAAGCAGCACGAGCCCATGCTCCTTTGATATTCTGCCTCAGACCCCAGAGGATTGCAACTCCTTTTGGTAATTTACGTGGGCTGGATCAATCAGGAAAGGCGCACAAATGTGAGAACTTTGTCAATTCCATGGGATGGAATACTGAACACTGGGAAGCACATAGGGTGGGAACAAACAGCAGCTTGAGCTGACCCCATACCAGGGGAAACCATCTCCCAAAAAGCCCCTGCAGGGACAGGCGAGAGCCAGGTCACCCAACTTGCACATCTGGTAAGTGGCCCCAGGATGTTCTGCCTCTATTTTAGTCTTGTTTTGTACACAATATGCCCCAAACATGCTTTGTTTCTTAAGGAGATAAGGATCTTTATGTAACCCATTTTTCCTTAACACTAAGTCCTTTGTCAGGATTAAAGGATCCTAAAACATCTGTACGGGCTTGGGTGGCAGATGTACAAAGAAAGCAGCCTGAAATAACATGGAATATTAACCTACTAAATGAGATATTTAAAAAATAAAGAGACCCTTTTGCATTCTTACTTACTGCTGATTCCTGGCCCTGGCTGCACAATGCAGGTGGTAACAACAGCGCTGCCATCCTCTGTGACTTTCATCCCAACATTCATACCTGGTGCCTTGGATATTTCCCCTCTTTCTAGTAGGGACAGCATCACTTTCCCTGCCCCAGACAACACCACCTTCCTTAGGGAGGCCTCACAGGTCTCCTCTGGGCACCCTAAAAACCAAGGAGCACAGTATAGATCCCAGAGCTGCTTTTGTAAGCTCTGCAATGCTTCTGCGCAGCTGCTGCTCTCCCACACCCCAGCCCATGTAACAGGCATCAGCTGGGCAAGGCAACTGCCCTCCCTCTGCCTCCCCAAAATGTGGCACTGCTGCACACCTGGGCTGTGCAGATGGAAATGAAGGATGAGAGACTAACCTGGATGGATGGACGGACGGACGGATGGATGGATGGACGGACGGATGGATGGATAGGAGCACCCAGCAACCACCTGCCCAAGGGCTTTGCCAGTAACTGAGATCAAACCTAATTCAGATGTGACCCCACAGAGCAGGTCAGAAGCATCCCAGAGTGCTGCAGCAGGCTGTCAGCAGCCCCTGCCCTTCCCTCTTCCCGGCCCATTTCCAGCAATCCATACCGGCCCATCCGTCCTGGCCATGGCCAGCTCCCAGCCATTAGTGTGATTACTGGGGGTCGTGAAGTTCAAACAAAAATGTCAATTTTCATCTGGAAGAATGGTCCCGTTTTAGGAGCAAAGGGATTTCTTTTCTCTCTCTCAGAGCCCCTGACTGTGAAATCATTGCTCCCTGAAGGCTTGCAAATTTCTGGCCAGCGAAAGGTGCCAATAGCTCCCGAGCCAATAAAAAGATTAACAAGGGTCACTGGTGCTTCCCTCTCTGGCTGCACTTGAAGGCTCTGGGGCCTATTTTGAAGATATTAACCATTGCCTTTACCTCCTGCACGTTTATCATGGGGTTCAGGTCTGTATGGATTTATCGATGGGACGCTGCCATCAATCTCCCCGCAGAGTGCCAGCCCCAGAGTCACCTGGGTGACATCACCCGAGCAGGGGCACTGAGCAGGGACAGGAGAAGGAAGATTGAAATCATGCAAAGCAGCTGCTGAGGGGGAGATGCAGGCACTGCCCTGGGGCAGGGACAGCATTACACAGGGGTTGGGGTACAGCCTGCCCCACGGGCATCAATGTGGGGTCAGGACAGAGCCCCCATGTTGAATGTTTCCTGTTCTGGAGAAATTTGAGATAGGTTCCTATGGCTTGGTCACAGCCTGGTGGCACTGTGTGGTGGCACAGCAGTGCTGGTGGCACACGGTGATGCTGGGGGATGCATGGCAGTGTAAGGAGATATGTGGCAATGGTGAGTGGTGGTGGCAGCCGACAGAGCAGGGGCACACATGGCCGTGGTGGGTGGCACTGTGCCCATGGGATGCCCTGGGGTACCCTGCACCCACAGCCCCAGGGCTGCTCAGCCCACCTGGGAGGTGACATACACTTCAGGTGGGTTTTTTTCTTGCTTGTCATTGTGTTAAATAATTAAGTCTGTTCCATCTTTACCTACTGACAATGTGGCCCTTAATTAAGTGGTTTAATTAGATGCTGGCAGCTCTAATTAAGTTTAGGATGCTGGAGGTGACTGGGAGCCTTTGGCTGAGTTGCGGAGCCTTTCCCCGGGGACCTGATGTGGGAGAACCCTTCACTCCATGCTCTGGCCTCTGGGCAGGGACCCATGGCAGCACCCATCCCTTTTGTCCCCTCTGTCTCTCCCCATGGCTGCTTGGGACACTGTTGGCTCAGAGGTGTCAGGGAGCCAAGCTCTGCCCTGGAAGCATGGCCTGGACACATAGGGGCTGTGCAGGGGTCCCCCGGTGCCCGCTGAGCATGAGGCTGGGAAACAGGGACAGGACAGGACCCTCTGGGGCTGCGTCGGGCTGAGGAGCAGCATCTGCAATTCTACACCATGTATGGGGCTGTCTAAAAGATGTATTGCTTTTTAATAATGTAAATATGTAAATATTACTGAGGTGCCATTAATCCTCCTTGCCTCAACTTGATACCACTCTTAAGAACAAATGTAATAAGATATTATTAATATGCAAAGTAATAGCGCGTTCACCTGACGAACGCCGATGCATTGCAGAGCTGGGCAGCAGCAAGGAGTGCTGGGGAGTGACCCGTCCCCCCGCCCCATGGGATGGCTGTGCCACCCCGAGCACTGCGGGCAGGGCCCACTGTTGCCACTCCTCTGCAGCCATGCCCTCGCTGCTGAGGCTGCTGCAAAGCCTCGTGCATTTTCCTGAAGGATTTTGTGGCTCCTCTCTTAAGTTTTATGCAAGAGGAGGGGGAGCATGGCTGGTCCCAGGACGTGGATGTGCAGGAATTGAAATGGAAATTATTCTGTGCAAATGGTGCTTTGGCTCACGTCAGCCCTGCCCTGTAAATCTGCTCATCCTTCTCGCAGGGGAAGCTCAGGGAGATAACCAATATTTCAGCAGCACAGACTGGTGGAGACCTTCACCTCTCGGTGTCCCCCTGGGCATGAGACCAGAGAGCAGCTCAGGCATGAGCATGGCCATGGTTAATGCAAAAATTAACCTGTTGTCCTCACTTGGGTCAAAGTAATTTCATTTAATTTGGTAATCTGGGCCCTTTATCATTAATGAGTCCTTGGGGGGTGGGGGTCAGAGCCTCTTTTTGGCTGAAGAAAGCAGCAGAGATTATTTTTAATACTCAGGCCACTCAATAAAGCAGAAATACTTTTTCTATTGACAGCGCTGTTGGTTTTCACTTCATTGGTGAATGGAAATTGCCAAATTAATCTCTAATTAAATCTGAAATTAATCCTCAATTCCATGATTAATGAACGCCGGAACCACAGACTTACCTATGTAAAGTGTACTGAGAAATTGCACACAGCAGATGTCTGCAAATAATTGGGACTGTATCGAAGAAAATGAATAAAAAACAATTATTCTCTGCTCCTCTCTGTACAAGATCTAAGCGGTAAGCAGGGAAACTACCAGGCTGCCACCGAGCACTGATGGACCGATGTCCTTGCAGGGATGTTGGTTAAACCAACATAGCTTTAGACCAAGCAGGTTTTGGCTGCTTGAAGTCTCCTCTACCAGAGCCCTGGATCCTTTTCTCCTCCCTGGGCTGCATGGGGCAGCTGTGTGCAAACTGCCCGACCTCTCCAGGCATGACCCTTCCCCTTCCTCCCAGGTTTCTTTTCCCATCATCGCTTTAGCAGGGTCTATTGTCCTGGAAATCTGTTTGCCACATGTTAGCTGGAGCTCTCTGCTAAGGTCCTTGGTTAAATATTCATGCAGAGGTTGCTATTAAAGCAGGGGCAAGAACTCGGGTTACACGCAGGAGATGAGGAGATGGCTGGGCTGGCAGAGGAGACCGCCTCGATATCAGGTTAAGAATCCTCATGGAAATGGCTCACCCCACATAAGGTCTGGGCGTGGAGTGGTAGGGAAAGATCCCCAGCATACTGTGCAGCTGAAGTGCATTAGTTACCCGTGTGAGCTCGGCAGACCACGGCCCTGAAAATCTTGGGTAGGATGGTAGGACATGAAGTCCTGCATGAGTTTGAGGACACTAGGGAAGCAAAAGAGAATTTCCAGTTGGGTTGAGTTTCTAAGATGGGAAGAAAAAGGAAGTGCCTGTGGATGGGATCAGGGCCTGCAGCTTCAATTCCATGCACGGGGCAAGGAGACTGCTGGGCAGGGAGCAGCACCCAACGTCGAGCTGGGACTGTGACAAGGAGGGGATGGGGACATTGCAGGGGGACGCTGGGGACAGACCACCCAGGAGCATCCCACCCTCCCTCCTGGGGGCAGGAACCGCGAGGGCAAAAGGACAGGGGAGCAGAAGTCAGCCCGGGGGTGTCGGGTAACCGTCACCTGAGCTCTGCCTAAAGGTGACTTCCTCATGAATCGCTCACAAGCGCTCCCGGAACACCAACACGCGAAGCTGGTGAATTATGCAGGGCAGCGCCGCGCCGAGCAGATGGCATTGCTGCTGTAACGTGAGCAGAAGCACTCGACAAAATGCAAAGCCCAGCAATTAACCTTTTTGAAGGTTCCCTCTTGTCTCGGGGATTAAACCTCCTCCAGTCCCCCTGCGCTCCGCTCCTACCCGAGAGAAAGGAATAATCCTCCAAACAAACAAGGGAAATGGACTTCACAGCCCCAGCGGCCCCAAGGCGAGCTTCCAAAGCCAACCCCAGCACCAGTGGGTCTGATGCTGACTCCTCTTGTAGGCAATGCAACACGGCAGCTTGGGAGCTTATTGCTGCCTTGAACCCATGCCATCCCATTATTTTTCTTTGAGATGAAATTTTGGCTCCAAGAGGATGCCTGGAAACTGTTTGGGATGCAGTTTTTATTTACATCCCCAAGCTTCAGCGTTTTATTCTTTCCAGAGCCTGCCCTCCTGCAGCCTTGGCCGGGGTTGATTTATGAGAGAGAAATAAAAGAAGAATAAATCATTTTTTTTTAAATGAAGAGAGCAAATTGATCTTTTCGTCTTAGAGTGAAAAAAAAATCCCACTATTCCCAATATAAAGGTCTCAGGCCATGATTACTGGGCGAGGAGAGGGACAGACAAAGGAGGGGAATCGGGCTGGGGGACAGCAGCCCACCACGACAGCGCGGGTGAGGGATGTTTTCAACACTCTGCTCCCTTCAGGCCCAGATTTACTGCAGAGGACAACACTCAGGAAGCTGGGAGCCTCCAGCCTGCGCCCAGGCAGCGCGGGGCTCCTGCTGTTAAAAACCACTGCAGGGCAGGGTTGAAGTGGGCTGAAGATGGCAAACCCCAAATTTGGCCCCTTTTCCCTTTCCCTCCCCCCAGGCTCCACCTTCTCAGTGCCACACACTGCGCTGGGGAGGGAGCACACGAGCAATGATTTACTTGTTAGAGAGGAAACGTATCGCATGCCGGGCGCTCACCTTGGTGTTGGACAAAAGCTATTATTTTAACTATGATATTCAATCCTCTTCATAATTAAACTGATTGATTTCCAACAATGGAGTCTATATTGCCTAATACTTTTAATTAACAAAGTGTTGTACATATACTGGCAAAGCATTACTGGCACGATTCCTATGCAATACACTTAATTCCATAATAAATTATTGGCACGAAGGACTAAGATACATAGCACCGTGGAAGTGGCTGTCAAGAGAGAAGAACTTGAGATTCGTGGTCGCAGGTTGGACCATCATGGAGCAGAAGAATGTCAGATGTGTTCCTCATTTTCTGGTGCCCCGCAGTCAGGACAGGGGAAGGGAGCAACCAGAATGGAACCAGCCACAAGTGCAGCTGGGCTTGGCCTCAAGATAATTCTGTGTTCTCATAAAGAGAACTGGTTGATGGCCTCGAGAGGAGCTTCCATTTGTGGGCACACTGGGCAGCAGTGGGGGGGGACTGCTGCTTTTATGAATGGTCATTGCATCAGAGAGGGAAACCGCATCTTGTAAAGTAGGGATACGAAGGTTAATGGAAGGATTCGATGTTTTCCTAGGCTTCTTACAAATTAGTTAAGAGACAAATACCCTGGGGCCACATGCTAAGCAAAATTCATTCCTTCAACTTTTATTGGATCACAGCGGAAGGAGTTGGCGGTCAGAGGTCACCAGTGTTGCTTTAAGACGCAGTCACTGGGGTCAAACTAATTAGCACCACGGATCATGCTGCTGGCCGTTCCCTCTTTGTTTCCAAAGCCTCGCTGACCTGGTCAGAGCCTCCTGGCCACACTGGTTGCAGGGAGCTGCCTCAGCCCTGGTGCTCTGCTGGAGAAATCTTCAGGCTTCTTTCTCTTTCAGTTCAACATGCAACCAAAAAGGAGGCAACCCATGGCACATACAGTGTATCCCCTTACCAGTGGTGCAAGCTGCACCTCCCACAGGAAGGGAAAGGGATGTGGGGAGCAGGAGGGAAGGAAGATCCCCATTGCTGCCTTGTGGGGACATCAGCTGGGCCGCTTGGTCCTGCTGATGGGACTGAAGCTGGCCTCCTATCAGGGCAGCAGAGCCACAGGGACCAGCAAGGGGCTTCTATGGGCATCAGGGGGTGGCAGGGATAGAAAGGGAATGCACTCGCACTTTTCTGTCACTTTGCCCATGGTGCTTGGTCAGCACATCATAATGATGAGTTTCATGCAAAAGCTGAGCCTAGCCTCAGTCTCATAAATTTGTTATGCATTACATCCAATTAATGTAAATTATTACAGCGACTAAATAATGGCTCTGCCATCGGGACAAGGGAATAATCAGAAGTGAGTCTGCAACTTCCCAAGGGCCTGGCTGAATTAACTCTTTTCCCATAACTCCACTGGACTTACAGAGCTGGGTACCAGCCCCACTTCTCTCATGGCAGGAGTCCATGTGGCCCAGTGCCCTAATCACCAGCAGGGTGATGGCAGCAATACAACTGCCTATCAGTACTTGTGGTGTCCGTCTGTCCTTCCATCACCAGATGATGGAAACCCTTCTCCCTGCACCTTTCCCTGCCCTGGGAGCACAGCTGGGTGGCACTGCCCCAGGCAGGGAGCTCGTGCTCCAGCACTGCCTGCAGGTGCTGTGCTGCGAGACCTGGAGGGACCCTGCTGTGTTTTTCCAGGCAGAAGCGATCATCAGTGTTTGCAATAATTCTTGGGTTCAGATTAAATGGAATAAAGGCATGAGTTCAAGGCAATAAATAAATAGTCCACTCCCTGCCTCAGCGTGCTTCTCGTGGATTCATCTGTAAGCCGTCCTGCACCGTGCTGCTGCTCGGCTCGCTCGTGCCCAGCTCCTCGCCGTACCCATTTACCTTGGCAGAGCAGCCACAAATCATGCTGACACACCAATCAAGGGATCTGGAAATTTTTACACTGCTCCGTCCCTTGAAAGATGAGCCACCTCCTGCACCGTGCTCGTGGGCACCCAGATAAATCTGTCACAAACTTCTCCTTCCCTCAAGGTGCAAAATTCCTTCCCTTTTTCAGCAGGGCCGTATTTCCTCTCTCTAAGCTCCTCTTCTTGCCCCAGCGCACATCCACACCCCTCAGCCACCTCAGTATATTTCTCCCTTTGTTCCTGTTCCACTGACAACTTCATCCTAATAGTCTCCTCAAAGGAATGATGAATGCATAAGCTGCATATTGATCACCGCAGTGATTGATTACTGGATCTCTTTGACAGATGAGCCTACTAAGGTAGCTGCCAATATGGAGGTATGGATGGCAGGGCCCCCTTGTACAACAGTCTAATGGTATCTGACCTGATAGGGCAGAAAGGCAACTCCCTCATTTCAGCAGAAAGAAAGGCCTCTTTATACTCTTTATAAAATAATTCATAGGAAACTTAAAACACTCAGACACAGAGAGATTGCAAATGGGGAAATATGATGGATTATGGGTTGAAAGGAGCCGACTTCTGGAAGCTAAATTGATCCCCAGGAAAATGTTTTTGTCTGCTGTGAAAAATAGGCAATATCTCAGCAGCTCTGGAGGGCTATAATCTGGAAAATAATTTGCTTTTGATTTCCTTTAGTTTCAGGCATTATTATTATTTTTTTTTAAGTTGGTTCCTTGCAGGCTTTGTTGCTCAGCTGGGAGAATCGGCGATGAAACAGGCAAGGGATTAGCCATGCCGACAAACACGAGGTGATCCTTACTTGTGGTTATAAAGCTCTCACCCCTCTCTGTCACTTACTCCAGTGGAGATGTTGCATCCCCTGCAAGAGGAAGCACTCCACCAACCAAAGAAAGAAAAGCCGAGCACATCGTAGAATACGAGCGCCTACGCGTGAAGGAGAAGAGTCTCCAGCTGCGATCCCGCAGAGCCCTGCAGTCAGCCCTGTTACACACACGCTCATTTCCTGAACGCTTCCTGACTCTCAGAGCCTGCCTGCAGGTCCAGAAGCGTGGGGCAAAACCGCAGCAAGGCCACTTTTGAAAATGCCCCCCAAGTCAGTGCGCTTCGCCTCTGCCAAACGGTCTTGGTGCTGAGCTCCCACTGGGACAGCTCTGGCACCAACCCCATTTTGGGACAGGGAAACTGAGGCACGGAAAAACACCGAGTGGGGATCAGCTTTGGAGTCACAGAGCCAGCTGAAGCCGAAAGCAAGCTTCTGCTTACCGCTTCTGCACTCTGATCAGTAGGGATTCTTGCCTCCCTGGCAAGCTGAACAGAAGAGAGGGTCAGTCATTAGAGCACATCCAGCAGCTTGCTTTCAGAAATGGAATTCCTCCTGATCTCACTTTTTTTTTTTTTTTTAAAAATCAGCTTTGCACTTTTATTGCTAATGATGAGAAATGTTCCGGCAGTAATTGGAAGAGTTTTCTCCGAGTTCAACGCACCAAGAAGAAAATTTATAGAGAAACAGCTGCAGCCTCCCAGTGCCTGGAGATTCCTCAGCAGAAAGCTTTAGCTGCAGAGAAATGTTGAATGGACAGGCAGCAGCTCAGGAGCCTGCTGCAGGAACACGCACACCCTGAGCCCCAGCAGTCGATCCCGTGTGGGGTGCAGCTACCAGAACACGGTGACCAATTAGTTAGATTTCTACAGACTTTGCGTTCGGTGAGTAATAATCAGGCAGTAGAAATGAACTGAGCCTGGGGAGAGCACTGAGCCCAGTGGAGATCTTTTATTCACGGCCTCAACCACTTCATTCGCTGAGGAGGGTGCTTGGAGAGGGGTTCAGCCCTCTGAACATCCCTGTGCGTGTTTGACTTCACACTTACTGGATCAAAGAGTTGCAAACAGTTTTGAAGCTGCTTCCATGGTATCTAGATAGCCAAACTACTGTTCCATTGGAGACACTGAGGCTTATTTTTCTCCCTCTAGAATAAATAGCACTTTCATTTCTCTTTTAATCAGCAGGTAACAGGAATTAACAACAGCTCTAGCAATGTAGAACAGATCAACTAAAGCTAAATGATAAAGGAAAGCTTACAAACATGCTGGTGACATCGTAGATGGATTTGATCTTAAAATGAAAGCATTAAAGGTAAAGCTGTGCTGATCAGAAGAACCCACATGAAGTGGCTCCAGGAGCAGATGCAACTATGGGGCGCCGGGGAGGGTCCAAACCTGTGACTTTCACTTCAGAGAGGCATCCAGCAGTATCACAATATGATCTATGTCTGCTGCTCTTGGCAGCATCGGCACAACCCAAGGATGAGCATTGCAGCGATCTTACACCCTCGTGCACGCGGATCCATTCTTCATGGATTTGATGCGTGCTGCAGCGATGCTCACAGCAGTAGGACACGTTATTGCTGCAACACACAGCCATCAGTAACACCTACGAGCCTTTAATATCCTGCAGCTGAACTGTGGAAACAGAAGAAAGTTGCTTGGAAATGACTCATTCCCAGCTCCACTGGGCTGCCTGTCACCGTAACTCTCGGATGCGAAGCTCCAAGTGGGAAGCTTAAAAATCAGGGAGACACAAGGAACTCCTTGATGAATGGAGGAGAACAGTGCGGTGCAGCAAACAACACAAACATCAGCCTTGAGCATTATGTGAGGGCACTGCCCATCCATACCTCAGCCCAACCTCACACCCATGGCAGAACCAAGGCGATTTGTAGCCACGAGCCCACCAGGCTCAGCCTGCCTCCTGCAACGCTAACCCACTGCAGGAGGAGCGAGCAGCGCGGGGCTGAGCAGAGCTCCCTCCAGGACAGCAGCACCCAGCAGGACGCGTCTCACTTGGCATTCCGTCATTGGAGTCACCAGACAGCTCACTGCATGAAACACTGCCCGGGCCTTTGGCAGGAAGTTGTGCTTAACGGCAGGCTCTCATCGGAGGCACTTGATTATATTAGACAGATAATTATTGATCCAGCTATAGTTTATCCTTGCTGCCTAATTTCAATAAACAGCAGCCTAGGAGAATTAGCAAGGGATTCTGTTCCCCCCTCCCCCTGCTTCTTCAGGATTTGTCAGAAACACGATGATTTATGTGTATTCCAGTAAGATTCTCGCCTGTTGGCAGGCTGCAGGGATTGTTTGGGGTTGGAAGTACTCAGCTTTATATTTAAATGCTTCCATGCGAGTATGCAGAGCTCTCACTGCCTTGCATTGTAATATCTGAATAATAACTGTGACTTATGCAAACCGGTTTTCAGCTGTTCACTCTGATCAGTTTTTCATTTTAAGCAACTCCCTGCCATCCTAGGGAAAAAAAAAAAATATCAGATAGGCAAGAAGGTAATAATGCTCTCCCCTTTTTAAATAATGCACAACTCATTTCTGGAGCAGTTTCAAACATGTTGCTTTCTATTAAGCTCAGACAATATCCTGCAGATGTTCCCCCCCCCCCCCTTCCCCCCTGCTTTCAGGTGAGACTTTTGGAATGGCAAAGCAGAAGAATGTGGGCCTGCCTGGTACAGCGTGGGGTGCAGCCTGGATGGGCAAACACTCACCAGGACAGCAGGGCTGCAAAGCTCCAGGTTGGGCAGAGAGGCAGCGGGGAGAGCCAGGTGTGGGATCATCTCTCTTGCAGGATGCTGGTTGAGCCTAAAAGAGCAACAGCTGCTGTCAGACAGGGAAAGGATCAGGAAAATATTCACTCCCAGGCAACATGCAAGCTGACCAAGAGTGTGAATGAGGAAAAGCTCTCCTGTTATGGAAGAGTGAAGTGATGCTTAACCAGATAGCTTCACTGGATAAATGTCAGCATTCCAGACAGCTCCTCCTGACCACGAGCCTGCAGTCACTGCCCACATTGATTTCAGAAGTGTGCAGTGAATACCTCTGAAGTTCACCCCCATGATGACAGATAACTTCACTTTCTTCAGGGAGCACCCGGTGCCTTTTCCGTTGTTTAAGAAAGCCTCCCAGTGGGGAAGTGAAAGAAAACCATCGCTGCTAACAGTGAAACCCCTGCACTGATGATGGTCAGATGAATTTTACAAACCTTGGGTTTGTTTTATATCTGTTTCCTGCCTCACTGGGAGCCCACGCTGCTGGGAAACTGCTAGGGGTTCGCTTCTCTCTCGCCAGTACAGTTTGGAAACGTGCAGTGTGAGAAGCATGAGCCTGATGCAGGATGACAAGATTAACAGATGACTGCTTGGAAATACTCTGCACCGTTCCAGGCTCGGCCTTCCCAACGGGAGCCAGATTGCTGCTGCAGTTTTCTCAAGGCCGGTGAGATTGATGCTGTGGTATTTTACCTTATACCCAAGAGTCGCGGTAGCCAAAAATCTTTCCTGAGCTGCCAGATAAAAAGGTCACATAGAAAATGACTTTCCTGTGCATCTATGACAAATCCCTGAATCAGCAATATTCAAGTATTTCCAGCCTGAGACACTTGGGCTCTCTGGAAGCCCAGACATCTTGCAAGCATCAGCAAGGAGCCCTTCTGTCCAGCAAAACGCAGGGGAGATTCTATACACAACCTTCAGTACCTCACACTGATGCTTGGTTTGTTACCCCGCTTTCCAGGAGGGTTTCAGGTCCACCCTTTTATGGCAGTAACCTTTGAAAACTGAAAACAAAACCAAACCAATAAAAAAAGGAAAACTAAAGGAAACCTCCTCCCATCCCAATTCCAAGGACTCTTTTAGAAGAGGCCTTGTGCAATTTTTCTCTCTCTTGCAGTACAAGGGCCTGGGATCTCCTGTGCTGCATATTTAGTGAACAGCATCTGCAGCATCTTAATTACAGTAGCTGTTCTCATCTTAATCTCTCGCTTGAGAATAAGGTTAAGTGTAATCTGTCCTAGATTCTTATACAGATGGTTCATTTCTTAAATACTTGAGAAGACTTGAGTCGATCTTTAATTCCTTAATCTGGGAACCAAGACCAACCACCCCGATTCTGAGGGATATTTCACCAGATTTTACAGAAACAGTGCACCGCCGTCACCACCCCCAACAGGGGTTTCTTTCTTTTCTCTGTTTCTTAGCATTCTGATGGAAGTTGCTGGAGGCAAAGAGAGCCACGCTATTCCCATTAATCCCAATTAATCCCAATAACTGCGCAGCATCGAAGATAAAGAGCATCTGAATGGCAGGAGGAGGTAGCAGGGACCTTCTTCTTTACGTGAAACTTGACAGACTCTGAAACATTCCATAACACATTCAGCTGCTTCTTTCAATGACGGTCAGACTGCTGACATCACCAAAAAAACCCACAACACAACTACAAACCAAAGCCTGATTAGACACGGATTTCCTTTCTGCAAGAAAACAGCGTTTAACTAATTACGACTCTGGTGAGGAACAGACAGACACATGATAGCATTCAATTCTGTTTGTGTTGAAACACGGAGTGATTACAGCTGTGAAAAGTTATTTACATATATGTATAGAAGAAATAACTCGCTTTGTTTCAGGGTTGGTTTATTTCTTTGGTTACTTCTCTGAGCTTTGGGCCAAACTTCTTGACCTTTGTGCAGATATAAGCAAAGAAAGAGTAAATTTTTCAATCAGACATAGAGAATGAAAACCACAGGGCTTTGACTGCGTGGTTTTTTTATTGTCTGCTTCAATTTGCCTTAATGAGCTGAGTTTGTCTGGTTTGTTCTCGGCGTTGTACCAAGGGAACCCCAGCTGATCTCAGAGTTTGGGCTGCTCCATGCCCACAGTGAGGAGTGATGCCAGCCCCCAAAGCAGCCAGGGGATGTTGTTCCAACCACAGCTGCCAACTGGGAGACCACGGTCCAGTGGCAGAGGCCACCCAGGGCCTCACCTCTCTGGAGCCTCAGCCCTTTGTCCTCAGCACAGCCGCTGTTTTAGGAGGATATAACTGTGCTCACTTCTTTAAGCTAATAACCACTTCACTGCTTTAATTCCCCAGCTCTCGGCTCATGCTTATGGTTTTGTGTTTGATATTGGGATATCGAAGGCCTGAGGAAATTAACCCCCTTTCTGTGTGGACTCCTTCACAGCTCAAAGTGCTGCCTTTGGGCTTACACGCCTTTCTGAGCAGGCTCACTTCATTCTCACGGATCACAGCATTTACCCAATTTCCTTCCCACAGGACTGGAATATATTGGATGGGCTTCTCAGGAGAGACTGGTGACACAGAGATGGACAGCTCCACCAGCCTTTCTTTTCTGGTTGTTCCTCTCTTTTTTGCAATGGTGCACAGAGTGGAAAACTCACTCACACACTAAGTGTGGGCAGGAGAATGTTGTCTCTGGCCTGCAGTGACCAGGGACCGCTCTGTGCTTCTGGCTGCTGCTGTGATGCAGCGGGCTGACCATGCAGGTGGGCTGGGGGCCCTATGCTTTTGAGCACAGTGCATAAACCATCCTCATTGCTGTACATCCCTGACAGCGCTTACTGCAGATCGAGAAAGATTACCTTCATATCCTACGTAAAAGGCACCTCCATCATTACACCTGTGTTTGGAAATGGGCAATATCACCAAGATGGACTCGTTCCAGGAGCATCAGGGCGGCCGCATCACCCCACTGCCCGCAGGCACGGTGCTGACCTCCGCTCCTCCCTTCGCCCAGCCCAGCAGCTCCTGGGCCCGCAGTCCCCCGCAGCCACCCCCCTTCCGCGGCCCCTTCCCCCCCAACTTCCCCAACTTCCCCAGGCGCCTCCGGGCGAGCAGCAATTTTTTCTCCCCGATTATAAATTTCAGCGGTTGCCCTGATGCAGCAGATGTCGGTCTTCCAGCTCTCCCCGATCGGTCCCCAGCGACCGGCAAGCCGATCGATTTTTCGCCTCGGACCGCTCAGACGGATGAACGCCGTGATAAATGGCCGAGGATTGATTTGCACTTAATTGACAATTTGGTGAACCCGCTCCGAAACCCCGAGGTCCGGCCCCGGCAGCGAGCAGGGCGGGCAGGGAGCGGCGGGGCGGGGCAGCGGGCGGCCGGCAGGGGGCGCCAAAGCCCGCGGCACGCACCGCTACCGCCGCGCTCCGCTCCGAGTTCCGGCCGGGGCCCCGCCGCGCTTGGTGCGCGCAGCATCGGCCCGGGCCGCTGGCAATGCCGAGAGCACGGCAGGGAATTAAGAAAAGGCCGAAGCTCCGCTCGCTTCCTCTGTCGTCTTTTGTTCTTTCCTTCCGCCGTGCTGAATCCCGGAGGTTTTTACCCAAGCAATGCCTCCCCCTCACCTTTAGGTGACAAAAGCACCGCGCAGTTTGTGACAGAGGAGCAACATGAGCCCCCGGTGTTTATCTATTATTGATCAGCGAGCACTGCTGGAGCTGACGGCAGGAGCAGCGTGGAGTCAAGCTGCCAAGCAGCTCCACGTCCCACGTCACGAATCCGGAGGGCTGTGGCTGCACCTCACAGCGAGCAGGACCCAGTCACTCCACACATAAGGAGGCACAGAATGGGTTGCGTTGGAAGGGACCCCAATCACTCTGGATTGCGGCCCCTAGCCCACAGCCACGCCTGCTCAGTCTGGTGGAGCAAGCTGCAAACAAAGCTAAACCCTTCGTCCTGAAGAGCCACCCCAGGCGTCCTCTGCCCTCTCACGTCAGCTCCACCTCATCCCCATGAGCTCTGCCAGGGGTGCAGGCCTCTTGGCTGAGCACAGGGCAGCAGCCGTGGTGAGCCTGGCGCTGGGTGCAGCACAGAGGATGCAGTGTTCCCATATCCATGCTGTGCACACACAAAAAACCCCTCTTCTGGAATTGCAGAGCTCCTCTGAGTAATGGAGGCTCTGAAACTAATTACAAGCACTGCAGCGCGTGTCCCCCTCGCAATGGGCTCTGACACTGCGTGGCAGGCCTCCCTCTGGGGCGACTGGACTTAGCAGAGCTCACAGAAATGAGGTGCTGGTAGGACTCTGATTGAGGGCAGTGAGCTTAGATTACATCTGCCCGCCGCATGCCTAACTTGCAAACCTGGGCTGCTCACCACATTCAGATTCTCTGACTTTGGCACACAGCTGCTGCGACTGTTTCCCCTTCCTCTTTCTCCTGTGCTGCATCCCTTGGCTTTGGAGCTGCCTAAGTGCCAGGCCCTGTCCGCACACTTCGCATCTCCCTTGAAGCTGTGAAGGGACATTTCACTAGTGCAAAAACTGCAGGGAGAGGAAGGATGGAGGATTTTGCATTTCTCTTAGAAGCCCGTCTCAAAAACAGCGTAATAGGGATTGCTTTTCTGAGCTGCAGGACTTCTCTTCAGCTCTGCTTTGACCAAGGGAGCCTAGCACTACCAAAATGGGGCCCCTCTCCCGTAATGCAAGGCTATTCTGTTACACTGGTTATAGAATGGAATGGAGACGCAGAGACAATTAATTACATGGGAAAAAGTAAAGTTCTTCTTAATGTCACCTGTAGCTTTGTGACATCTCTGCATTGATTACACCAAGGAGAAAAACAGTGGATTACAAGCCAAGTTGGAACGCACTGTCAATATAGTTAATTGGAAAGGAAAAGACAAGTTTGCTGGTTAATTAAGAACCATATCAAAAGAAGGCTAAAATTACTCGGGAAGAAAAACTTAAACTTCTCTGGCCCCACAATGACCCCGACTCCTCCACCCTGAGCTTTCTTCTTGCATTCAGGGCCAAATCTCTTTATGCTCCTGTTTCTCCAAGCAAAGACATAACTGATAGTGCCAGTAAGCAAAGTAGCTCTGTATTCATTTAGCGTGCCAGCAATTGTTACCACTCCTTCGCACAGAGAAGGTTTAAATCTCACCCACACTTTTAATTCCCTATGCAAGGATCTCTGGGTTACAGGAAAGGGTTGAGCTGCTGATACCACCAGAATGAAATAGCATCTTGTGACAGTTCCAGCATGGTAAAAAAGTTGGTGAGTGCTGCACGTTAGGGTTTTAATTATTGGATACACACCAATCATTTATTAGATATTGATTTGTTTTTTAAGAATGTTCTGGTAGTGTGAAAATAGCTGATAATTAACCTATGATTAGATAGATTTACCTCTCTTAGAAAAGCAGGGGAATCTCTGAGGGCTCACATTCATCAACCATTTCGCTGCTCATCCTAACGAGCCAAAAGCTTGCACGAGAAATAAATGAGCACTTGGAATTCATCATAGAAAATGCTCCAGAATTCTCACTATCTGGAAGAACTGAGAATAGGGATTTCAGATGCATAATATTCAGGACCTTGCCCGTGATTTTATTCGCTTCCTGGGCAGTATTCGGAGGAGCAGACAGCTAATTGGATACTAGGTGTTCATTATCTGTTTAGAAAAGCAATATTGGTAGAGAACAGCTGAATCCTAAGAGCAGTGCGAGCTGCTGGTTTGATAGTTTCACATAATATATCACAGCATCAGGCTCTAAATTCTACAGCGATCCCGAGCCCAGCCGCTGCTGATACGTGGTACTTCTGGGGAAGATGCAATTTGTCAAACGTGTGAGCACAGGGAGAGGAGAGACACAGTAAATGTAAAGCAGTGCCTCCATTCATCCAGAAATGGGGTCTTATTTCCATTCCATGGTCACTCTTGGTGCCCGTTCCAGCTGCAGCCTTCCCCATGGTGAAGTTTGCTGTTCTCACAGTGCTTCCTTGTTCTGGATGGGGAAACTGGGGGGCAAATCTGAGAGAAGCGACAGCGGGGCCTTCTGTGTGCTCACCTGCTGAAGCTGGGGGTGTGAGGTGGCAGCCCCTAAATTTGTGCATTCAAATGACCCTAGAAGAATGATCATTACCATTTCCATTTCCATACCAGCTTTCAGCTAAGGGCTTCCCATCACCCGCTAGCCACAGACGAATTAAACTTCCTTCTGACAGTACAGAATTATTATCCCTCATGGTGAGAAAGGGAGGATCAGGCAGCACTTACCCAGGAAACCACCCATGTTTCCAGCTCAGTCCTCTGCCTCGCTCCCAAACTCACACTTCTGGGGTGCAGGTTCAAAACCGAACATTTCAGATACAACCACCAGGAAGGGGACGGGCATCTGCTGGCTCCCGTGGCACTGGGGTTTCGCCTCGGAGCTCAGTACTAAGGCGTGAAAACTTCCCAGCTGGGGAATTATTACATTTACTGCACTTTGACAGTGGAGTTCTTCATAAAGAGACTTTCCCCTCAAAACGAACCAGAAGGCACGGAAATGAACCGCGCAGTAATGAGACCAGTTGATGCCGCAAACAAGACCGAGCGGCTTGAATTTCTCATTCGGATGCTATTCAATGCCACTGTTATTTCTGAGCACGAAGGTGCAGCCAAGGCTGGAAATGGAGGGATTTGAAGAACAACAGGAAGAAATTCCATATCCCCTACCTGCCCTAGTGAAATGTTACAAGAGACCTGGGGATAATTATTACAGGGCTGCACCAACTGCAATCTGGGTCTGCACCAGGTGGCAAAGGGTTAAGCCTGAGTTATTTTGAACAATAGATTTCACTTTATTTTTCTGTGTTTCCTACTTTGCAGACTTACATTCTGAGGCTTTGCTCCTTAATCCCCACTGTAGTAATAAATTTTTTTTAATCCTGTGTTTAAAATATGAGATTTACTTGTCAAAATCTGGATATACAGCAGGAATTATAATCGCTGCTCAGCAAAAGCAATTCACCTCAGGTTCAGGCTGGTGTTTGGGAGAGTTTCCAGGTGCTTTATGTTAGTGCTCGGGGTGTGCTGCTTGCAGAGCAGCCTTCCCTTGGCGCTGGGGATGCAATAAGTTAACAAGCACTTTGCAGGTACCAGCTCAAGTTTCCCATTTTCCTTTTATTTCTGTGTGTGTCTGTGGTGTTAACAGTAACACCGGGTCCCTCAGACAGCCCCTACCAGGCAATTACCCACCACGCAATTACTACCTGACAATTAAAGGGTAAAGTCTCTAGCCAGAGCTGGGACACAAAGCAGGTTTGCCATCTCACAGCCACAGCTGGGAACCACTTGGCCAAGGCCTTCAGCACAAGGCTTTGGCACTAGGAAAGGTGTTTCGGATGGGGAAGTCACTGCTGGGTAAGCCACTGCTTCATCCGTGCAAACACACTTCAAGAAACACAGAACGCCTCTAAAATGCAATCATTCCTCAGCAGAAATTCATCATCTCTGCTCAAGTCTCCTGAGTTGAAAACCTGTGACACAGAATGGCTGTGGGCTCCAGCTCCCGTAGGTGGAAGAAGTGAAGGCATTCTCCTGCCTTACTGAACCCAGACCAAATTCCCTTCCCGGCAAGTCCAGCTGCATCCTTCTCCAAACACTGTGACCTAAACTGCAACAAATGGAGCCAACCCTTCCATCAAGAAAGGCTTAATTTATTGTGGGCGAAGAACAACAAATCATAGGCTCTCAGATTTATGGGCCCCAGCATCTGAATTGACTGTACAGAAAGCAGCCTTTCCAGCACTCTATTCATTTCTTTAATAAAGTTGAAAATGTAAAATATGCATGCATGCAGAGCCACCCAATCTGAATTTTATGTAAAGTGTGCAATAAGATTATGGATGGTAGCAACATATGACTCCGTGTAATTTCATTATGTAAAAAGACACAGTTGGGATCTCCTAGGCCCCTACTTAAACATTTGTGAATTAAATAATGGAATGTACGCAAGGCCAGGATTGGACAACATCATTTTCCAGTGGGCAGAATAAATAGGCGAGTGGTTTCAGTATTTGAAGCTGTAGCAGCCTTCTTTGCCCAATTAGGGGTGAGAAAGAACTAAGAGGCAGAACTCTGTCAAGATGGGGAGAAAGCAAAACGTAATGCAAGCTTGGGACCCTGGAACAAACACACCCTGAGCCCCAGGCAGCGGCAGCGTTAGATCTGCGTGCAAACTCTAGTGCTTGCATCTGCCACCCTAATGGACGCACAACAACAGGTTCTTGCTTTCACTGTTCTGCTGTCAGTGCAACGTTGGTGCCACGCTGCAGGCACCAGGGCCCTCTGTCTCTCTCCCCGAATCCACAAAGGAGCAGGTGATACAACCTCATCATCTCGGAGCACTGACTCGGGAGCTCTCCCACAGCCCTTTCCAGAGGAATTGTAAGGACACTGCCAGGCACATCCAGCTGGCTCCTCTTCCCTGGGACCAATGGCAGCACCCAGCAGCTCTGATCTGTAAATTCAGAGCACCCAACTTCATGCACCAGCTGAACACCTACACTATGTACCAAGCAGTCCGACAAAATGCGTTCTTTCCCCCGCCACCCTCCAAAAATAAAATAAAAAGATCTCCTGCTAAATTTCATCAAGCACCTGCCTCAAGTTTCTTGGTACAATAGTCGGATCACAGTGACAGGATAACCAAGGAAGGAAAAGGATGGAGCACATTTTGGTTTTATGACAGCGTGCATGGGACAACTCATACCCTGAGTTAAGCAAGCCCTAACCTGTTTGGGCAATACCTTTTGGTTAATAGAAATGCCATTATTTAGACCATCACAATCAATAAATTGGATTTTGCTTCTGCAAGTGAAAGGGCTGTTATTTTTCATACGGTTTGTCAATAGGCTCCAGGTTATGAGATATATGAAAGATCTTCCATGCAGGCCAGAGAGTTATGAGCTCTCAGGTGGATGAATTATTTAAGTTCTTTTCACTTCTGTAAAAAAATAAATACAGGGATGGCCAAAACGGATGCCATAAATTGCGTTTCTGATCTAGGATTTCCATCTTTTCTTGTCTGTTCTAAAAGGCCTGGGCTCTTTGTACTGTAACCCTTTTGCCATTTGCATCCATGCAGGGAAATACATTATTATCACTGAAGTTGCATCCCTTAAACTGGACTTAGAGGTGAACATTCACTACACACAGGAATCAAGAGGTAAATGAAGCGTGTAGGTTGGGCTGGAGGGTGGAAGGAAAGGTGTGGGCTTCTCTAATCAGAGCCAGTTCTTGCCCAGGAAGGTTGTCTTCCAAACCAGCAGGGCATGCTGCTCTCTCAAGAGATATAGAACTGCAGTGGCTGAGGACATCTCACCACCTCCCCCTTGCTCCCTCCTGGAAGCCCCGCAGCCATGCTCTGCAGGGTTACCACGGGCAGGGAAAAGGCAAAAGGGCAGATCTGAACTTCCACTGTTTCTTGACAGCTCCCCCTGTCATTCCTGCACCTCTGCCACTGGCTGGAGATGTACCTGTCCCCGTAAAGAAACCCCAGCAGAGGAAACTGTAATTCACGGCAAATAGAAATGAATCATTGGAGGTTAAAATAAAACCTGTGTCCTGTGGACAGTACATACTATGACAGCTCCTATGCTGCCTTCACTGGAAGCCTGTCTCCCAGCCTGCCCCTTCTTTGGCTCCAGTAATTCTCCCCAGCCCTCACACACCAGCTCAGCAGAGTTTTCTGCCCTACCACTCCGCTCTGACACGATCCATGATTTAACCTTAACGTGCTCCATACACCTCAACGCCACATTCAATATCTTATTTTCTTCCTCCATCCACAAGCGTGCTCGGAAGAGCCAGCTCAGAGGACGTGTCCTCTTTGTTGCCAGGAGCTGCAGGGATGTTTAAGCAGAAGGGGATTTCTCCATCCTGCTCTCATGTATTACTGTATTGCCTCCCTTTCCCCAGCAGCACGTGCTCAAAGCACTCTAAGAAGGCAAGGACGGAGCAGGCGGTTTCCTCACCCAATGCACTCTAGTTAATACCTTTTTCATAAGGAGTTTTAAATTATAAGTCTAAATGAGGCCAATAAATTACCCTTCATAAAATTCTGTGCACATCATTTTCTCGCAGAAAAGGCTCCAAAGAAATATTTTCCATGCCACCACCTATGTTCCCATCCCTTTGCAATATAACATTTATTCTAATATTAAAATGGCAGCTGCTCTATAAATTGTGAATCATTAGCACTCTTCATTGATTTTTCCCTTGCAGCCTGCAACCCTGGGCAGCGACTGTGTGTGAATATCAGTCTATTGGATTGAGATTCATATCCTATTTGAGGGTCAAAGACCGAGACCTCATGAGCTTGAACTTCTATCAGCCTAAAGCTGATCAATACTTGGAGATATATTTGATCCTGGCTGCTAGCACAGATTAAGTGGCCATAAATACAATCCAAAACGTGAGGCTGCTGGGAAAAGTGCCTGGGGAATGGGAGCGCGGCAGCACAGGTGCCAGCTCCAGCGGCTTCCCTGGGTGCTGCGCTTGGGGAGAGCAGCCTGGAGGCTCAGCACTGCCCATGCAGGAGGAATTGGCTCTTCTGGGACCTCACTGCTTTTCAGGACCAGTGTTCAGGTGCGGGCACTCGGAGCTCCCACACAGCCTGCAAGCAGTGGTGCCAGAGCCAGCCCCAGCACACGGGGGATGAGTTGAAAACCATCAGATGGATGGGATGAGTTCCTCTTCTCTGCATCTTCCCTCTCACCCTCCTCCTCCACCCGACCAAGCAAAACTTTAAATATATGATTAAAACAACCTATTAAAGAGAAGAGAGTCATTCCATTTCGGTATATTAGTGGGGATTCTGTGCTGGCAGAGGCAGAAAAAAAAATCCATAATCATAAGCCTTATTAAAGAACAATATCCTTTGAGGGCTTTTTGTTTTCCTCTTTAGATAATGTAAAGCCTTGAAAAATAGACATAGAAACAGAAAGAAATAGAGACATTGTGTTACACTGCTAGAGACCACGGCACTCAGGGAAATTGCCTTCCTATTTTTAGGCACGTTTACAACACGCCTGTTTGCAGCATTACCTTTGATCCTAAACTCTAATTTATAGGATTCTTTTTATATGCCTGGGAGATCCAGAATGGAAACCACCATCAGCATGGCACGAAGTCAAAGGGACAGATTGGAAAAAGCAAGGGACTAACTCCCTGCATGAGGGGGTTGCAGGCATCAGCCACCACGTGGGGAGGAACCACAGAGGAACCCATCTGCAGGGCACAGCATCCTAAACCAGCACCTCCCCAGCTGATATTAGGAGGGAAGGTGATGCCTGGCCTCAGCCAGAGGCATCCTGGTGTTTATGTTTACCCGGCTTCATGTCCTTGCTGTGTCCTTGCGGGGAGAGACTTCATTATCATAAAGAATATGTTTTTATTCCACTACATAAGTACTCCTTATTATAGTCTCATATATTTTCTGACACCACCAAGGGGTCTTTATTGTTGTACATCAAGGTCACTGACAAGTAATATATTCAATCTATTAAGTTATTAGGGAGATAAATAATTTGGATGCAAGCTGAACTCTGAACTTTTACCTTTTCCCCTGACAGACGGGTAGTTTCTTGGCGTTCATACTAATCTTGCCTGTGCTTGAATAGTAATTCCATTAGGGTTATGACAGCAGCTGTACATATGCAATGACCTCAAATACAATTTCTTTATGGAGATGGGCAATAGGAATATTAAAATTTTAAGCCAAAGAGGATGTAATTTAACTTTGCATTATTTATTGTGGATACAAATCCTTTATAATATTAAAGGATAAAGAATTAATAAAAGAAAGATCCCATAAACAATCCATAAAGTCAAATGTAGTTCGTGATTTAATGCAATTGCTTTTTAGTGTCTCCTGGTCACAGACTCGCAGCTCATTAAAAACATCTAGGCAGGAATCAAGCATCCCGGCTGCCTTGAGGGTCCCTGGGTGCTTCAGGAAGCAGCTCCAGTTCTGTTCCTGCATGGAGATACCCAGTCCTCAGCATGCTCTTGGCTAATCTCAATCCAGAGGTTATTGCAGTTAATTAGTGCCTGAAACTGAGCCCGCTGCACCTGCTGAGCGTGGCACCATGCCTGCGTGAACCTGCCAGGAGCCTTGGGCTGGGCAGAGCCCCAGGTTGGGTCTCCAGGGTTTGGGAGCTCTGGTTTTCCCTACTCTGATCTCTACCTAAGAGTTTTCCTTTCTGATGAAATCCAGCTGCAGAAACCGTGCGCCTTTGAATTTTAATAGGTGAATGTCATGTCCTGACTTCTGGGACAGGAAGCATTTGGAGCATCATCAGCAAAAGTGGGGAAAAAAATCCAGGACTTCCCTACCGTCACTATTAATGTGTTCCTACTGCAAACACCAGGAGATTCACACATCTTGTTTCAACCAGTAGAGTACTTCAATGAAAAAAAGTGAATGGAGTAACAGAGGTTACTTCATTAAACCCTAAATCCCTAGGAGGAGAAAGCAGATGCGTCTTCCTGACTGAAAGGTGCAGAGCAACCCCGTGGGCGAGCAGCAGCACGGTAATTGCATCCCCAGAGTTTCCTCAGGCCCCAGCCCACCTGGTGCAGAAGCACGCACGTACCTGCACCTGGGCCTGCAGGACACCAGGCAAAGAGAAATCCTACATCCTCCCCATGCCCCCACGTGGCACAGGGCAGGGGAGCAGACTCTTGGACCCTGACAGCTCTGTGGGACTTGCAACAAGGGGAAAGCCAGGTACTGGGACATCATGGAATCACCAAGGTTGGAAAAGACCTACAAGATCATCCGGTCCATCCATCCACCCATCACCAATAGTTCTCTCTACACCATGTTCATCTCTGCTTGTTTTTGTGGGGGTCACATCCCAGGCATGGACCAGGGGTTCTATCACCCCACGCCACTTCAGAACCATCCCCACCAGCCCAAGGATACAGGCACAGAAGAGCAAAAAGCAGCAACCTATGGAATCCTGAGCAAACAAACACTGTGGCTGCATGCTTGCTCACATCCTCCTTGGCATCATTGCCAGGTGGCTGTGTGTGTGCTTGGTGCTGCAGCGCGTGACAAGGAAACAACGATTTTTACTTTCTGTTTTACCCATTGGCAGCACCATTCTGTTTTTATATATCAGAAAGATGCTGCTCTAACTACCTCCTGGGCTTCCCAGAACTGTTGTTGTCTGCCCACCCATCTGATCTCCCCCTAAGAGCTGGCATTGCTGCTCCTGCCCCTAATTGCCAAGGGTGATGCTTTATTCCTGCTCCTGAATACAGAATTCAGCCCCATCTGGGGACTAATACTGCAGCAGCCAGAGATCAAGCACTTCTTTTCACATCCTCTATTCTTCCTCCTTTCCCCCTCCTCCTCATTTATCATCCCCTGCCCACATCCTTCCTCCAAGCAGAATCCCATTGGAGCAGGGCACGAGCCCCCAGTGCCCAGCCCACAGGGGCTTGCACAAAGACCCTCAGCCCAGGCAATGGGAGCTTTGCCCATAGAACGTGATTGTTTGCAGACCACTATGGGCCAATAAATCAGTTAGATTTTTTTTTTTGAGTTTTTTCCTCTTTTTTTTTTTTTTTTTGGCAGCGTCTGTTTGTCATTTGGGATGTTCTAGCTTTGTTACCAGCAACAGCTTTTGTATTGCAATCAGTGAGGAGCAAAACTCATTTAACATTATTTTACCACTTTTAAATCCAGTCTCCCACGTGCACTATTAATTTAGATTTAATCAGCGCTATTGCACATGAAATAATTACCCATTGATTATAAGGGACATATTTATCGAAGATAAATCATACCTAGTGTATTACATGGCTGTTAATCCCCGTCTGGCAAGCTTTAAATAATTAGTTGGTGATTAGTGCAAAGAGTCAGTAAGGAGTTAGGGAACTCGTTCTGCTGGGGGTTGCTCTCAGGAGGAGATGCTTTGAGTCAAGCAAAGCAAAGAGCTCCAGGACTCTCAGCAGTTGCTCCCTTACCAAGTCTCAGCAAAGGCTCAGCAGCACCAGGCAGGGCTGCCCTGGACAAAGCTCTGGGCTCGCTGCCCGGAGGCTCCCTTCAATGCCCCATGCAGGAGCAGTGGGTCTGCATGGCCAGGGCAGGCTGGGTCAATGCTGCAGCCTGCAGGAGCACAGACACACGTTCTGCTGCAGGGAGGGTTTGGCTTTGCTGTTGCAAATCAAAAGAATGACGTGGATTTGTGGCCTATCACCTTTGGCAGCCTCCTTTAAACTGCTTATTTTAAAACAGGATAAACAGAGGATTAATAACCTTGCAGAATGCGGAGAGCACGGTTCCCCCCTAGGGCAAAAGGAGCAGGGAAGCCTCTGCAGCATCCCCCCACCCATCCCACAGCTGGTGAGGGCTTTGCTCCAGCCCCGGTGCCCTGCATGCCCAGCCCCCAATGAGCTGTGTCCACCTCAGAGCACGAGATATTCTGCAGGCTCAGGATGTGCCCCATTCAGTTATAGGAACGGAGCAGCAGCAGCAGCTGACTGCCCCCTGCATTGCAGGAATGAGGGGGGTGAGATCTGGGGGAATCAATCTGAATATTTTATGAATCCTCGAATCATTTCAAGGTCAAATCCTGCTTCAGCACAGAGGGAGGAAGACTTTGCTTCCTGCACCCCCATTCAAGCTGGATAGAGATGCTGGTTCAGAACACACCTGTAAGTTCAATCTGTCATTGAATGCATCACTTAACCCACTGAACAAGCGCACGGCTGATTGCTAGTGATTAACCACACAGCATGGGGGGGGGGGGGGGGGGGAGTCATGCCACACGAGCCCCCACATTGCCCACTCATTTCAGGGCAGACTTTCCACCCAGCACCAGCTGAGAGCCCCACGGAGCCCAGGGGCAGGGTGGGTGAGGAGGAGCAAGGAGATCCCCTTCACACTTCTCCTGCAAGACCTCGCTGATTCCAAAATGCTGCATTTTCAGCAAAGCAGCAGCACACCTAATAAATCACATCTGCACACTGCTTTATTCAAAGGCACTGACAGTTTAGGATTGACGACACCCGGGGCAACCTCGTGTCAAGCACTCCTAATGAAAACTATCCCATTTTGCTCCAGTAGTAGCAGCTGCCAACAGACATAATCTACTGGCATATGGAGAAGGCCATGCTAATCCCTGCAAGGTCATTAACAAGAGGGTGAAAATTACATGCAAAGCACCAGCTGTGGCATCCCCTGCTCCCTCACACTTGATGTAGCAGGGGCAACAGAGGTGAAAAATGCAAGCACATCTCTGCAGGTCAAGTGTTTCTATGGAGAGCACAGCTATTTTTTCCCCGTCCCCAAACCAAGGTTCAGCGCTGTTGGAACTCTTCCTGGGTGGAAGAGCAGAAAACCTTCTGTAAGCCAAACCCGGGCTCCAGCCCATCTGCCCTCCAGCAGGGGAACTGCAGGCAAACAGCCCATCCCTGTGGGCTCGCCTTGCATTTGTACACTGCACCATTTACACACGCAAGCTCTGCTCCCATCAACCCAAACTCACTCCCAGGGAGCACCCTCCCCTCCCATTTTCTTGGGAACTCAAGAGCTGGTTTCGTCTTTCTGTTCAATCACACCGACGTTTTTGTAAGCGATAAATCACCAAGTCTGTTAGCCACCTCCCAGCAACAGCGGCCTAAAACAAATCTTTTCCAATCTAAATCCCAGCCCGCAGAGCGATCAATCCCATAAACCCCGTGATTGTTAACATTACTTTGGGTAATGTTTAAAAACATTAATTTCAAAAAATGTAATAGGAAAAAAGCTCTTTAAATCGGCACAAAGATAAATGGTCGCCAGCAGCGTGACCTTTTTCCATACCACGGTGACATTGAATCATTTTGAAGTTATTTACATTTTCATTCTTCCTTGGAAAAATGTTGACAAGGCTTTCACGGGCAGTAATGGATCCTCTGCAACATCTATGGAAAGCGTAACGGCATCGAGAGCCCTTCCTCAATTCCTCTTCCCTGCCTCGTGCAAAACAGCCTTAATTAATGAAGGAGAGGTGACTTCAGAGCAAGGCTCCTCATTAGCACAGCGGTGATGGGCTGTAAGCGACACAGCTCCCCAAAGCATCGCTAATGCGACCTGCAGCACTTCTCAGCACCACCACCTTCCTGCACCAAGCACGCGTGCGCTTTCAGCCCCACTTCTCAGTGCTGGATTTGACCTCCAGGCCTGCAAACACCATTGCACTGCGGGTTTGTCTGTGGCAGCAGAGTAGTACCCGAGATAACTCCTGGCTTTGCTTTGCAGCCTGCAGCTGAAGCGCGGCCCCACTGCCGGGCCCTGGTGAGGCACACGCAGCGCACACGGTTCCCGAAGTCCATTGCAGCACTGTGCTTAACGCACTCACACACACGTGCAGAGCTGTGGCTGTGTAGCACGTCCTGCAGCAGAGGAATCTTCCTAAGTGACTCTGCACAGAAGCACAATGGTACGGGCAGCGCCGGACAGGCACAGCCTGCAGCTCACATCCATCGCGCTCCCGTGACCGCTTGCACCCCACGCACACCTCCCTGCCCTCTCCCCAGCCCTCAGCAGAGGAAGCACGGCCCCGTGGAGTCTCCCCGCGCTGCAACGCGATCTCGCCTCGCCGCAATGCAATATTCATGGCGAGGAGCTGGGCCTGCCCCGGAGCACGGGAGCGATCGCCTCCCAGCTGTGCTGTGCCCACAGGGCAGCGCGGCCTCGCCCCATTGCAGTGCCCCAGAGCCCCTCAGCACAGTGCCTGGCCCCACTGCCTGGGACACCGCTGCCTTCTGCATGGAAGGGCGACAGAAACACCCCACCTGATCGCAGAGCATCCAATTAGTGCTCCTCTGAGTTAATGAGACGCTTCAACGAACGTAAGGGATTTTTTTTTTTTTCCTGAAAATGATGATTTTCCCGTTGGCAAATCTACTGATAAAACCCTGCACAGATCTGTTTCAGTGCAGCTGGGCCACTGCTGCCTCTCCAGAGCGCCTCGCTGTGACAGTGCTGGCCCTGGCGCTGCAGCACGGCTAATAGCGGCGTCCCGCAATTAGCATGCAGCATATTAATCCGTGCAAATAAACGAGCCCGGTCCTCCAGTCCAGAAAAACACTTGGGGGACCAATTCTTTATTTCTGAGTGCGTGATTAGTACAAATTAAAACCAGAGTAAGTTTTAATTTCGCCATATTGCTCAGCTTCATCAAAATACTCTCGTTCCCCAGAGCCAAGTCCCAGCAAGAACACAACGAGGGGATGCTTCAGCTGGAATGATCAGGGTAGTCCAGGAAAATTAATTTTGAAGTTCGTGGCAGGAACACGGCACAGCGAGGAGGGCGCACACAGAAAACAAAACCGAAAAGGCTGAGCAGCAAGAAACAGAGAAGGAGCTGGCCATGTTAAATATTGGGCCAATTCTAAATGATAAATTCAGCAGCTGGTGCCCTGCCAGCAGCCCTGAGGTCACCTGAGCTTCGGTTGGTTGGGTTTCAGTTAGGAGGAGCTGCACGTTGGAACTCAGCCCCACCCGTCCCCTTTACCCATCCCCACAGACAAAGGCCACATACCGCTCAGCCCACGGCCCCCACACAAACCAGGGCAGCCTCTGCAGGAGCCCAAGCTCCGTGCCTTGGAGGTGACACCAACCCCATCCCATGCATATGGGACAACCCCAAACCAGCCCCACAGCACTGACCTGCAGCACAGCAGGGAGCTCAGCCCCAAGTCCAAAACAGTCAAGTCTGAGCCTAGGAGAAGCAGGAAAGGTAGCTGGGAGCAGCAAGGACATGGTCCTAGAGAATGGGCCTGCAGCCCTACACCAGAAGCCAATAAATGCCCCCTCAGGCCCCTCCTGGGAGCACAGGTGTCTCTGGTTGAGGCTGCTCCCTCCTTGCAGCCCTCACAGGTGGCAACAAGCCACACACCCTGAGCAGGATACGGGCTGGGGTTCCATTGCACCATGCTGCCTTGTGCCTCTGGGCGGTGCCCCCGATCCGCAGAGGGGAGCCTGGCACAGCTGCCAAGCATTCTCCCAGTGTCATTTCCACAGACTGAGAGCAGCATCCTCCTTCGGCTGAACAGAAGCCATTCCTGAATTAATTTAGATTTCCCGCTGCCTTGTTAGGCCAGCTGGATACGGCACGCTTCATCTCCTCTGCAAACAGTGCCTCTGTCCCTGTGGGACACTCAGCACTTTATAAACCTGTCAAGCCCTTAAAGCCAAGGGCCGTGAGGCTCCGCAGCACAACGCACCGAGGTGTGGGGCCACACCGGCACCAGCCCACCCTGCAGAGGGGAAGCAGCACGGGTGGTTTGTGGGCGAGGGGATGCGCTTCTGTGCCATGGTTTCATTGAAAAGCAAAGAAAAAAAAATAATACGCAATGCATGATTTATTTTAGAGCATCCAAGCTGCTGCAAAGTGTGGTGCTTTGAGAGCATATGTACATACATGGGAAAGAGGAGATTGGCTCCAGAGCCATTTGCATTTGCTGCCCTCCCTCCCTCACGCACTGTTGTTCAAGGGCCTCATCCCGGAGACAGCTGGAGTACCTGCGGCTCCATGGAAATCAGAGCCTTCTGGTGCAGCACACCTGATCCAGCTGGGCTCCGTTTGCAAAATACGCTGTTCCGCCAGCCCGCCCCCCCCCACCAACACACCCAAGGCCGATTCATTTTTCCTACTCTTCCCCCATCCTTCTGAAGATATTTTTTGCACCACCCGTATCAATTCACCCCTTGGGGATGAGCACTCCCCATGACCCTCATCGCTCCCGTGGGGGGTTCCCATCACCGTCCCCGTGTCCCCCGGGCTCTGTCCCTTCCCCGTGCCCCTCCCAGGCCAAGGATGCAGCGATGGGGATGGGGCTGTGCTGGCTGTGTCCCAGCCGGGGCCGCACGCTCAGCCCGGCAGCCGGCGTCTGGTGGAGTCTGTGCCGGTTGGGTCCCCGAGGGATGCTAATGTGACTGCAGCAGGTCCCGGCTATTCTCTGCAGCCCGGCGTGTTGTTGCTTCATTAAATGCCAAATTGTTACATTAATTCTAACTGCCCTGTAGAGATGTAGCTGTCAGGAATGATTTACTCGCCTCCAGCTGACTTGGGGACTTTTCACAGGCTCTGGCAGAGGAATGGGAGGAGGGCAGGGGCTGGGCAGCAGCAGAACGGGGTGCAGCCGGGCAGGGCCAGCGACGGCTGCAGCGTCCGTGGAGGGAAGGAGATGCTCACACCGCAGTGGGA
Source organism: Numida meleagris (assembly GCF_002078875.1). NCBI lineage: Eukaryota > Metazoa > Chordata > Aves > Galliformes > Numididae > Numida > Numida meleagris. The sequence goes on along the minus strand of NC_034424.1, from coordinate 7,885,584 downwards.
AAATAATAGAGCTAAAAAAAATTAAAAAGGCCCGGAGCTCAGTTGTGCCTGAGCTGGGGGCTGCTGGCAGCTGGAGCTGCCTGCTCAACTGCGGTGTCTTTGTGGACATCGCTGTGCCACTGCTGTCTCGGGGCTCCGTGATCACCGCTCCCAGTTCTGCTGCCGCTGCTGCACGAGGGATGGGCCGTGCACGGATGTCAAAAACTGGCCCTGCTGCATCAGGGTGGAGGGAGCCACGTGTCAGCGTTCTGCCACGATTTCCCTGGGCTCAGAGCAAGAATCCCAGCGCCTCACACCCAGCTCACACACTGCGTGGGGAGAGCCCTGCACAGCGCCCTTCCCTGCAGCGCTACAGATGCACGGGGCTGCTCCCCCTCCACCCCTTGGATGGGAGTGACCCAACTCATCATTCAAAATGGAAAGGGAAAGAAGGTACAAAAGCTGCCTTGGCTCTATCACGGGGAAGTTCATTGAAATCCAGAAATCTTGTGCCTTTGGATGTTGAATTATCTTTCCTCTCCAGGTTGCAAAATGCCGTGCACCAAAGCAACGCGCGCTTCCCGCGCCCGAAATCAACTCCCCACCAGGCCCCGCTCCCCGTGCACCGCAGCCCTGCCAGCAGGCACGGCCGTGAGTGAGGCTCAGCACAAAACGCGCTCCCTCCTAGCGAGATAACAAAGATGGCAAGAAAGAAAAAAATAATAATAATTTCAACACCTTTCCTTTTTTTTTTTTTTCTTTTTCCCCAGCCTATTTTTGCTCGCTTGGTTTTTCCGTCCGCTTTGAACAAAGCCCTTTGCTGCCGTAACGTTGTTTCGGGGTGTAAATCCTGCAGGCTGCCGCTTTGCTGTGTGCCTTCCCTGCAGCGTGGCTCAGCAGCTGCTCAGCACACCCGGCCCATTGGGACACCCCAGCCCCAGCCCCAGCGCTTCCCAGTGCAGGAAACCAGCACGAGGGGCAAGTGCGTTACGCCTTGTGTTCGACACCAAGCCTGACCCGCTTCCTGCACCTGGAGGGCACATGAGTTTGGGACACGAGCTCTCATCGGAGGTGAATACGCCATTTAAAAAAATAATTCATGCATTAGGTTTTCATGCCAGCAGCACAAAAGCTGCTGCACCTCCCGCCGTGCGCTCTCACCAATCAGCGGAGGTGAAGGAGCTCACCTGCAAACTGAGCGGTGCGAACCACTCTTCCTAATTCTGGCAGGGTTTTACAAGCTGTCACTCCGATCGCGCTGTCGGTTTTATTCCCTTCTCCCAAATTGGTTTTCTTTTTAACGAGAAGAGAGCATTTCTGTTAATGGGAGCCCTGAGTCTCAGCCTGGAGAGGGGCGGCTGAGAGGCAGCTCCTGAGCCCTGTGCCAGGGGAACGCCTGTCCTGCAGGCTGAGCACTGCACAGAGGAGCAGGCAGAGCTGGCATCGCTTCCCTTCAATCCAGACAGGCACAGGGAGCTGCCAAGCAGGGGAGCAGCAGCTCTCGGCCTTTGCTGTGAGGGAAAACAAGAACAAAATCTGCCATACACTTGGTCAGCTTCTAGACGGTGATCTTAGAATAGCACCCTTCTCCTAAAGTAAACTCCTTCTCTGCCTCTGTTCTCAATCCCTTCTTTTAAAAATCAGTTCTACTAGGAAATTGTTATTTATAATTGAACTGCCAAAATGTCTCACTGCGAAACAGGTAGCCCAGATTGGAAGGGGTGTTTCTGAATCATAGGGCAATGGAAAGCAAAGAATTATTGAAAATAAGAACTCTTCTCTGCGTGGGTGAGACGTTGCCATCTGACTCTCAAAACCCCACCATTTTCTATTTAATCCATGAGTTTCAATGAGCTGTGTCCCTGTGATGCCCCCACGAGCCAGCAGCAACAGTTGTCTGCCCCTTACTCGATTCTGGTGCAGGAAGGGGAGCAGCTCCCTAGCCAAGCGTGGGGCTCAGACCCAATTGGAGCCCAATGGGCCAAAGGAGACACAGCTCCCCCCACCTGAAATGCCCCGGAGGCTGAGGCACACGGCTTTGGCACCAAGAGCTGGAACTCAGCTGCTCGGGGACCTCGCTGTGCTGCAGCCTGGGACACAGCTGCCCCTACCTTACACATTGCCACCTTTGCAATGAATGCTGAAAAATTACCACGAGCCATCCAGACCAGCTTGGCCACAGCCAAGGGCTGGGCGCACGCTGAGCAGCGCTGCTCGGATCAACCAAGCACTGCAGCTTCCAAAACTCCCCGTTCTGCTTCAGCTTCTCTGAGCATTTTTACATCAGTTGCATTGCTGCTGTGGTTAGTGAGGAGAGCGCGCTCTGGCGCTGCTGCGAATCAAGACTTCAAGTTCTGAGTGCTTTTACTTTTATTTTCAGGCGTCGCATTTATTTCTACCGCCGAGTTCGACGTGAATTTAGCGAAAGACTATTTAAAGTTCAGCTGACGAATTTATTTGCAGTCTTGAAGTATTTGATCATCAGAGAGAATGCGAGAATATAAATAAAAGACACGGGACAGTCACACCAGCTACAGTTAATTCCATCATTTCACAGGTAACGATACACATATTGTCTCGCCTTGCCTCGCGAGCCGCTCACGCTCTGTCTGCGCGGATACACAAATGCCTCGGACAGAGAAGTGCCACGGGGAAGGCGTGAGCTCCCTGCAAAGCACAGCTGGGGCCGAGCCGGTGCTGTGAACACAGAGAGACCCAGAGGGCGTTTGGCAACAGCGGTGGGGGGAGCGGAGACGCTCTGCAAAATGGTTGCAAAGGGATCTTAAAGAACAGCAAAAGATTCACAACCCAGAGCCGCTCGTGTTCCCGGGTCGGGAAAACCGCCTCTCGCCCTCGTGATTGAAGTGAAGTGATTTGGTGATAAATACATCTACTCACGGCTTAATGCTTACACGGGAGAATAAAACTAGCCATCTACAAACCAAAAAGATGTGAAGCAGAATCGGCGCGGGGTCTTCACTTTACAAAGGAAAAGGGTTTGACGATGGGCGACTGGCGTGTGAAAGAGCATTTTGTTTTAGAAAAGTGAGTGTAAATTCAAAAGGAAGCAGCACACACGGCACCGGGGCGCTTATAAAAGGTCTGCTGGAAGAACAGAGATGTTCGCTACCATGGATTTCTGAAGTGATTCGCTATTAACATTTCTCCTATAGAAATATAGACATTGTCACACCTTTCACCGTGGATGAGGACTTTATTTGCTCTTTAAAAGGTTTTCGGTGTGGGTGGGCGATGCAGCAAGTCCTTGCTCGGGAGAACGCGCTGGCAGCAGAAAGCAAATTACCTCCTATCAAATCTGCAACGCACGAGTCTCGGTGTTTAGTAAAGACACGATCCCCGGGTTCGTGGGAAGCTCCCCGTGCTAACTGCTGCGCCACGTCTCCCTTTGCCCACCATCCACCAGCTCGCCCTCCGCACGTCCACGCTCTGCGGGCGGCCATGCCATCCTGCCCGCGCGGCGCCCAGCACGTCCCTCCTTTTTTCCCCACGAGTAGTTGACGTTTGACAGCGCCGAGGCCTTTCCCTTCCCGCTGCACGGCGGCGGATCCTGTATCAAAACTGAGCGTGGTCGACTTCATCCAGCCAAGAGGCCGGGCTGGCGGGGAAATCCGGGTATCCCCCGCTGCTGCCGGTGGAGAGGTCGGAGCTGGGTCCGTTCCCGGCCAGGACCCGCATGGACTGGGGCACCCCCTGTCCGCCTTGTCCCATGATGCCCAAGCCGCTGTCGGGGTAAACCAAGCTGGAGATTAAAGGCTGGTGGCCTGGCAGAGCTTGCAAGGAAGCTGGTGACTGGGGAATCCCGTAGGGGCTGTTGGATCGCAGGTCGTGGTACTGGTCCTGAGCTGGGATGCCGCTGTGATCCAGAGCAAAGCCCCCGTTGGTCCCAGCCTGCCTCCCCAGGGCCGGGGACGCCTCGCTGAGATTGCTGTAAATCCCGTTGGAGTGGCTCATCTCGGACATGGAGGGCTCATCTGAAAGGGAAACGGACTGGTTTTACTGGGAGAGCGATGCCCACAGCCGGCAGCATTGCACAGGAGCTCCTGCGAGCCCTGGGTACAAACAGATCAGATGGATGGGGACGGAGCAGCCGTGCACTTGCTACTTGTAATTCCTTGTTATTCCTGTCCTCGTTGATGAGTCTCCAAAGAAAGCCAGGGGATTATTTTTTTCTGAGTACAAACGTCTAATACATTTTGGATCTAAAAAATGTGCATGAAAAGCACACATTAAAATAGAGGACTGTGGTTTTAAAATAATCCTTTAAAGAGCAACGTGAGCTCAAGATCTTCCCATCCTTTTTTTTTCTTTTTTTTGTCTCTCATTTCTATTTGGCTTTGAGGTTTATCTTGAATTTCAGTATCATTTTTAGGAGCTACCTGAGCATTCAGTTTAAGAAAAATTGTCCATTGCATGGAAGAAAATCTATGACATCTCAGCAGTGTTTGTTTTCTCGGGATTGGGATGAGGAGATGGAAAGGCTTAAAAACACCTCTGAAAAATGAAAAATATTTTTTAAGTTACCAGCAAAAATTGTTTGCTTTCGTTAGGGGCTTTCTGGACACTGAGAGCTGTTCTGTTGCCTTGGATACAAATCCGCTTTGGCATCAAGCTATCAATAATCGTTCGACAATTTTTAGTTATTATTTACAGTACATTCATATTTAATGACGCTGAGGCGCCGTGTGTATGCACAGACTCGAAAAACAAACAGTTTTTAGGAGCGCGGCAGAGAAGCCGAACCTCCAGGCTGCGTGCGGATAAACACACGTGCGCTGCAGGCGCGCGCCTTTGCAAATACAGTTTTGCCTTTCAGCTTCAGCACGGTTTTGCATTTCAGCTTCTCTCCCGTGCCCCTGCAACCGGCAGCCGGGCACGCGCACATCCCAGCCCCGCGGTGACGCCGAGCGGGCGCTGTCAGCGGGGACGGCGCTGCCGCCCCTGGGCACCAGCCCCAGATCAGGGCCGTGTCCCGGCAGCGAGAGCCCCCGGGGGCCGAGGAGCACAGGGCTGCGTGCCCCGGGGTTGATCTGCAGAGATGGCCGCCCCAAAAATGGGACCGTGCGACGCAGAGACCTCCCGACACGAAGCAGTCGCTTTTTTACAACAGAGAGGTAACAGCTCCAACGAGACTGGGAAGCAGCGAACCGGGAACTAAGCAAATAAAACGATTCTAAATAGGAGAAAACAACAACGGCAACCAGGGAGAAACCGATGCACTTTTCCTCGTAGTTCAGTTCAGTAATTCTGGACTCCGAGTTTTGTATTTCTGACAGTCCCTTAAGAAAACAGCGTGCAGGGGCTGCTCCGACAACCCAGCGCTGCCCGGGGAGCTCTCCCTGCTCCGTTTGGGACCCGTCACAGCCCCCCCCCGCGGGATTTCCCCTGCAGTTTCACAGCTTATGGCTGTCCCCGGCCGTGGCGGCTCTGGTTGTGCGCGGGCGGCCCCTCCGCTCCGCCTTCCTCCTCCCGCACTAGTTTTCCCTCATTATATTACAGCTAAAAATTATTAATGTGGCCCCGAGGGGGTGAAGCGAGCCCTGCCCGGGCCGCAGTTCAGCCGGCAGCGCTCGGCACAGCCCCGCCGGGAACAGGGCTCCGGGCACCGACCTGTGAAGGAGACCTCGGCGTCGCTGTCGGGCCCCTCCTCCTGGATGCTGTCCTTGTCGGACTTGGAGGTCCCCCGGGACCGCTTCATGTTCCTGAAGTACTGCCCCCAGCGCTGCCTCCCCGCGTCCTTCTTCAGCCGCTTCTCCTTGGCCCTGCGGTTCTGGAACCAGACCTGCAAGCAGGGCACGGGGCAGCTCGCTCCGCGCGGGGCCGACCCGATCCCGGACGCCTCCCGGGGGCGGGGGCCGCGCTCTCTCACCTGCACCACCCGCATGTCCAACCCCGTCTCCGACGAGAGCTGCTCCCGGACGTGCCGCGCCGGCTTGGGCGAGTTGTTGTAGGCGTTTTTGAGGGTCTCCAGCTGCTTGGCCGTGATGGTGGTGCGGGGCCTCTTGGCCGTGGACTCGGCCTCTGCCGACACGGTGCGGGTTAGCTCGGAGCTCCCCGTGGGGACCTGGGACCCCCGCCCTCCCTCCTGCCCAACCCTGTGCGCGAGAGGGGCCCCGACGGCAGGGCGGCCCGGAGCCGCCTCTCTCATCCCCGGGGGCGAGGGGCACGCGGTACCTCTCTGCTTGGCGGTCTCGTAGTCAGCCTTGCACACCAGCCTGCTGTCCTCCATGAGGTAGAACTCGTCGCCGGTGGCCAGCTGCCTCTTGCAGACGATGCAGGCGAAGCAGTGCAGGTGGTACACGAAGTCCTGAGCCCTGCGCACCACCTGGGTCGGGGGGATGCCCTGCTGGCAGGCGGCACACTTCGTCCCGAAGCGCCTGGTTTGGGGCGACAGGAGGCGGCCGCTGAGCGCGGAGGGCCCCGCGGGCTGAGCCCGAGGCGCGGCCGCTGTCCGCGGTGCTGAGCCCCGGCACGGAGCCGCTGTCCGCGGTGCTGAACGCCACCCGGCCCCGCCGCCCCCCGGTTCCCGGTTCCCCTCCGCCGCCCCCCCGACCCACGCACTTGAAGAAATCCTCCTTGCAGTACACGCCGTCCCCGCGGCTGAAGCACTTCTCGGCCAGCTGCGTCTGGCAGTCGGAACATTTCAAGCACTTGCTGTGCCAGTGCCGGTCCAGGACCTTGAGGATGAACCTGTCCACGATGTGCTGGTTGCAGCCGGCGCACAGCGGGATCTCTGCGGGAAGCAGCCCCACATCAGCTACCGTTCGGACGGTCCCACTGCCTCCCACTGCCACCCGATCCCTCCCGGCCCGGCACTCCCGGAGCTGCTGCCCCGGTCGGAGGTTCCGGGGCTGGCCAGGCGAATAGCATGAAAATTTTTTTTGTTGTTCAAATTCGTTGGTGCATGGTTGTGAGAGCCTCTCCCCGCGGCACGGAGCGCAGAGATCTCCCCAAACCACGCACAGCCTGGGAGAACATGACGAGAAGTGATGGGAAGGGACTTAAGCCGAGCCGCCCGCACCGCCTCTCGCAGTTATTCCATCTCTTTTTGATTTTCCAACACTTCAAATATTCAGCAGCAAATAATGGCGGGGCAGCCCGACCTGGGGGGGAGGGGGAGGGGGGGGGGAACAAACTGCCAAAAATAATAAAAATTCTACTGAAAATAAAACATAGCAGGTGTGTTCTGTCATCCTGCAGATATCAGAAGAGGTGATATCCGGAAAGAGATGATACAGAAACGGAGAGAGATGAAAATGAACAGGTAAGTAGGTTAGAAAGTGAAAACCTTCAGATATAAATATATAGATATTGGCAGATGCAGAGAGAGAGATAAAAACGTAGATACAGAGACACAGGAACACAGATTTATCAGCACAGATACAGACGTAGAGATACACAGACACAGCCGCGCGGATACAGATGAACGCAGACATATGGGGGTATCTGTGCGCAAAGGTAACTGTATGGAGACACGCAGAGATGTACGGCCGCGGGTAGGAGTAGAGGTTCAGGTGATATCGTTATCGCTATAATCGTCTCCTCTACACTTATCCGTCCGAACAAACGACACCGGCAGCGATAACGGCAGCAGCGACAGCCGGCCCCGAGCTGCCCAGAGAGCCGGGCACGGGCACCGGCACCGCGGCGCGGCCCGGAGAGAGACACAGCCCCGAGCACCGCCCGCCCGGCGGCTCTTACGCTGCATCGCGGCTCCGCGGGCGCCGCTCGCTCAGGTGGGACCCCGCTGCCGGGGGCTCAACAGGGGCGCTCCCTTCGCCGGCCCTCCCCGAGCCCCCAGCCCTCCGTGAACCCGCTGCCGCCCCGGGATTTAACCCTGTCAGGAAGGCTATTTTTGGTCCGTTCCCTCCCGCAGCTCCGGGCAACGCATCGCGGGGCTTTGTATTTAATCCCTTTCTCGGCTGCGCGCGGCGGGAGGGAGACGGCTCCGCGGTGCCCGGAAACGAAATCCGGGCGGGACCGCCCCGACGGCGCTGGGGGATGGCGGGGGCCGAGCTGGGCCCGGGGGCCGCACCGGGGGCGGACCGGAGTGGGGGGGAAGCGGCGGTCGGTGCCCGGAATTCGTTGTGCTCTGCGAACGGCCGCGAGCTGCTGAGAAAAGGGTTTTACCCAAGAGTAAATAAAATGAAAGAAGACGAAAATGAAAACAATTATTAAATAATAAAAACACGACGAACTCAGCCCCGCAGCGCCCCGCACCGCCTCTCGGTACCCCGCTCTCCCCGGGGCTGCGGGGCTATTTTCGGGCGTCGCTTCCTGTGAGGAATCGGCGTTTTCGTCTCGTTCCTCCCGCCGGGAATTCGCTCGGGGCTGTTTTCGGTTCCTTCCTCGCCGCTAAGAGGAACCATCTCCCGGGTGTTGGGGTCAACCGCGCAATTCCCGCGGTGAGCACAGCGCGGAAAGCCGCCGGGGAAAGGCGCAGAGACGCGCGGGGTGCGGAGCTCAGTGCGGGACGAGGGGCAGCGGTCCGACGGCGGGGAGCTCGGGCAGCCTCAGCACCGCGGCCCCGTCTCCCTCCGCCTCGTCCCTTCCTCGCTTTCGTTTGAAGCCCCCGCACCGACGGTTCTCGCTCGCACCGACAGCGCCGGCGTTTTCGCCATTCGTTAAATTAAGAAGAAAAAAAAAAAAGGAATTACCGGGAGATTTTCCAGAGGGGGAACGGAACGGAACGGAGCCAACGGGAGTCGCGCAGGGGGTGCTCGCCGCCGGGCAGCAGCTCCCCATCTCGCTCCGCCGTCGTTGCGCGCGGAGCGGCGGCCGCCCCGGGACTGGATCCGCCGCTCCACGGGGCCGAGCAGGGCCCCTCGGGCCGGGCCGTGAGCTCAGCCCGGCGCAGCCGCTGCGCTTCTCCCTCGGCAGCGGATGGAGAGCTCCGGGCTACACCCGACGGCACGGACGGACCGAAGCGGGCACCGGAAGCGGGGCCCCGCCGGGATCGGGGCACGTCGGGCGGTGGAGGACGGAGGCAGAGGCGGTGGGGCCGCACCCCGGTGCCGTCGGACCGCCCGCCCTTCCCTCAGCCAGCCCCGAGCGCGGTGCCGCGGGGCTCCCGGAGCCACCGGCGGTGCCTCCGCGGGGGGACGCGGGACTCTGCGCCCTCTCACCTGGGCTCCGCGGGAAGGGGCAGAGCTCCGCTGCCTTCTCCGAGCCGGCGCGGACCCTCTCCAGCAGCATCTCGGGCGCGCCGGGTGCACGGGATGTCCGAGGTGCGCGGGTGGCTGCGGAGGAGTGGCGGAGCGCTGCGGGGAGCGGCGGGGAGCGGCGCGGGGCTGGGCCGCGCCCGGGGCGGGGGGGGCCCGGCGGGGGGGCGGGCCGGGGGCGGCACCGAGCCGTCGGGCCGGGCCGCAGCTGGGCCGCGGTTCACCGAGGGGCGATTTAGCATCACAAAAGCTCTAGGGAAAGGGGGGAAAGGATCGTTCCCCACGTCCTACCCGTGCCCCGGCGCCCCGTAAAGCCCCCGCGGGGGCACCGCGCTGCGGGCGGGGGTCAGGGGAGGCGCCGTCGGGGGGAGGCCCGGCCTCCCCAGCCCCGATTCCGTTCGTTCCCGTGGCGCGGGGCCACAGACACTGCCCGTGGGGAACGGGGGACCGTCACTCTCCGTTAATTAGTTAATGAGCGTGAAGAAGTAGCAGGGAGAGAATCCCACCCACGGCAATCGGTGCCCCGCGGCTGGCGGAGGTTAATTGCGTTAATTGAGGATGAAGCAGCCATGGACTTGGGCATGTGTTGGTGTGTCCTCGTGTGCGCAGAGGGTGCACATAGGAGTGCAGGGATGTGCACACGAGGGGCCGTGCACGTGGCTGTAAGTGCAACGCTGTGCACACGCGGTTGTGTGCAGTGCGTGTGTCCTCTGGGTGTGCACACGGCGGCGTGCAGTGCGGTTGTGCACCTGAGTGCCTGTATTCGTGCAGCTGTGCTGTATTCTGATCACGCTTCCGTGTGTGTGTGTGTGTGCGGGTGTTTGTGTGCACGCAGTGGGTGCGTGTGTCCGTGTGTCCGTCCATGTCCCAGCGTGGAAGGCCCCAGGAGCGCGCACGCAGCTCTTGTCCCAGCAGCCGGAGCTGATAATTGTGGTTGTTACTGTGAGACCGCTAATCCCCCGAATCCCTTTACCTCCTGCTCGCGGGGGATTACAAATTAATAAAAGCAGCTTAGGGGCGGGAGCCTCCGAACGCACATATGTTCCTGGCGGAGGGCAGCGCGGCGACTTTCACCTGCCCGACGGGGACAGCGGGCACCGGGCTCAGCCCGCACACCCCGACCGCGCGTCAGCCCCGGGAGCCCGGGGCTCATCAGCGCCGCCGGGAGCCGGAGCCGATGGCTGCGCGGCCGGGAACAGAACCCAGCCCGCGGGACAGCGCGGAGCTGTAGGGCTGGAAACGCTGCGGGGAGACGTCCCAGGGAGCAGGACGGAGCTCCTCGCACGGGTGGAGCTGCGCTGAGTTCTAACGGCGCCCGCAGCACCGGAGCACTTCAGCTGCCCCCAGGGACACGAGCAGCTCCCGGGGGCAGGCGGTGACCCACGCAGCCTCTCTTAAGCTCGGGTTTATAAGTGGATTTTAAGTCTGATCCCCTAAGGAAGCAGTTTAAAAGCCCGTGTGCTGGTGCGCGCCGTGCGGCGGCTGTTCCCCACGCTCCCGTGCTGGGCAGCGCCCTGAGAGCTGCAGCTGCACAGGACAGGGCAGCAGCCCCCGGCCCACGCAGATAACCCGCAGCACCCGCCTGAAACAAGGCAGCACCAGCGTTAACCTCGGCTGGTAAGGACGGGGCAGCCCGACCCGGAGCCAGTGGTGAACGGCCGCATTCCTCCTCGTGGTACTGGGGCCATAACAGTGAAAAAAATGGAGTAAGATTTTCATGTTCCTGTCACGCTTTTCCAAATTGATTACCTACATAAAATAAGGGGTATGATGGGGAATGGATGTGCATCCAGAGCCATCCCTGCGCTGGAGTTTGACTAAAATGATCCCGAAAACACAGATTAAAAGCTCCAACTGCACCACTTTGCCCAATGTCTGTATTTTTACAAGCACATCAGTTTACAGTTTCATACAAAACGTTCGCTTCTCCTTCTTAGACTTTAACCCCTCCCCAACAGAACAGACATGAAAATGTCAAGTCACCGAATTGAAATAAATAAAGCGTTTAAATAACTGAACTGTTACATCCATTATCCTCAACATCTCCTACGTGATGCACAGAGAAAATACAGCGGGAAGCTTTTGTTCCACTCGCAGTTCCCAGCCAGTTCTGAGCAGTAAGGGCATGGATCACACCGCCATTCAAAACCAGAGCTCTTGGGAATAACGTCACTGGGGTTCTTCAGCACTCGACCTTCTCCTTCTCCCTCTATGCAGGTCCAGTGTTTCCTCTTCACAAACATCTGAAGAGCGAAGAAGGCTCCATCAATCACGAAGGGCCACAAATCCTGGCTGGAAACGGCTGCTCCGAGGACGGTGTGATGCACAGATGAAAGTGGCACTGCAGAAACTTGTTACACGGCACAGAAACAGAAGTCTCAGGACCAAGGGGACGGTGGGAAGCATGGTAAGAGAGGAGACGCTGTGTGACACCTCGCAGCACATGTAACCCGTGTTTACAATCCAAGGGCACGAAAGGAGAACATTTGTCATGACAAAGACACAAAATAAGTAAACCAAGATTGACACAACTGAGTTCAAAGTCAAGACGACCTTTCCAGATGAGGGCACTAACAGCAATTCAAGGGAAAGCCTGAGCTAGTATAGAGGCAACACCGAGCAGGAGCTCCAACACGGATAACAGACACCTCCATGTCATGCTTTTATGCTTATAAGAACCAAAAATCACCACTGCAAAGCTGCGTCTGTTCATTTTGTCATGAAAGTTGTTGGTATGTACCAAAACATAACCTTATTCCAACACATTTGCTGCTGTTCCGATGGCAGAATCACCGCTACAAACCATCACTGCCTTTTGTTTTCCTTTGCAGATGAAAATCCAATCAATGAGTCAAACACACTGGGCTCTGTAATGCATTCAGTAAGTTCTGAACAGCACTAAATACTGCTCTGCTTCAGAACGTGCACTGACACTGACAGCAGCAAGCCCAGCAGTCCCATGGAAACCGGGCGCATCTTCCAGAGCTGGTGCTCCCTGCGCTGCCTTTTACTGCTCCTCTAGATTTAGTTCAGTTTTTTGCTTGGTTCTAAGAAGCAAAACAACTTTGACTGTTGGCTGATACCAAGATCTCCCCAGATCAGATCAGTTAGAAGTGAACCAATTTTCAAGCTTAAATATAGCAAGTCTGGGCCTTGCCACCAGCTCAGCTCCTCCCGGGACCTCCCACAGGATGCCAGCTCCAAGCACAGATCAACCCATCCAGACAACACCCACCTCTGGTTAACTATCCTTCTAGTTGCTTACAAGTTGTTTCAATGATCAAACCCAGGTTCTATAATCACAGGGACACTCACAAATTTCTAAAGAAAAGAGACCCACAAGGGCTCCTTGCACCAGAGCTCTCCAACAGCAAGGCTTCTCACAAAGCAGGTTTGATGCTGCGGGTTCAAAAAGGAGAGCAGCATTCGCAGGAGGCCATACATAGAAGCTGCCTCCCAGCAGGGAGACACTCATGTCCCTCTGTCCTTCATGGCAGCTCCCAGCTCCATGGACACAGAGCGTGGCCATGGGAAGGTGCCCAGTTGCAGGCACAGAGCCCACATTGCATGGGTGGCTGGGCAGGGCTGCAGGTAACGCTCCCCCTCATGTGCACGGAACATCAGAGCCACACGAACAGAGAATTTGTCCTCTGACATGTTTACAACAACTACACGGGGTTGTGACCTTACCTGTAAGTTATTCTGACACTTAAAAGGAACAAGGAACAGTCGTCTGGTTCAGTTCTATTATCAGAGTTTGAAGCTGCAGAAAAACCTGTCAAAAACTCCATTTTGTAAATAAACAGGTTCAGTGATGAAAAGATCTCTTATCTGTATTTTTGCATTCAATTTTAGACCTTTTTTTTTTTTTTTTTTTTTTTTAGCTGAGCTTGAAGCTTTTGATGCTGGGACGTACAATGGAAAGAAGAGGCTGACACACACCAGTACATATCCAGGAATGAATTGGCCAGGGACTACTCACTCCTCCTGTAACAGAAGAGCTGGTGAACGTTCAATTAAATTAAAAGTTGGAAATGCAGAATTGAAAGGAAAAGCCTTTTTATATAACATAATTAATCTGTAGAACTCACTGCCACAAGAAAACATTAAGGCCAAAACCTATTAGGATTAACTAAAGATTAGGTAATGGATAACTAGAACATGCTCAATTACATTGGATAGGATTATAAACTTCACTATCCAGAACATGAATTATCCTCCACAGCTAGGATCAGAAAGGAACTCCTATTCTGAATGGTAATTTTCTAACTGTTTTCATGCCTTCTTCTAATAGCTGTCAGTTAGGATCCCTGGCAGATCCGTACCGGCAATCGCCATACTCCCAAATTGCTGCCACATCCCGGAACTGACGAGCTCTTGGACCTACCTACAGTTAAAACCCTCCCTGACCCACACAGCAGAGCTCTCCAGCACAGGAACAACAGAAGCTGGCTGCTCTAGGTCATGCACAGACACCCTCACAGCCAGCAGGTGACACTGCTCTGAGCCCAGAACCGGCGGCACCGAATGAAGCATCAGTGCTGACTGACAGGAAGAACAATTGCTGTAACGCAACGGAACCACTCAGCACCAGAAGAGATTTAGTATTTCTAGATCTATGCATTGGCTCTGGCATGCCGATGCATACAGCTTCAGTTTCCTTCACTAAAAATGGTGTTTCCCTTTGCGGGAGTCCACCAGAATCAGCACCCAGCTAACACCACATTCACTACTTCGTTGCTCCTCCAGTTCAGAAATGAGTGAGTCACCTCATGCCCTGTTAATGCATCCAACAGAGGAGCACATAAAATACCAGGTCTGAGTTGGTTGTTGCTTACACCTGAACTCCATTACATGGAGTTTGCATCAGCAAACACGATCGGGCTGCATGCAGAGATGCACCCTGCCCCAGGCCTCCCGTCCTCACAGAGGCATGCACATCCTTGCCTGCAACACGAGGGCATGGAAGACTTGCTTGAAGACATAATGCTTTCTACTCTATATACGCAGTGTGAGTAACACTTGAGAAAGCCACGGAGGCTTAGAATTGATTTAAAGTAGATCTCATGACCACCTCTGGTAGGTAAAACGAGTTCTGCATAAATCTAAAAAAAAAAATCCGACTTGATGTGCACAAAACAATATCCAGTTTCTTTCCAAAACCAGCCCCAGCCGATTGCATTATGTCATGCTTACTTTGCAAATGAGTAAATGATGTAGGTCACGGAAAGATCCTCACTGAAAAATGCAACACTTCCTTCAGTGGGTGACAGCACTGTGAGCCTCAGAGTGAAAGGTTTGGGATCTTACAGCAAGCGCCACATATTAAGCTAGAACACTCGTGAAATGACTTGGGAAGAAAGGGTTTTAAAACAAGGAGTATTGTATATAAAATCCCTGATCATAAATATTAAAAGCTGTTATCTGGTACTGAACAGCCACGTACAACAACAACAAAAAAAACCTGTGCTTCCAATGTAAGCTCTTAGACAGACGAGCGATAATACTTCACCTTCCACCGCTTCGACCTCATGCGGAAAAAAAAGTACATGATCATCAAAAACAAGGACGATGCCACATACAGGACGACACACAGACTCATGTCTATGTTGGAAAATCCAATCCCTAAGAAAATGACAGACTGCCTGCTCTCCTGATGGTGAACGGACTCAAACGCACTTTTACCGCTGTCCTTGGCAGGTCTGTGGTTCCCTATTAGCTTATTGAACAGCTTAGATTCTGAATCTCTTCTGTTTTCTTGGTTCAGGACCACGTTTTCTCTGTTTCCACCCGGTTTCTCCAGCAGGCTTTTGTCTTTCTCCTCCCTTGTATCTTTTAGTTCATTTTCACTGGAGTCAGTCTGGCTCTCGGTGTATCTATACAGAATATTTTCACTGTCGTAGTGATGCTTCATGAACTGCAGGACTTGGGCCTCGTTCCAGCTGTGTAAGCCTTTAATTTCCTCGTGACACGCGGGACAGAGGTCTGGAGTTGGCCACTGAACTTTGGGAAATTTTGGGTCTTCCGTCAAATCACCTGATTGAGAGGAAGGAAAAAAATACATCAGAAGTGAATGAACGAGGCAAGCTGAATTGGCAGACCCTTCAGACTGCAGTGTATATTTCACTTATAAATGGTGAGGCTGGCAAAAAAAAAGACACCAAAAAAAACCCACCGCAGCACAGTAATGTTTGTATTAAACTAAAGGCAATCACGACCAAATTAGGCAATCCAGGACTTCCCTGATGGGCGCATCCATAGTTCCAAAGCACTGCTTCCTCTTCCAAGGTACAAACACTATCAGTTATTCCCCTTTTCTCTCGCTAAAAGATGCAGCATTCAAGTTCTAATACAACAGGATCCCACAAGTGCTGTGGGGCTAGAAGGCACGAGAACACCACCAGCTGGGCCTTTCAGGGTTAATTTGAGTTATGGTTTGAAACAAATGCTCTTTTGCACTGGGTGCTCTTTAATCTTCCAGCCTGGTTTGCACTAAGCTGTTCCAAGGCCAACGACGTTCGCGTATTTTCATGTTTCTGTGTTGTGACTCACCCCATCCTATCCTAAGCCAGCTTGTTTCACTCCTAGAGCAAACTATTTTTGCACGCTTTAAGAAATGCGGTCACATTTAAGGTGCATTTTTCAGTTTGCTTTTTAGCATTTCATCATATCCCATTACCTTGAACTCGGGCCAGCTTTAACACTTCAGCTGCTCACAGCTCTGGCCATCGTTCTGCCTCGATGGTAAGGAGCTGAGCACTGAAGTCAGCATTGTGCCTTGCCCTAACAAATTATAACGTGGGTGGAGGTCATTTTTTAAAACAGAAGTCTCTACCCAGTAAAAGCAATAATTTATTTGTAATTAGTACTAATAATCACAGTATCTCAGAAAAAAATATAGATGGTTATTTTCTTCTTCTTTGTCCTTTTTAAAGGCAGGAAATTTCTCCAGGATTTGGAAGAAAATATTGTTTGGAGATTCACAGAAGCACAAGTCTGCCTTTCAGATGTCTTGCAATAAAAATCACTCAGTAATCCCTTTGTTTCAGTAGAGAAAACAGGAAAAAAACCAACTTATGCTAAGGTTACAAGCAGAAAACTTACTGCATTTCATGTTCCCCTGCCAAAAAGAATGCCATACATTTTGTACACCTTAAAGCAACAGGAAGGAATTAAGTAGGGCAGAGCTACATACAACAGCCTCATAACCCACACCTGAAGTCTGTGCCAAGGTGCTTTCATTGACCATTCAAACATTATTTCTCATTGAAAGCTATATACGTTGCCAGAAATACAGATTCAGCTTTTAGGGATTAAAATAAGTCACTGTCCCAAAGAGGAATTTTAGCAAACTTAATATGCATTATTTGAAATTGTTATTTATTCCAGTATGTTTACACTTCTCACTCAAAGGGTATTTTAGCCAGCTGTCACATCATTTAAATCAATATCCATGTGAGTTTTCCAATAACTGAATGCTCTAAAGAAGCACACTGCTCCTCCACGTAGGAACTCCAGCAGGATGACTTCTCCCTGTGCTCAGTCTGGCAACAGCAGCAAACATTAAGGGATGATTTTTTTTAATAACTCCTCATATACTTCTTCCTCCTCGGAGAAACGAGACCAACTGCTTCTACTCACAACTGTATTTAATACTTCATAAATCTTGGGAATTCAGCTCAGCTACAATATAAACACAATGTAGCATATTTAAATTGTAACTAATGCTACATTACACAGATCCATAACAGTAGGCGAGGATTAAGCGCAAAGAGAAACCAATTTTCTTTAGTGCTTTAGCTATTTGATATCCCCATAACAGAATGGATTAAATACAACCCAGTATTTTAACTGTATTTTTACTCCAACTGAAAACATAGCAATCGAGGAGGGGGGGGGAAAACAGATATTCTTCATATGGTGATTTTATTCTCTTCACTTGTTGATCTGATATTAGTTTAGGCTCTTTTATCCTGAGAAAGCCTCCTCTTCAATTACCACCCTTTCCTACACAGCATCTTTTCAGAACGAAACAAAGATGAGTTTCAACATCTGCTTAAACCGTAACGGAAAGAAATTTAATTATTTTTATCCACCAAGTAAGTAGCTGAACTGCACTGCTCCTTTTGGAAAAGGCTTTGATTTGTACTCAGCATCTCATCAAGCAAGAGGTGACATCTCAGAAGCAGCACTATCTTTGAGAAGCTTTTTCATTGTATGTCATAAGGGAGGAACTGTGCCACTGGAGCGTATCTCAAGTGTATATATTCCTCAGTCATGAAGGAGTTACCGGGTTGGTCTTTAGAGTTACAGCTGACTGAGATGCTGTAAGCCTTGCTCCACGGAGCCGGTCTTAAGTCAGTATTAAATAGAGGAACATCAAGCCAAGACAACAGTTGCTGCTGGTTTGAACCCGTGTTACAGAGTACAATTTGCATGCCTATTTGTTCCAGGACAAACTACACTGTGTAAAATGCCATAGCCTTGTCTTTCAGACACAGCTGCCTCGTGTGGGTTTTCCTAAACATACAACTTCCATACCTGCAAGTCTGTTATTTACTACATTGTGTTTCTCCCAGAGCCAGAGAACAGCCTTGTCCAGGGTTTGCACCGAGTCCATGGATTCCTTGGCCATTTCCTCGAAGTGCTGAGCACAAGCCTTGCATCCAAAAAAGTGACGAATGTATCTTCGCATGATCTGAAGCACTACTTGGGGATTGTCCTCAAGACCTAGAAAGACAGAGGGGAGATGCATTTAGCACCATCGGGGACAAACACAGCTTCAACACATGCTACACATAACGTACCTAAAAGTGAACCACAGGAAAAGGAAAGGAAACGTTGTTCCCTTCTCATCCCACGGACACAGACACCTCCAGATGCACGGAACCAGCCACCTTTCTCATTTACAGGTATCCATAGCACACGTGCTATCACCATACCAAAACCAAACTCTTGTCAAATGAAACATCTCATGACACGGTGCCATGCTGAACACATCCACCCAGGTTTGTAGATTACATGGCGAAGGGTCCAGCACCTCTGTCCCATTCTGGCAGTGAATAACAGAGGCTGGTAGCACATATGCCCTCTGTACAGGCTCAGAAAGAAAATCCTTAGCAAAGCCTATTCAAAACTGTCATTCATCTGCTGCCTATGTAAGAAACGCATGGAGGCTGTCATAGCACTCCTTCACTTAGAGCAGAGACATTACAGTCTGAGACATGGAAGCAAAAAAAAAATCTTTAAAACCAATGAAAAGCAAACAATCTCTGCTCAGACATTCCATATCTGTGATTGAATAGGCATGTATAAATAAAAGCTAGGAGATTACAGCAGATTAAATTACAATATTACAAGAAAGGCTAAACATCGTTTTGAAAAGTTGAAATGAATTTCAGACAAAAGAGTTCTACCACGTATACTGACTATGAATTTAGGAATAAAATCATTAAAAAATAACCACTAGCAAACAATCTCATTACGCAAAACAGATTCAATTACAAATTTAATTGTATCTGTTCTCCTGTGTAATGTTACATTCTAGAAGTTTCCTTCAAAATTCATTTTCTAGAGAGGGCTTTTCAATTTAGCAACAGATTAAAAGATTCTTACATATATCCATCTATTTAAAAATCCACAAGCGAGTCTTATCCACACCAACAGATCCCACCCATTGAGAACTCTTTCACACAATTAAGGGTGCCTAGGATGAGATTTCTGCAACGATTTTTATCCACCCTCTGAAGTGAACAATTCTGTGTTCAGAGCCTCCCTGGATTCCCCGATGTTCATCTCGTTGCAGCTTCAAATTACACAGTTTGACATTAAAACACATCAAATATAAACCAATTAAAACATTCTGCCAAGAAAACCGGAGTAAGTTTACGCCGGCTGCCAGACTCTGCAAGTAGTGGAAACTACCAAGAAAAATCCAGCTGGTTCAAAAAGGAAACAAACAATTGCAAAATGGCTCATTTTGTTTGTTTTTCTTTTATCAGCCCAGAGATGAATCTTCTATTAACATCTGCCATGTATCATCGTGTAATCCTCCTTTTCTCTTTCCTCCCAAACTACAGCAATTCAGGGTAACCCTAATCTTTAAAGTGGACAAGAACCATAAAACCCTACCTGTGGTGGGAAGGATTAGGGAGTACATCATGCTTTTTAGTAGATGGGATTTAAACAAGCAATAAGGAGAGGAAAACCTCCCAAGACATAATCCGACAGTCTCAGACTGACCCAATTCTTTCGCCATAAGAAGTGATCATCACATATCTGCCCCGATTTAAATCGATGGCTAAGTGTGCCGAAGAGTTCTCAGGTTCTACAGCGGATTTTTAACTTCAGCCCGACTAAAGCTTGGAACATGGAAGCAATTTGAGATGCAGTTTTGTCTACCTAGATATTAAGAACATTTTTCAATTCGATTAGAACAGTTTTAGCAGTTTGCCCCAGAAAGGGGCAGTTCAACTTCTGCATGATGCTGCTGAGCAGCTAATGCACCACGCAGCACAAAAAAACCTCGGAGGCAGAGCCCTGTGAATGAAGGGGATTCAGCCTATTGTCCCATGAATAACAACCAAAACAAGGCAAAATGAGAGGAAAAAAAACAACTACAGGACAGTGAGATTAGTTATTCAAAGTACACCTATTCTGCAGGGCATTCAACATTGAATTTTTCACTGCGATTGCATACTACGCTGGACAAATATATGTACCCATAATTGGAAATATGTATATATTTGCTGTAGAGTTGACAACTGGAAAACTGCATGTTACTGAGTTACCACGGCCTGGTAACACATCACCTGGCATTCTTTGCATTAGACATTAAAAGCCTTGAAATTAAAAAATAAAAACTAAATGGAACAATAAGCAAACAATGTACTGTCCCGACAGGAACACAATCAGACAAACAACAATATTTTAGCATTAATTTTCTTTCCACTGTGCTAAGGAGACAGTATCTATCTATGCAGAACGTTTCTTAAATAGGAACCAACACCTATTAACACCGTTTCAAAAGACATTTTTCCCAAGTGTTTGCAAAGAAGTGAGTACATCACACTGCCAACCACGAATGGGCACTAGGGAAATTCAGCTGAAAACAGATCTGTCTTGAAATCCTGCATTTCTGAAAGAAAATTACAGAAGGCCTGGCTAACAGTTGTCCAGCTTTTATAGCTGCTAAACTGCATGGTTTCATCTCATTCTTCTCAAATTAACAGTGCAGCCTCATAACCTGAACAGCCTTCCTCCCTTTTCAGGTGGTTCAGAATTTCTTCCTTTGAAATTCTCTCCCTCCTTCCTGTTTTATTGCTCACTTCCCTAGGGTCATGCACTTTCATACTTTATTTACCACATTTCTAAGCAAGGACAAACTGACACACTTTCTTTCAAAGCCTTCCCACAGTAAAGCCACGCTCTGACCCCTGCTGGCAAAAACCTGCAAACTGAACCTGGAAAGCCACTGTCCACGAACGTATCAGCCGAGAATTTACAGGAAAAAGATTGCTCTAATCCATTACTTTTTCTCTTGACTAGCAGAACTGCTGCATGTTTTTGTCTCACCCTTCAAGAATCTCGCATAACTGCTACTTACCTGTGTTTATCAAAGCTGTTGGTCGCAGCGCAGCCTGCACGGTTAGGGTATGAAACAGCTTCCAAAGGGAACAAGTATAGCCTCTGAGCTCCGGCCTGCTGCCCTGACATCCAACCCACTCTGTTCTCTTAGTGAGAAATATCCCAGAAATCTGAAAAGAATACGTATTTAAGACATAGGCAGCTCTGGGACCGAAATTAAACTTGAAGGCTTTTAGAAATGATACTTCTCTCCGAAGCACCATTGTGAAACTCGCCCGTCTTGCAAACACATTACATGACACACAGTACACAGTCAGTGATGTTAAACCTGCCAAGATGCACATCAGGAATGTCTGATTAGTCTGCCAGGATGCCTTAAGCAGCTTAACTTGGAGAGACTTTTTTTTTTAAAGCACGGTATGAAAACAAACCACACATACCATGGTAAACTGAGTTACAGCTTCCGTGGGCACAATAAAAATTCTACATCACTCAGCAAGATGTATGGAATTTACAGCACTAACACCTTCAGAGGATCAGATGTAAAATTGAAGCTTATTTCTTCTTAAAACTACTATTACATACGAAAATCTTGCACAGGATTTCATTCCAGTGATTCATCTCTCTGATTCCTTAAACACACATCTGCTTTCCAAATTTCAGACAGCAGTCCCACTTCACGGGAAGAAAGACTCAAATTAACTCCTGTGCAAAGACAGCTCCATCACAGTGCTTTGCATTACCAAACTGAGATGGGATTCCTGGTAAGGACCATACTGTGGCAGGAAATTAAACAGAGTATTTTTTAAATAATAAAAAAAACGTTTCCCACCTTTTAAACTCTGAACTTAAGAGAATTCTGCTGATGGCAGGCATAGCAAGTAAAGCAAATTCAAACATTTCTGCTGGGAATCTCACACGGTTTGAAGCTGACGTGAGCAAGCAGTTGCTACCTTCCCTAATAAAACTGAGCCAGGATTGTCTGTTTCAATTCTCTCATTCCAATTTCTTCATGTGGATTTTTTTTTTTCCTGGCAATGATTTCACTCTATTTTCATTTTAACCTTCTTATAACTCCATTATGACCGAGGGACCATCAGTAAGTGATGCCTTAGATTTATATAGAATCTTATCCTTTACTAATGCTGTATTTTACACTGGGAACTAGTAACAGCTTACCCGCATTTTGTTGTTGACCAGATCTAGAATAGCATCATAAGGGATTTTGTCTAATGGAAGGCTCACCAGCCACTCTTGCAAGGTCTCTAACAACTTCACCACAGGCTGACGGCCAGGAAAAAGCTGAGGGAAAAAAAACAAAGAGAATACAACCACATTTTAAAGCACAAGTTCCATTACCAGCAAGACAGTTTTATATTTACCTAAATGTGTTTTTCCTGTCTTTGAGAAGCATCAATTAAGTTTAATAGACAAGATTTTCTTTTGTTGTGTGTAAACACTTCTGTTCATTTGTAAATCAGTTTATCAGTCATCTCACAGTAACTCACAGAATTTAACGCATCGCGTTTGCAAAACGTGAACCAGAATGAAGACACAATTTCATGCAGAACAACTTTTGACAGATTACACAGAATTTTCTATGAAGGTAATTCAGCTCAGAGTGCAGCATAACTAGCACATGACCTGAGAAAGGCTGGAATCCTTTCTCACTCTTAGAATATAAACCACGACAATTGGTTCTCACACTATTTTTATTCTGGTTTTTGTTAATGTTGATGATGGTGGTTAACTAGAAAAATAACTTTCCTTTTCTTATGTGTAAAAGTGATTTCCAAAGTGGTTTGGAAATGGTGGTCACCTTAACTTGCAAGTTAAAGTAGTCAAGCTCTGTCAGACAAGTGTGAGGAACTGCAAATCAGTGGTCACGTCATTATTATACACAAGAAATGCTTGCTTGCTTGCTTGTTGTATTTAGTATAGAATTAAGTAGAGTATGCACAAAATCTTCTCAGTACCTTCCTAGAGGAAGCAGTATTTCAATAGATGGGGAAACAAAGTCCCTGTAACTGCTGTCTTAAATACATTTCATGTATTCAATAGATGTCAGAAGATGCTCTGAACATACTAGTCCTTCTGCAGCCACTGTCCAGCTATATGACTGAAACAGCATAGTTCTGTACTACAGACTGCATCTATAATCACATTTACTCCTGTAGGAATCCCAAAATATCATACATTACTATCTAAAAGACAACAGTTGCAGAGTATCTCTAGTAGATACATTTCATGGAAGAAAAAGAATAAAATCTAATTCTACAGTAATGAAGATTTCCCTAGTAGGAGGCCAGAGATCAGATCTATGGATTTAGAATTTATCATCATTTTAAATGCTGTTAAACAGAAGGATAGGATAGAAAGTGTTGGAAGTCCTGATTCACAAAGCTGGTGTTATGGATTGATTGCTGGGTACTCAGTTAAAAAGGAAAGCAAGATACAGAGTTAAACTCTGAAATCCAGAGCCTTGAGCTGGCAAAAAGATGCATATAATTATGGAAGCAACACTGCAAACTTAGCATTCCAACTGTCTCAAATGTAAACAACCCTAAGATAAATATGTGGGAATTGTGAATGAGAACCAAGAGAAAAGGCTTACACAACAAAAGAAGGCAAATAAAGGACAGGAGTCCCCACATGTATAACGGCAGTCTGGAGATGAGCATGCAACAGCATTCCCCATTTGTGCGCTAATAGCCAGGGAAGCAAATGACATAAGCTGGCCAGGAGCCATCAGGAAAAACAGAGGATGTTTTAGGGATAATATGATGGAAAGATTACCACTACACTTTCTTAAAGAAATGAGGCCAGCTAGAGATTTCTGACCTCTGATGGCCGCAGGGGGGCAAGAAACTGTCTGACTGGTACAGCCAGATAGCTGGGAATAGATCATACAGCCCTTATCATTCCCTTAAACAGGAACTGGTTCAGATATTTTAAATAAAGCAAAGTGTTACTTGTTCAGTAAGTAGATGTAGAGAGTCCGTTCATTTCAGTAGGCTGATGTTACAAAGTTTAAATTCCAATTTTTTTCCTAGTTACATCGCATATGTTAATTTTATTATTGAGTGTAATGTGTGAGCATCTTCACTTTTGAAATATTCCACCTCAATCACATTCAAAATTTAGACTGAAGTTAGAAATTCCTAAATAGAACACTATTTGTCAATCATGCAATAACGAAACCCAAAATTAAAAAACAAAAAGAATACTTTTACTCACTGAGTTAAAATAGCTATTTATCCCAAGGATCTGATAAATGGACTGTATTTGCAGCATTCATTCAATATGCTGCAGACTGCTTAACCTTTATTCAAATTTGAGCTCTCTGAGATGAAATTATAATGCATTTCAGTTCTTTAAGGATATCAGAACAGTATGAAGTAACTCAAAAACAACACTGAAAGAAATCCACAAAACTGTTCTTGAAGCTACTGGGAAAGCACATATTTAAATATATTCCAAAAGACATTTTGAGAGGCTTACATCACATAGTAAATTTTATGTTACTGTCCTTTTTTTTCTTTTTTTCTTAAAATAATCAAGGAGCAGAAGTGCATACCTTGGCAGAGATGGTAACAAAATCCTTGAAGGTCTTTAGCTCAGCTCCCTCAAGCATCTTGTGCGTAGCAAGCTCTACCCGGAACAGGTAATGCAATCCAGATTCAAGGTCAGCCATGTACAGCTTCGATCTGAAACACACATATATAACGTTACGACGCGGCAGGGCTCCTCCGCTCATTCTCTCATCAGTCACGAAGGTAAAATTGATATATAGTAGGTGTCATTAAAACCTCTACATTTGCCACTCCACAGTGACTGCAGTATATCCTACGGCACGCTCGGGAAGATACAGCAGTTGCTTCAGGTGCTTGGAATGGTGAGTGTTCAACGAGACCCACTGCGCTCTCCTGAAGTAGTTCTGTGTCACTTTGTTCTGAGATTAGCCAAGTGAAGCAAAACCACAGTTCAGAATTTTTCCCTTTACATTTGACTAAGCTTTTTGTCTCCCAGCCAGCTTCACCTTGCAAGAAAATTACAAACCTGACGTTGTCACCAAGGAAATAGCTAGTGCGAAGAAATTACAGCTTCTCTCCAGAATCCAACACAAACAATAAAATTACATGCTACCAAAGAAGAGAGACTCTTGCTGAACACACACAGATGATACACAGAGCAGAAGTGCAAGCAAGACTGGCAAGGATCATTGTTGGGAAGGACTGAACCTAGAAATCCTCTCCCAAATGCAGTAGTATTGCTGCAGGCTTTCTGCATACAGATTTAACAGGTAATTTTATCCACATCCATTCTTACTTACACTTCTTATGACAGGAGCAAGTAAAACACCTAAAGCAAATTAAAGAATTAAAGATTTTAACAGTCCACTCTCACAACCAAATATCTTTGTAACAAGAAGAGGTACTTCAGATAAAACACACCAGGTAAAGCACCCTATCTTTCAATGTTTTCAGAGTAGAGCCTTTACACTGTTTCACAGAGCAATGTAACTGAACAAATAGAAGTTCACAGTTGTTTGTTTTTTTTTTTTAAGAGCTCAACAGCATAATTATTTCCAAACCAAACAAAAACGAACAATCATTCAAGAAATCAGCTGTCTCCACCTCTAAAATTACATGCACGAAATAACATATATTAAAATGCAAGACAATCTACATTCTTAACAACTCAAACTACAGACTTATTTTGACATATCTCCTCAGTTAATAATGTACTCACTTAAATAGATAAAAAAAAAAGAAAAAGCAGAAGCAAAATTCTGCTGACTTTGAGTTTCTTAAAAAGAGATCCATATGCATCCATAAGGTTCCCCCAGAAAAAGGCTGTTTGGAAATACTTGGACTAGAGATTCATATCAAAAAGATTTTGCCTTGCTGGAAAGCAGCTACATTTAACTAAGTTGTTTTGATAATAGAATGCTTTATGTAAAATATTTTATAATAGTCATTGAAAGAAGATGACACTAATAGTGTCCAAAAAAGGAAAATAAGTGCAAAATGAAAGCACTCAGTCCTGTATCTTTTCCATCTAAAGATGCTGAGGGATTATCTCTCTGTAAAGCCTTTGTATCCTTCTCTCAAACAGAGAATGGGGCAAAGAGGGTAAAGATAAACCTCATCAGATTTGGTTTGATAAACATCTTTTACAGTGACTTTAGCATTTTCTACTGTATTTGCATTTGCCGAGCGTTTTTACTGGGCACTGCTTACTTTCCTATATATACAGAGAATAATCGTTTCCTACAGAAACGTGCTATAGCTTGTTGCTTTACTGTTTATTTTTTTCAGGGAATTGGTTGAAACATTGCTCACAAACACAGAAATGTTACCTGCATTTAGCAGAAGTCATAACCTTGGTGCTGCAAATGAACTAATTCAGTGTTATCTCAATATACAGAGAAACAGATCAAGCTGAAGCAACAGCTGAAGCATTGCTTTCAGCTCTGGTGCCATAATTTCTCCAGTATTAAGCATAAATGCCCTAAATTTTATTCTGCAGAAGAATGAAGATCATAAAACGTGATCAACCTATTCAAATCAAGCTACATCAGATGGGATGGATAGAAATGAGATTTTCATCTGCACTAGAATATTATAATGACAGGACAGCTTCCTAGGTGGAAAAAGAAACCGCAAGTGAATTCTAATAATCAAGTATTCGTCTGAAAATCAAGAACTGAAAATCAGTATTGCTTACTTATCAAACTCCTTCCACGGCTTGATCTCTGTGCTCTCCTCTTTGTTTTCTTTAGCAGGTAGCTCAAGTGGTGAAAGAAGTTTCTTCCTTACACCTGGCAGTGACTTCAAATACGAAGAAAAGAAAGACCGCAGGGGCTTCAGACTGCATGTAAATGGACAACATTCAGATTATTTTTCACCTCGGATTAATAAAACATCCAAAGCAAATTAGTATATTTATAACATATTCACTTTGTTTTCCATTTTACAGTTCTAGTATGCGTTATATTTTG
Source organism: Numida meleagris (assembly GCF_002078875.1). Classification (NCBI taxonomy): domain Eukaryota; kingdom Metazoa; phylum Chordata; class Aves; order Galliformes; family Numididae; genus Numida; species Numida meleagris. Next base: position 7,858,836 of record NC_034424.1, on the reverse strand, counting down.
ACAAATACTGATCAATTCAGGGACAGTAACAAAAATAATTGGGATTAGTGGTTTGAAATTCCATATGAATTGAGAACATCATGTTCATCAAAACATCAGCTTGCCTTACACAGGCAGTGCTCACATGGTAGAAGTACTTTGACTTAGAAGCAAGCTTGTTGGATCTTTGATGTACTGCTAATTTTTTTCATTTTCATTCCAAAGAGTTTTCCTTTCAGATACACCATGCTAATAGGCATAAAGACTATAAATAGGCAACAATGGTAAGCAAGCCAATATCAAGTCTCCTATAAAAATATATACAATGCTATTAAATGTTTCATTAGGAACAGCACATAGCTATCAGCATACACAACTCCAAGTAACAAGCAGTCGCCTATTTCCAGTTAGAAACACTACAAAACTGTCCATTTCAAAGTAAGTTTTGCCAGCAAATAATCTTGTTACTGTAGTCAAACATCCCAAGGGTTATAATTAACTGCCACAGAATTCTCTTTCATAGCACTTCATGCCATTTCTACTGTCATAACCCATCTGTATGTATTATAAGCACCCATAAAGAGTAAACTGTACAACGAGACCACTAAATACAATTAGTCAATAACTGCTAAAGAGTGCTCGAGACAGACAATTTTCAAACACGAAGGAATCAAACACAGTGTACTGAGTACATGCCAAGGCACAGTGTCATTATATATGTGCAAAACTGATTATAAAATAACTTACTTTGTATAAAAGTAAGCTACAAAAACAGTTGCTATAGCTTAAGTGAATCCCCCTATGTTCCCTTGAGACAGAAACTACGTACCTGTTAACTAACCCATGCGATCCATTCGGATGCACCAGGTAGCATGAAGGGACTGAGGTGATACCAAGTTTCTCTAGGAAAGACTTATCAAAATTCAGCGCTCTCTTTACAACAATGCTTTCGTACTGGATCAAATCTAAAATAACCTGGGTAACGAAAAGGTAACACAAATGATATACATTGTTGGTGGAATATCCAGTCTTGTAGGACAAGACAGGCAAGTAAACAAAGTGCATAATCCCGTAAGCTGTTCACCAAGAAAGTGCATCTGAGAGTGTTCTGTGGACATCAACAATATCAGCTGAAGATTTACTCTGGAAATTATTTACTCCTACTTTCCATTCTTTGATTAGTCTATTCTGATATTTTTCCTTTGAAGTCTAACATCTGAAGAAAACACAAGAATGAATGATGAAACGTCCTCAAACCCCAAAATAGAGCAGGGAATATTCCGCAGGCAGCAACAGATATGTTTTGTGCTGCATGTGTAAGGAGTTTAAAGGTAAGTTTCCAGTATATTTTTCCTTTTTGGGTGCATATTATCTTTGCTCTACTTCACCTCACTTTCAAACTTGAAAAGAAGGGTCTTTTAAACTACATCAGTGACAAGCATGTGGCCTTCCTTTCTTCAGCTGCTGTGACTTCTGTTGGGTTTGTATATATTGTCTTATACTGCAAACTTGCAAGTCATGTTGTTTTCTGTTTTACCAAGCTATTCTGTAATTTCAGAATTCTATGTAACATTAGCAAAATTTTACTCTTCTGAAAGCAAATTCTATTCTCCTTACTCAGATGACAATCTGCTTTCCCTGCAAAGGGGAAATAGTGTTAAAAATCAACGTGACAAAGTGCTAGGGAACTTTATAATCATTACCTTCTTTTCGATACTGCCTACTAGTATCAACACAGCAGCTCCCAGAAACCAGATGTCTGGAGGAAGTCTGCTTCTCAAAGTGATTCTCATTTTTGGCAGCGCACTCTCCTCACTTATACAACTCAGCCATCTTGGTATCAAATCTAATTAGAAACATTTCACAGACACCGGATGTTTCTGCGCAGATTATACCTAGATAATTGTGCAATTTATTTATTTTACTTATTCTAGATCTTGGCAGCAAGAGAAAAGTAACAGCTCTAGGCTAACAGCAGGCTCGTTAAGTGGTGAAATGATGCCAAATCAAATACTTTATTGGGGGGAAAGGAAAGATCAAAGACTTTCACTTCCTCAGAGTTGTGAAAACAATTGTATGCTACCATTTTAAATTAGAACTGCTAATATTATGAATGTTTTTCTAGCAGTAACAAAATAAAACAGAACATCTGACAATATTTTTGTTGTGATTTTCCTACTCCTGAAACTAAAGAATTGTGTTAACAATGAAATACATAAATTAATCTTCCCCTGACGTGTGAACAGAAGAAGTTAACATGACAGGGCATACATTTGTAAGCAAGTTCTTTTGCATAATTAAATACAACAGCCTTATGTAATCACTTGACTTTATGGTATCTCAGAACACATGACCTGACTATTACCATCCTTCAATCCTGTCCTAGAATCACAAGTTTTCTTGTTTGACTAACTAACATAAAACTCAGCTGTGCTATAACAACACTCCTTCATACTCACTATGTCATACATCATACATTACCTCTCGTCCAACATAGGAGTTATTACTTTCAACCACAACAGCAGTATAATGAGAGGTTTTCTTGTCGAAGAGAGAAGTAACATCACTGGACCTTTTAAGAAAAGAAAAGCCATTTAGCACAGGAGAATGCCGTAAGCTCACTGTTACCAACAGAATTTCCTTTCACTATCTTGTAGTAGTATTGATAGTAACAGCAATAAAAAGCTTACTTCATCTTTAATAAGCCCACCTATATTTTATTTAATTAACACAGCAGGCATGCGTTAGTTGTATTTTAAACAAGGCACTTACGAAACTGGATCCAATGGTGGGCAAGCAGGAGGTCTTGACTCTTGGGAATGGTTCTGCAAGAAGTCAATCATCATCTGGCGAACTGTTTGCAGCTCACGATCTGCTCCTGCTGAGTACAAGGCACAAAAACAAGCAATGCTTCAGACAGCTGGTAGCAAATGCTTAACGTGCAGGTTTTCATACATTCTCATACTTCTCTGTGGCATTTTTTTTTGTTTCACATTCAGATTGAGAAAAAGAGGCACTGTTATCTGGCTGATGAACAGGTACAAAGGATTTAATTGTAAGATTTCAATTTAATGTTGAGATGAGATCATACTTAAAAACTGTCATCCCGCCCCAAAATTTATCAAATGTCAAGTATTACAAATCTATCTGCCCGCTTTGCTGGCTTTCTCGCAAACCAATGTTTCATTCCAAATGTGTGCTTGTTTCCACAGCAGTTGCAGTGGGAGATTTTAGTAGCCTTTTTTTCAATGAGGATAGTCATGATGGATTAAACACTCCAGAGGTGTGCCATTTGTACCAAGTGGCACGGATGACTTTACAAAGCCACATAACAACATAAGGGAATAACTGACCTGTGACATCATTTTATCTGCTTCAAACAAAATAAATCAAAATGCAGAAGCTCTCGCAAATACCAGAAGTAACAGGTAGAAATACAGACTAATTCTACACAAAGGGTTAATAGTGCAGGTGGTCCTTCTATTGACCTTTGGCCTTTAAAATGTTAATCCATTAGAAAAGACAACATTGCTTTTGTCCCCAGACAAACCACCTCAAGCTGTGACCCTGTCAGACAGGGGATAAGCCTGCTTTCAGTTACTCAACATCTGAACAGGGGTGCCCCCAATGAAAGTCAGGGTGCCTGGAAACTGACTGACAGTTCAAAATACACCAGGGCCAGGACCGAGCAAACCGGATCTCAGGCTGCAGAGATGTGGGCCGGTTCTGTCCTTTTGGACTATTTTTTCCCCTCAAATGAGCTTTTAAAAACAATGTAACCACTCGTGAAAACCAAGAACTACATTTCAAGAAGTGAAACACACCAGTTCTTAAGTTTTTACACTGCAGTCTGCATTTTTACATGTCCAAAATTCTGTCTGACATTGTACTTTCATTCAGTATCTTTAATATCAGATCTTAAAAAGATCTGATATTAAAAGATCTTTCAGTGTCTACCTGTCTAAAGTAATTGACAAGCTAACGGATTTTGCTAATTGCGTGACATATTCTTGGCTTCCAGGTTAACTTTGCGTATCATTTCCAGTAGGATATTCCTACCTTTGTAATTTTCTCCGGTTGTAAACTGCTTTGTAAACGCTTTGAAGAACTATGGTGGAAGGGAAAAAAAAAAGTATTACTGATTTTAAAAAGTCACTCACTGTTTAAGACAAAAGCTCAGGTTTCAAATAGTCTTCAGAGTTTTTAGTTTCTACAGCTGTTATTACAAAACATTTTCATCTATCTATTCATGAAACAGTTTTTACTCCTAGCCTACGAGTTCCAAAGATCTGGGTAGAGCATCACAATTTCTAGTAAATACTCTCAGCAAATAAGTTCACGGTTTTAGTTATCACAAAACAGGCATCATTTACCTAAGACAATAAATACGTCACAGCACTTACCCTAAAAGTTGGATAAAAGTGAATGCCATACTCCTTACACGTCTCATAGTTCTCTTCTTCCCCGCAATCCAGCACACCAATTCTAATTGCAGACTCCCAGTCTGAAAACAAAAATATATTTCCATTTTCAGCAGAAGCGACCACGGATCCCAGCTGACAGATTGGCCTGGCTCCCAAGGAAATCAACACCAGGACTCTGATAGATGCCAGTGGCCCAGAAACCAAGCCTGAGGTTGGTCCTCATTCACAGGTCATTTCTGTGTTCAAGATGAATGAAGTTCACTGATTATTGAAGCAACTAAAACCTCCCTGGCTGGTTGATCTTCTATTTGTTGAAGCTGCAGCAGTATTCCCAGTGCATCTAAATACGAAGATCCCAACACATCATGTGACAATTACAGGACTAAAGATTTTTCTTAATTGAGTCCAAGAAGATGAAATAGGGTCCAACCCAACAGAAGGTACCAGACTCAGTTCCGCAGCTTTTCCCATCAGCTAAGCCCATAAGGTAAGCATGTGGAACATATTTAACTGAATACAATGAACCCAATAGTTTCTCATCCACATGGCTGACAGTTAGAAAACTGAAGATTTGATGCACCTGGTATCACGGTTAATTTTCATACAGGCTCGCTGCTTATTCACCCCCTATCCTTACATTTTGCCCACTGAAAGTTGTCTTTACTTTTCAGTACTCCTCAGGTATACACTGGATATGCTTCTAAAATACCCGAGTTTTAACTGGAGTGCTACATCGTTGGGTTCCCACATCACTGAATTTCCTAATTTCCTTTATAAATGTTTCATAGGAGTAACCACAAGAGCTGAAGTATTTCTATAAATGCACCTACATGACTTCAATAAAAGCTTTCAATTTGTTCATAGCTTTTTCCTTCTCATTTTGCCAGCTGTGCTCTGCTGCAGCAATCACTTTAAGTAAGATCTGCTCCAAGAGACTCCTTATGCAGTTACTTTTTAAAGCTAAGCTGAATCAAAGCAGCTGTGGGCAGAATTTGAAGATACACCATAATTCCCAAGGATCAATAAAATATAAAATAAAATAAAAAAAACCACTAAAATTAAATCTGCTTTTATAGCAAAGAGCCTGAAAGCTTCATCAAGTTCAAGATCTGATTGGCAGTTGGATGCCTAGCTGCTGCTGAAATTTAGCTTGACCTTTACTTGTCTTTGAAGGAGGACGGAGCAGCTGAGTGGGAATTGCAGTTGTGCTGAACATGCCAACAGCCCAACAGGCATCACAGTAACTACAAGCATCCTCGAGCAGATGGGCACGCATTCACACCAACACAAAAGATACAACAGTCCATTTTATCAAATAAAACGCAAAACAAACAACAAAAAAAGTTTGGCTTCTGCATATCTATCTCATTCAACTTTCACCACTCCTCCTCCTTTTTCCACCTGTCTTCATCCTCCTCCACACGATGAATAGGAGCACTATGAACCTAATGCAAATCGCTCACTTATAACAATGAAAATGCATCTCTAGCTAAACACTTGGGTTAAAGAGCACCAGCTGGGGTGCGTGACGCTCAGCATTTGCTTCTGCTTAGAGAAGAGCTCCTTGTTTCTGTGAAAACTGCTGCAGTACACAGCCTATACTGGCAACGTAGTGTAGATTTGTTTAAAAGAAAACGCTGCCGAATTTTCAAATACCACTATCATTTTTTGACATTTAACATCTAGGCTGCTTCCAGAATAACAGCAAGGCTTCTGTACTGCCCCAGAACAATTTTTGGAAGGAAATTGTTGCTGCATTTGGAAAAACTGTTCAGAGAAATGGATTATTTCCACACATAATTAAAGGGCTGTATGTGGGATCTTCAAGGGTTTGTTACTTCTGCACAGAAAACCACTACACATAGTTCCAGCCCACAGACATTCTGGTGGGTAAACTGAACCACCTTTTAAGATACCAAAAGTAAAACTAACTACAGCAGCCACTTTGGGCACCGCTGTAATAAAACTAAACATGTGATTAGGAATGCTGCAGCAACAACTCTAAGCTTGAAGCCTATTCTGAAAGAAAGCATCAAAATGAAAACTGTAAATTACACAAAAGCAAGCTCTGTTCCTAATTTTCAGAAGCATCATCTTGAAGTTTGCAATGAGGTTGCCAAGGTTGAACAAATGAGAAATGAAACAGCTCTCAGACAAAGCTACCAATGGAAAGCATGAGTGTTCTCAGTCTCCTACTAAAAACCCATCCATTCCACTCTGAAATGGAAACATTCTGCTGCCAAATAACACCAGACAGCAATTTGCATTTGGTGATATGGCCAACATCCACAAACCTAAAAATCCACTTTATAAATGGAAGTCTTTATGAAGACTCAGACTACAGCAAATTGATCTTTAACTGGTCATAGCAATACAGAGTACATCATCGTAACTGTAGATAAGTAAGAAAACAAGTACCTGAAGTCATTGAAAATTACACTCAGCGTCTACAAAGATATCACACCACTGCAATAAAACACAAACACGTCCTTGTTTTATTTTCAGAAGAGCTCTGCTCGCTTTCAGCTCTTCACGATCTCCACTGCAGTGCTTGCACACTTCCTGGTTCTCTCGTGCCGTTATAACAAGGCCTAATACTATTTTGGCCACAAGGAAATCCAATTAAAAGGTGAAAACGTTATGCAAGCTTATACAAAGAAATGAGAAAAAAGCTACAGCTTGTACAAACAATCAAAAGCCATGGAAATAACAAGAGTCTCAAATGCTATGAAACCAGTGCTGCTCTGTTTTTAGGCCTTTCTGTTTCTGCTTGGTCCAGCACGACAAACTCCCCAGGGCCTAGTTCTGGGCAGGCTCCATCTCTGAGCATTTAAAACCACGCACACCTAACGCTGACCTACGTTGTGTGTTAATCATCATCTATGCTTCTCACATTGCCAGAGAAGCCAGAGCTCCTCACTGCCTCTCAAAGAGAAGCCACATTAGAACCGCTGCCTCCACCATGATATCATCTCTTGGGTAAAACGACACAGTGGAGTTTGAAAGCCTTTAACACACCCACATTAAGAGCAATTTCTCCCAAAATTCTGCCTCAGGTCTCCTCCTCACCACAGGTACGGAACACCTCCATGCCCTGAAGGTTCTTCGTATCAGCTCCACAAAGGGAGTAGAACACTTCAGCACGTGCCAATAAACCCATGAGCAGATCTAGACACAGCAATGCGAGTGTCCCTCTGCTGACACATGGAGGCCAATGATCCATTTAAAAGAACAGTGTGATAACTATGACAATATGTCTCTCTCTCTGCATTATCACCTGGCTGTTCTTTTTTCCCTTCCAACCCATTCCCGCTCTGTTGGACTTGCAAGACCCAACACCAAACACATGTGGCATCTCCAGCACTGCAGTATTTATTTGTTCAGCTCTCAGAACAGGCTGGTTTCTTTAAAGCAACCAGAAGATGAACATCTCAGAGAGCTGGCAGCCTGAACACACCTCGGTGCACCCACCTGCACTGCGCAGTGCCAAATGTGTAACCAGCAAAGGGTGTAGGTCAGAAGGGGCTGCACAGACCATGCAGATGGTAGTGTTTAGGTGCTCAGTTCTCCCAAACCCTCGACCCTGGAGCTACGATGCTGTTACCCACAGCTCACCTCCCCCGGTGCGAGCGTGATGGGGCAGTGCCCCACGTGCGGAGGCCCCACAGTGACCCCGCAGCCCAGCCCGGGCCCCGCAGCCCACGCCGGAGGAGGCCCCGGGCACAGCGCGTTGCGGGCCCGCCCAGCCCCACGCGGCCTGGCTTCACGCCGTGTACCCCCTCCCGTTCCGTGGGGTCAGACCCCGGGCCGGGCCGGGCCAGGCCCTCACCTTTGACGTCCCCCGCCAGGGCCCGCCAGGTGGGGGCGAAGGCGATGCAGTGTCCGCAAGACGAGCTGTAGAACTGCACCACCCAAGCGGCCGAGGAGTTGAGCAGCGCCCGCCGCACCGTGCCGGCCGCCAGCACGCTCAGCGGGTCCTCCCCGGCCCGGTACAGCCGCGCCG
>NC_034424.1:7801801-7850186 GCF_002078875.1 Numida meleagris | reverse complement strand
CCCTGAAAGCCGGCTCTTGCTGCCAGTGTTCGCAGCCGTTCCTTGTAATCCCTCAAGGACCAAAGAGGAAACAAATGGATCCAAATCCTCGTGCTTCAGGCATTCTGGTGCAATTTCAGGGGTTAAAATCTAGGCTATGATCGTTGATGGCTGTTGATACACGGACAGGGCAGGAGGGGGAATCCCACACACAGTACAGATCACATGAGAACCAGCAGATTCTGCCACATTTCCCTATTTTTGTCTGATTCTCTCTTTTTTTGACTATTAATATCTGAAGGGGTTCAGTCACACGTTTCCATCCATAGTCGCAGCTCTGACTCATTTCTGCGTCTAAACAATAACAGGAGATGGTTACAACAGTGGAATCCAATGATATAAAAGAAATGGAAGACCTTCTGGCAGATGCTAATTAGAATTTTAAAATCTTTAGGTATTTTAGAGTGCATTTTATTCAGAAGAACTGCTAAAAGTGTGAAGATGAAAGAGATGGATTACAGGAAAATTAAATGTGGGGTTTAACTGAGAAATAATCATTTTCTATGAAAGATAATGACTCCTCTCGAGGCTAGTATCGAGATTTATTGACCCGGGAGGTTAATATTGATCAAAACCAAGGCAAACAAAATATTAGACCTTGAAGTAGAGTCATCTTGATATTGAAGTCTTGCCACTGACTGAACAGGTCAATATATCTGGGTGCCAGAATCTAAGGCTTGGAACAGATAATGGCAGGGGATATTAAACATGTCTGACATGTTCTGTGTGTACACTTTTTATTCTCATCAGCAGTAGTTACTTTATGGCTGTGTCCTTCTGTATATAGCTATCTTGCAAGGGTTCAGGCTTCACTCACAAACCTAATTGCAAATATAATGGTTATCTTTCTCAAGTGTAACACATAGCAGTCTGAAATTAAACAAGTTCTTCACCTATTCATTCACATATATAAATGATATTTTTAATAGCTTTCATTCCCAACACACAACAAGCGATCCCAATGCTGCTGCTGCAAAACCGTAGTGAAAATAAACTGAAAAACTGTAGTGCTTCAATATACAGATTTGTCATTGTATCCAATAATTTGCCTGCGAGTCCTGGAGGAAAAAAACAAACAAACAAAACCAACACTGAATTAAGTTCTACCGTAAGCTGACAAGAAGAAAACATTAATCTTAGAACAAATAACTTATCTGGATTAATTAATCAATGAGGATAAAGGTCGGGGGAGGAGGAGATAATTCTCACCCAGGAAGGAAGAGCTTGTTTAGTGCTGCATCTCAGCAGTGCCATCAGCCCTAGGATCTCAAAGCAGGAAAGTCAGGAGCCCAACTAGAGAATCAAGGCTCGTTAAGGGATACTGTTTGCTGAGTCTTTATCCTCACCAAGTATTGCAGGCTGTATCAATCAGTTGGTTTGGAATGAATTTATGTAGTATATAGCAGACTTTTAGGAAAATGTACCATGAGGAACATGAAAATAGTTTATAGAGTAAGTTCAGAAGTTAAAGATAATTTCTGTCCCAAGTACATTTTCTTTCTGTTCATAAGACAGCTACTACTACTGTGCTTTTTAATGCCCCTAAGAGCTATTTGCAAAACAACAAAACTACTTCCATTCACTAATGGGAGCAGCAGTGTAGACAATATAATCTGAAATCAAGTAGAATTTCCGTAAAAATGAAATACATGGGATTTATTGTGTTTATTCAGAAAACAAATCGGTATGAAAACAGTTAAACCATCAGTACTTAAAAATAGAAACACAGTGCATTTCAATAGTTTTTCCCATCAAAAATTGACTGTAAATATTGTGATTTTAAATATAATCATTCACAGGCTGTAAAAAATAGTACACAGTCACCTTTGTAATGGCACTGTGCCGATCAGGAAAAGTTTTAGACTGTTCCAATTTAGAAGAGTTTATTCCAAGAGACAGAGATCGGCAACAATTTACTTCCTGTGAGATTTAATTCTGTCTGCACCTTGATGTTCTCAAGACAGACAGCATTGATTTTCTGAACGTTTTTCTTAAAATGTGATTCATCAATCATCATTCACAACCAGAACGTGATAATGAAGAATAAGACAATTTACACATAAATTGCTTTTGAACCCTGTCTGTATAATCATAGACTCCTATACAATTTTAAACACATAAGGAGCTCTCCAATTGCATAGGTGAATAAAGTGCTATCTTGATTAAAAAAAACAGAGAAGAATAAAATTTTCACCACTTAGATTATGTGTAACATCACTCTAAGAAGAGTACTGAACTTAATGAGCATTCCCAAAGCTCAAAACTTAAGAAGAATATTTTAGGTAGTATTTTTGTACTTGCATCCTTTCATCGTAAACATGAACATAACGCTTCAGCCACACTTGTAATGGGTAAAGTTCAGAATTAAAATTCTTAATCACGCATCTCTTGCCTTAAAAATCAGGGATTAAAACTCCACCTTTCAGGCAAACTTCTAATCACTGGCTTTTCTCAAATAAATCTTGTTGAGAACTCTGATCGTATCAAGGATCAAGCTATCAAATATATCTTCAGTCATGTTCATCTTCACAGTTAATTCATCATCATCATAGTAAGTCCACTGAGATTCTTCTTTGTGGAGCTCCTGAATCTAAAATATAACATGGATATGAATGTTTACTTCACGAGCAAGAGCGTGGTCAGTTCTGGGAGGCACTAAGGAGCTGTCCTAATCCAACAATTTTATATATGTAATATCCACTTAAAACAGCCATAAGAAATGAAAATACTGGATGATTACTGCAGTTGTGATGAAAAGGATGCCAATAACTTCTGTAAGTTCCAAAGTTATTTTAAGTAAACATGATCAAACAACATGAACATTTCTGGTTCAAATCTAGAGAAAGTAAACAGGTCTTTGCTGGGAGGTGTGCTTACCAGAATCAGATCCACTCTGTCTCTCTCACAGTTTGTGTACTTGGTCATATTAAGGAATTTTCTTTTCCTTTCTAAGTCATTCCTTTCCAGGTTCATTATTTTAATAATTTCACCCTGAACAAATGTCTAAAAAATAAGAAAAGATGAAAAGAATTGTTCTCATGGGAGATCTATCACTGTGGAGTGCTGGAAATGAGTGAAAAGGGCCAATGTGGAGACCCAGCACCAAATCTAGAAATGCCCCAGATTTTAGGGGACTGATTTAGAAGATTGATACTGACCAAACAACACATTGTCAACATAAGATCACTTCAGACGTTGCACCCAAGATTGTCATAACCATGGACATTTAGAAGCCCGATTGTCATTCCTCTTTAGAGCTCTATGCACTTGGAATATTTGGGCTCACTAATTAGGGCAGTCTATACTTGTTCTGATATTTCAGAGCAACGCTGTTTTCTTCTCTAATTCACCTCAGCTGCACTGCTACAACCCTCTGAACTTTGCCACTGTGTCATTGCAATGTCTGCTCTCTTTACTCTCATTATTGTACAGTTTACATTTCCAGAATTTACCTTAGCCTCATCGACCTCTGTTCTTCTGCAATGACACCTAGAACAGCAAGATCTCAAATTTTCTCTCAACCATGGAAATGTATTTGGATTTGCAGTTACTTGATATTCCGCACGTAGAAGCTCGTAAGTCAAATCGAATATAACCTGTAACATCAAAAACACAGTACCAAACTGAGTACCAACTGATACGCTTTCCAAAGTTTTCTAAGTGTTTGACAAAAGATATCAGGCTGCTGACAGCAGAGTATTGCATCTCAGTGCAAAGTCTGTGATCATCACTTACATCACTGATTTTCCTATAGCTGTTGTGATGATCATTACCTAACGAGTATGTAAGCCTGTACAGCAGTAGGTCTCAGACAGTGATGTGTGATCATTCACTAAATACAGATGGCTTATACACGAGGCTCTGATAGGGCCCATAGATCTCTTGTGCAGACAGAGTCCGCAAAATTCAGTAATCCCAGGGTGCCAAGGAACATGAAGATCTGTCCAAACTCATCAGAGCAGGACTTCAGAGGAGGAACACTTGGGCTGGAGATTGCAGCTTTCCAAGAAGTTTGTTTTTTTCTAAACAGACCCAAAACTTCTTCAGGGTCTTATGACAGAAGAGCTCTAGCAAAAGGCTTGTATCACAGCAGGGATGTCTATCCTAGAAGAATTAATTTGCAGTTCATTAACAGAAGCAATATATTTTGTGATAGCTTTTTCAGTGTTCCTTTGCTACATTTAGTATCAGCAGCAAGAGTAATAGCAAGTACGAGCTAATACAATTCAGCCTACAGAACACTGGAAAAAACTTTAAAAAATACCTGATTATACATCCTCTTGCTTTCTGTTTCCAAATCATTCCCTGGGAAGTCATTGCACTTCAAATCCTTTGGCACACTGGTTCTTGTGAAATTTGAATAAACATTTTCCGGAGTCCATAATTCTTCCACTGCATATGCAGCCAAATTTTTAACATACGAAGTATAGTGTGGTACCACAAGGGGAACTTCTTCAGTTTTCTTCCAAGGAGCTGAGTGCCACTGATCCAGCCTATACAAGTATTGCTTTTGTGTTTGTCTTTCCAGAGCACGTTCATCAGAATTCGGCTGATCAAAATCTTTAGAGCTTCCAAAAACACCAGCATCAAGGATTTTCGTAAGGAACTTTAGTGGGGAGAAAAAGAAAAACAAGGTGATGTACCCAGTACTTTTCCACAGTTTTTAGAGATATTGAAATTATTAGCAACTGATTTAGGGCTACACTTCAAACTCCAGAACGATATGCTCTTACTCACGGGCTCAAATAAAGGCTAACTGATGTGTCAGAGAAAAACATGTTTTAATTGTATTCGGTAGAATTCAGAATTAGATTTACATATTTGAGTACCATGAATGTTTTTTTATATTTATTTATTTAACACATTTTTGTTCTGAACTGGGACTACTTTTCTTACCCGCTCCTCAAACCAACGCTTTATTTTTTAAACCTTTCTTTTATGATGCTTCCTGATGAACTACTTAGGAAGTAAAAAATAAACAGGCTGGAACTGGAAGCAGCAGGCATCAAAAGAGCCATTTCACTTGGGGTTCCAGGCTCCCTGGTAGGCTGAAGGAGAAGTGAGAGAATGGGGCACAGATATCATCCAGCAGCTGCAAAGTTCCTTAAGTGAGGAATGGTTTAGCAGTTTGGTTCCATATGTTGGCACGATGCAATTTTTGACGAAAAACAACTGGGCAACAGTTGTAGACCCAATTTCAGGTCCAACACTGCAGGTGACAAACTTTTCTGACTCTACTTACAGGCAAAGTAATTGGAGAAGTCTCTGAAGATGAAGGAAATATCTTGTCTGTTTTTACTCCTTGTTTTCTTTTAATCTTCTTATATTCTTTAACTGCATCATGTACAAATTTAGTCACAATTCTTTCTGCTACTGTGTGACAACCATGAATGCTAAGCATATTGAAATCATGCAGTAGAAGATTAAGAACCTTTGCTGATTGCTCAGTTAAGCTAGCAACTGGATTTTCTTTGATAAGAAATTGTTTCTGACTGCCTTCTTGTTTTAGGCCTTTGATATAATTCATCACATCTTTTTCAAAGGCACTTTTATATTTGTGTTGAGCTGTTTCAGTGAATGCAATTAATGCATCAAATAGAAGCTTTTTACTGAGTTCAGCTGCGATATCATCAGTGAGTTTATTTCTCTTCTGATCCTCTACCAAGCAACAAACATTTTTGCTTGTATTTATCCCATCTGCATGGCAAATCTTTTCCTTTGGAGACCCATCCGCAAGCATCCCTTGTTTAATTTGTATCAGATCTGTTTTTTCTTTATCTGATCCCAAGCACATTAAATTGTTTTGATGATGATGTTCATCACATTTCCAGTGGTCAGAATGCAGAAACTTTTGACCTTTTCCAGACTGCAAGGCAACGTATAACCTAGACTGCTTTTCTGGCACTTCCGATCCTCCTGCACTTTTTGTATCTTCAGCTTTCTGCTCTGTTACCCTTGCACCCTGCCCACCGACTTCAGGGTATTTGCAATCTCTTTTGAAGGATTCATCATCATAGAAGGAGTCTGAGTCTTCATCCCCAGTGGAACTGGAACCATTTTTGTTAGCCTCCAAGAGGTGTGAAATCTCATCCGGTCTGACAAAGATACCACAGTGCTGTGCACACTCAAAATACTTCACCCCTTTGTAAGTTCCAGCATGATCACCTTCAGCTTTGTCCAGTGCAACACCAGCCCAATGGCCGCTGTCAAAACAAGTCTCTCCTTTGAACATTAGGGTTCCAGGTTGGGTCTGCTTTACTAATACTCTGTCCCCAATTTCAAATGATGATAATGGGTCGTCACTGTCCTCCTCAGCTACGGGCAGCGTTAAGTACGTTTTGCATCGTTTCATCGTGGAAGCAGGATTTTCACTGACCTGACTAGAAGAAAGAGGATTTGGCACAGGCAGAAGCTCCAAAGACTGTGATGGCATCTCACGTTCTCCTTCCTGGTATTCTGACAAGTGATCCTTTGCACAGGAAATATCTTCTTCGACTAAATATTGTTCTGAGAGTTTATGTTCCTGAATTGAAAAGATATCAACTGGCTCTTGATTGAGCAGAGGATATTCTTCAGTCACGATGTTATCAGGTAATGGGGGGAATGCATCCACTTTCAGTAATATATCTTCATTCATACACTGTCCAGTCTCTGAGACTGTCATTTGTTCTGGTGGAGATGGGAAATCATCCATACTGAAGCTAGAATCATCATTTTTCATTGTATCTTCACCTAAAGGGGGAGGAGGAAGATCTTCACTTGGAAATGACAAATCCTTTCTATTAGAGGATGGCAAGTCAGCACTTCCATAGGACAACACTTCATCAACAGGAGACAGTATTTCTGACAAGGTATCCTCATCAGCAGGAGGGAGGCCCTCATCACTAATAAAAATTGTATCATCTCCACTTCTGAAAGAGTTCTCAGATTGAAACGTTTGCTTTTTTGAGGTAATGGAAGAAAACTGTTCATTCCCCAATTCCTTTGCGGCCTGCCTGTCATTTTTTGAGTTGTTATGAGTTCCTGACACCAACCTCTGCAAAGACACAGAGGAGCAGATTTCTGTATGGACTTCCTGAGGAATTCCTTGTGTGGACAAGGGCAGAGATACAACCTTATCAAGTTTTCCAGATATGACCTTCTCATTCAAAAGCTGCACATGATTATTTTGCACTGCTGCGTTTCTGGACGATAGACATGCTACTAATTTATCATTTGCAATGTCTTTGTCAGGTGGAAAAGAGACAGTGCTACTAAACTGGTTAGCAGACAAATTCAGATGATTCAAAGACTCCATCAGGGGAAGATTTTGATCCTCTAATAAACTGTCAATTCCACCATTCCTTTTTGGACTGTTAGTTATGGAATTAGGATTGTGCTGTTGGTAGATCTGAAGTTGGTAAATATCATCGCTGCACAAAGAGCTGGCAGCTGCATTTTTTAAGTTTTCTGAGGCTTCCAAGTGTGGCTTATCCATTCCCTTGGCAGGTTTATCAAACTGGGAGGAATTCAATAGCATTGTTTTGGAGGTATTTGCTTTGTCTGTTGGAAGGAAAGATAGCAAATGACCAGTGCACCCAGGAGCTGAAGCCTCTGCAGGGTATTTCTTGAAGTTCTGAGAGTGTGATGAGATCTCTGTGCTGCTGTCATCCTTGGGCACTCCATGTTCATTTTGTTCATCACTATGTAATGTTTTCCTCACAGAATCTATTGCTAATGGTGTCTCTTTTGGAGTATTAGGAAAAGCATCATAGAGGAATTCTTCTGGGATACTGACATCTGTGTCCTCGCCATTTTGAACCTCCAATTCAAAGTCTGAAATTGAGCATTCTGAAACATCAATCCAAACTGCAGACACTTTCTGAAAATCTGGGAGAGAACAGTCAGATCTGGCGTTTTCAGAGCTTGGAGAGAAGTTGTTTGACTTGGACAATGACTCAGTAGAAGCTAATCCTTCGGAAAATGCTTTCAAGTGTAGTTCTTCATCAGAAGTTTCTTGATAATTATGGTCCAAAGACTTCAGACACTGACTGCCATCCACCTGATGGATCTTACAGGGGGCAGACATTTCCACTTCATGTGGAACATCTAAAAAAAAAAAAATTCAAAAAAACATTTTATAGAAGAGGTTGCTGATAGGCAACAAGATTCAAATCCATTTAATCCTCAGCAGTAAATTGCATTAAAAAAAATCAGCAGCATTACATTCACTGTCAACTGGAGGATTATTTTAATATCATACAGTATAAAAAATAAATCAGACTTATCAAATAAAGATGAAGAAATCAGTACTGTAGCGAACAAGTAAATAGAATAGTGTCCAACATAGTTGATCAGAAGGGTTGAATGCAAAGTTTTTGTTAAGATCTCTATTATTTTATCTCAAAGAGGAACTTCAGTGCCTGGTACAAGAAGTAGACCATTATTCTCTACAGACAAAACTCCAGGAAGACCTATTACTAAGATTATGTCAAATAACCATAGAAACCCTATGGGGGAAAAGGCACTTACCTTCTGAAAAAAGGATTTCAGAAGGTGCTTTTTCACCTGCATGCATGATTTGTGATTTTCTTTCAGAATCTGGGTTACCCCTGAAAATACAACATTATAATTGACTTAAAACTGAAGTTATGAAGCGCACGGCACTGAGAGGCATTCAGAAATGTTAATGTGGAACACTAAGTTTCTTTGGGTGTATTTGCTACCTATAAACAGCAGAATGTGAAATGCAGCACCTTGTTTTCAACTGTTACTTTGAATGCTTTCTGTCTAGGCCAAAGCATTCTGTAGACACATTTTCTGAAGCTGATTTCAACATTCATTCAACTGACGCAAAAAGAATGAGATGTTCAAAGAAACCATGTTCACTGGATGTAGCATACATTACATCAAATTCTTTTGTGAGAAAAAACTACCAGGTTAAGATCATTATGGCCTGCCCACCGTTTCCACTACAGAACCCACTATGAGCATCAAACCCAAACAAGGCAACATTTGGCACATCAATAAGAAGCAGAAGGTTGGACAGGAGGTCTTGATCTTGACAGAGATGGTACCTCGGCTCATCTAATGAACTTTCTTTCCTTAACTGAGTTTTCATTACTGTAGCTTCACTTGAAATTGGTGCTGATCTTTTTTCACTGTCTTGGTCATCAAAAGAAAGATCTTTCTTCCTTGTCCCAGCCTGAAGAGGCAATGATAAAAAGAAATAATATAAAAGTACTGAATATGCAAAAAAACTGAAGAATACCAAATGAATTGCTACTGAAATTCCTTCAGGTTTAAGGGCAACACAGCACAACAGAACTTCAACACAAGGTCATCTTCTCTGTGTACAAGCTGAGTTCTAAGTGATATCTCCATGACAGGCAATACCATGGATTTCTTCTGTCAAAAACTTTATGCAAAGATGAAAAAGAATTGTAAGCTTGACACGTGCCTGAAATGGACTACACGAGTCTTCTTCTTCTCTAGAAGTTCTGCGACTTCTCTGCTCCCTGGGTGCTTTCTCCACTGTCACAGAATCATCCTCTTGGTCTTCTAAGAATGGTGTATCATCACCTGAAACGTACACATTGCTCAGCACAGAACGGAGATGTGGGGTTCTTCATCTCAACCACGCAAAGTAGCCATGACTCCAAGAGACTAAGACTTGCTACTAGAGTTCACGTCAAAGCCTTTCCACTCGCATTCTAGGTTATGAAACAGCACAAGTCCAGTCAAATATAAAAATGAAGTCAAAACACTCATGATGAAATTGTGATCTATTCAAGTCCACAGAGAACTCTTTACCTGAGAGACAGGATTTATTTCAATTTGTTTTCCCACATGCTAAGATGTAGGCTTGAGAATTTAGTAACAATGTAGCCTCTGCAAAATTTCTAACATCAAGACCATTGTTCCTAATTCTTAGTTACGCAAACCTATAGTCTCACTCACTACAATATCTACAAGTAAATGGAGAATACAGTTAATTAGAAAAAAACAAACCAATAAATACTTTGTGCAATATTTCATATAATGCAGAGATTATGCATACCTGGAACTCTATAAATTATAGAACTGACTCATATATAATAGCCAGTTTTATTTTTCTGCGTTGTACTGAGAGCAAGAAATATGAACTGAGGATTAAACCTGGGAACAAAAATAACTCCAGAATGCGCTGTCAAAGTCCATCTTCAACTGATCTATGTTCTTGTGAAATGAACACCCTTAAATTATTGTAAATGTGCCTCAAAAGAAAGTAATTGTTAATGACACAATCAGAATAAGTTATGATTTTGTTCTAAGGAAGCAGTGCAATCATATCTCATAATAAACCTTCGAGAGATCTCCACCATCTTAGCTAGTAGTGATTTATGCATTGGGTACAGTGAGCAAGACACTTAGATAATAAATGAGAAGATTGTCTCTCTTTCTGTCTGGAATAAAGTTTGATTGAAGTGCTTGAAACAGATTGGACATAATAGCATTAAGTATGATTTACCAGTTTCTTGAAGGATGCCTTCTGCCTGGACCCAGCATAAGCTACACAGAACAGAAAGCATCCTCAAGCCTCTCACTGTAAACTTGCTGACACATGGATTGTTTCCATTGTTTTTATTTTGGCCCTACACACTCCTTGTCACGCCAGCAGAAGCTGAAAGGAGCAATGACCTTATTTATTCAACCATCCCTCTACTTATCTTCCAGTTACATAGCAGCAGCTGAAATTCTCACTTCCAGAAGTTTCTACGCACTCTATCTATGCACAGATACCACCTCAACAAGACCATTTACAACTTCGTACGCTTTCTTCTCGCTAATCCTGAACAGATCCTGGTACCAAAACCCGCATTGGAGATAACCAAGGAATAGACAAGCATCACAAGTTCTCTCTCATAGAGAAATCAGCTTTACAGTCCTCTTCTAAAAGTTCATTTGAACTGCTCCAGAGAACTGCTGAGATTTCAACATCTCCCCTTAGTAATTTAATTTGATTAAGTGTTCACTGTTGGCTACAGAAGTCTTTTTTTTTTAATTGGGTACATGTGTTTATGGCATTTTTGATCATAAAGACCACACCTGTGGTTTGACTGGTGGCATCACAGACTTTCTTGGCTACTGTTCCACATGCATCAGGACCTTGTGCACCAAGGGACTGCTCCAAACTCAGGGGCTCCTCTGTCAGTTCCTGGTACTGTACCAGTGTTTTCTTATTCTTGGTAGAAAAGCTGAAAAGAGTTAGACAAGAAACTCATGTCTGGGAATTGTTTTCATGTTCCCAGTCACAACAAGTCTTTGCAAAGCCAATAAAGCCATGAATTAAGTGTTTCTGGTAGCCCGTGATGGTACCTGCACTAGTGGCATGTGCTTGAATGCACATGCTTATAAAACAGCCAGTTATTTCTCTCTTCCCCTTCCTCTTACAATACTGTATTCTATACAGTCATACAAGAATAGGAGAAGGCTAGAAAAAATCATCAACTCTGAAAATGCAAAAAAAAAAAAAAAAAAAATCCACCCATGACCATAAGGTATTGAAGGACATGACAATAAGTATCCCAATTTGGAAGATGCATTCCCAATCCTTAGCCAAAAGCTTGTCCACTTAGAATATTTCATATATGTATTCCTTGTTTCTAGTATCTGATATCCATTGATGAAAGCCCAAACTAGCAGCTTTTTCTGCACATTAACAATTTATTTATTACTTCAGTACACCTTATTTTTTTTTTTAATAGTATTTCCCAACCCATTCCAATCCCTGACAGCTCTGCTTATTAACCATCTTCATGGTCAGGATAAAATATTAAGATACTTGCACTGGTGGGTAGATAGCATAATTACCACTCTACACTCTTCTGCGGGAAACAGATCTATACACAGTAATGCAGCAGCCAGAGTTTGGGTGCATCGAGTTCCACCAGGCCCCGTCTGCCCCAGACTTACATTAATATTCACTGTTCTCCTATGAGCAGGCTTGTCAGTAATAAGAAGTGAAAGCCCAGCCAAGAAACCTTTTAAAGATTCCTGTGACTTGTAATCAATAACACCATGAGTTATAGATCAATTCCATGACGGGATTTATTTGAAAGCCTTTCCCTGTGGGGAATGTAAGTAAATGCACAGCCCTGACTTGCCAGCCTGCACAGGGCCTGGGGAACACTGAATGAGAGGGCTTTTCCAGTTGCCTCCAGTTGCTTCTCCTTCTGAAGCAAGCTAGATGTTTGCTCATCTGAGCCATCTGGACCACTGCCCTTCTGAGCAGTGTGAACACTGCTGAGTCCTCATCTGCACTGCTCAGCACCTCCTGCCCAGGGCAAAGCAAATTGGGGTGCTGGGATTAGGGCATCTGGGGAATGGGATGTCAGTGCTTTCTCAGAGCAGTCTCCCTGAACTCCCTGATTACACGTGACTGTGGGTATTTTACATGACATCTCTAAGCTTCTGTTTGTGCATAGCGGTAAGCCTCATATAGTACAAAAGCCTTCCATGGCTAAATCCCAAGTGAAAGACAAACCTGCTCTGAGGGGTTAAGTGATACACAGCCTTAGAGCCAGCAGATGACAAAGGAGTGAATTTCACCAATTAGATCAATACATTTCTACTTATTTCATATGGGTATTTGGAAGTTTAATTAATATATAGTTGCAAAGTGCTTTGAGCTTGTAGTTGAAAGTCATCATGAAAGTGTGAGTTATCATTAGACGTTGTATGGCATCGTTAAGAAATATCCAGGTTATTAATGCTATGGAAATGGACTGACCAAGGTCTGCGGTCAAAGCTACGGTTGCTCTTAACATTACAGAAATAGGCTCCTGTCCCACAGACTGAGATACTGCTTAACAGTTTGTAGTACAAATAATCCTAGGGAAACGTCATACACTGGTAAATGTATTCTACCTGAAGAGTTTAGCAAGTGGTATATAACCTTTATATATTTCCAGACATGGATCCAGACTTCAGTTTACTTGGAACCATTCACATACCTTGCAGAAAGCTGGTACCTGCCCCACTGAGCTTACCATTTTAGATATGAGATGGTAGACTGAACAAATAGAGGACACACAAAACAATCAATGAGGCAATATCGGTCAGAATGTTAAGCAGGGATATTGATGCGTCAACTGCTTGACCACGGAGGTTTTCAAAACTTATCATTATAAAATGCCCCCTTGGGAGCATTTAAACCTCACACAATTATCTGGGCTATAACTGCTTCTGTCTTCCCCACTGGATTGGTTTTTGTCTTCAGCTATCACTGTGGAATGGGTTTCACTTACCCATCATATTTCTTGCTTTGTTTATTCTTTAGCTGGACACAATTCTGGTTATGCCCAGGCACATAGGGCCTTGTAGATTCTGCCAAGGAGGAGTCTAACATAGCACTAGAAATCTGTCTCATCTTTGGCTTAATTATTTCTTCAGTTGCTGGGCTCCTGGAAAGCTGAAAGGAAAAGGGCTTTGTAAGTTTTCACCTGGATATGAGTTGTAAGGCCAGCTCTGACATTGTTCTTATCCATCCAAATAAAACAAACAACAACAACAGCACAGAGACTTCTATTAACAGCCTCATTAGGACTGCAAAAGTAATCAGTGGGCTACAAATGAGTTTAACGCAAATGATGTCATGTGAGAACTGAATGGTCTGAAAGTGCTGAAGTCCTGTTCAGATCCAGGTAGGAACCACTTACATAAAGAATCTTTATCTTAGATTCAATTCTAATAACGAATAACTTCTCTTTCTTAAGAGAATAAGCACAAGTCCAACACACAAGTCCAAGCCCAGCGCTACCTGCACGTGTACAATTAAAAGCTGCCACTCATTAAGTGACTTGATAACCTTTTTCTTCCCAGTTAGATGATGCAGCTCGTCCTGGAGTTTTGCTGTTGACTGTCGCATCATTAAGATTTCTCTTTGTTGCTTTAATAAGAGCTTCCTTTCTTGATGGGCTGCTCTGTAGATATTTTGCAGGTGTTGTATTTCTACCTATATAAAGCAGAAAAAGGAAGCAGTAAAGACAGCTAAGAATGAAAAAATGCACCACAAGGTAGGAAACAAAACACAACAATGCACATGAAATAACACCAGTGACCTCTTCCCTCTAAAAATACAAAAAAGCAATATTAAACTTTGCTCCAACCACCTCCCAGTGTTGCATGAAGCAAGGGGAGGATGCAGTGAGCCCAGGCTGCTCTTGTAGTATTACCTGCTCCCGTTTCAGCTCTGTTAGGACTTTGCGCTGCTTCTCAGCCACAGCAGAGGCTCCCTTAGTATCTTGCAGGATTTCCAGACAGCTGAGAACCAGAGGAGGACAGGTACCACAGTCAGACAGATAATTTAATGCCATGAATGCAACAGTGTGTGGGGGGGAAAAAAAAAAAGAAGCCATGATGCACAGGAGCAAAGCTCCTCCCCAAACAGCTGTGGAGCTGCAGTAGCCATGGAAGGCTCTGCAGAAGGTCCTGCTGGGATGAGAGGGTACATCACCATGCAGGACTGAACTGCACTAGGAAACCAGATCTCCCTGAGGGTCAGTGGAGATGGACACCTGCACCAGAGGGGCTCCCACCATCTGTGGCTGTGCCTCAGCCTCAGCCCAGGCAGCACTGGGGACACCTCGCACCAACCCGAGGGAGGCTGCAGTTGTCGCTTCTGTCATGCTCTGAAAAGAGTAAAACTGGGAAGGTCCTCTCCTGCTTCTTCACCTGCACTCGCTCCATAAGAAATGGATTTTATATTTGCTCCCCAAGGGAGAAAGCATTCTGACAGAGCAGGGAGCTACATCCCTATGTCACAGCGCGGGACCCATGCCTCGGGGCAGGCCCATGTCACGGTGCCCCGGGCTTCCCTCACCGCCTCTGGTGGCCCAGCCAGGCCAGCTCCGCTCTGGCTTTATCCCGAAGAGCTTTCCTGCGAAGCTCGAGGAGGGCGGCCTGGTGGCGAGCGCGCAGCTCCTCTCCCCTCAGGCACTGCTCCGCCATGGCCAGGCTGAAGCAGCAGAAGGAGCTGGAGCGTCCATAGTGCCGGCTGACATCACTCCACTGGGGACAGAGCAGAGCCCCACATTACTGAGGAAGTGTCACATGGGTGGCGAGTTTCACATAGGAACTAATAAAACAAAATGAGACCCAAGCCCAACAGGTCAGCAGAGGAGCTGGCGTTACCTGGCTGGCCTGGTCACTGCTCTCCCCAGAGCCATCCTCTGTGCAGGGCTCCCCATGGGGCAGCTCTACCGGAGGTGACAGCAGGTTCAGGCCTTGGTGGCCGTGCAGTGGCTCCGTGTCCTCTGCCAGCAGAGATCCTGAGCAGAGGGAGATTTCAAGTCATTGTAAACAGATTATCTAACAGACAGAGAAATGGAGTGATGTATCTTGTTTCTAAACATTCGGGCATGACAAATGTAGATTAGAGCAACGTGCTTCCGCTGTGGTGCCTCACACAGTGCATGAGTTAACATCCATTCCTGAATTTGGGGTGTTGGGGAACCACCCCATCCTGTGCCTCTGGGGACCACATCACTGCCACAGTCACTGACTGGGTACTAGGACCTCTCTGGATAGTTCCCTTTGCACTCTGGCATTTGAGCATTAGTCCCCAAACAGCTTGTTGGGGATTAAGGCATCTGTCCACTCACGGGAGCAAATTCTGAACATTAACCTCATTTTCAATTGAAATCAAGATAAACAGGTAAAAAGAAAAGAGAGGCCTACAACTAGGGTAAATCATTCCTAACTCTCAAGATTACTTCCTTTAGGATGGTCAGGAGTACACATGTGATTTAGATATGCATAATGAATATAAACACATTTTCAGAATCAGCTGGGAAATTAATGACATTTGTGATTAATGGCTCCAACTCTTGAATTCTACAGTATTCCTTAAGCCATGCTAGAAAACACTGCTGTTCACCCAATACCACCAAATCCTTAAACTCAGGGTTCACCTTCATGAAGGGCTGAGCCATGTGAACTCCTTCCTCTCAGAGATTTCCTTTGTCCCACAGTTTTGGAATCCTCTGGGCTGTGATCTCTCTCCATATTCAGTGGAAGTTGTTTCAGCAAATGCATCTCTTCATCACTGGAGGTAGGAGAGGAAGGAAATTTTTCTTAGTTGCAATTAGAAAGTTTCAATCCCTAGCTTTCCTTGAGAAATCCTCCGAGTAGGGTGAATCTCCTTCAAACTAACATGCTGCTTATCTTTAATCAATACTGGAAGTTCTACCTGTGCAAGTTTCCTTTCTTGTAACTGTATCCCTAGGAGTCTAGGAGCAGTTATCACATCCTTAATCTAAGACACTTTAAATGAACACAGGGATGTACACATAGGATATGTCCATGTATGCCAAGGCATATGATGGCACCACTGCAGTGCCTCACTGCTGACCGCGTTCCATACCTGCCAGCTGTGCTGTCACCTGCGGACTGGTGCCCTGCCCGTGTTTGCTCTGCATGGTCCAACTTTGGCACAGAGGAGTATCTGCCTTTGGAACTGCTGCACAGCTACAGAAACAGAAATGGTCCACACACATGAGTGATCTATTTGGAAGGCAGAACTTTCAAGCCTTCTCCCCTTACCCTCTTGGATATATTGATTTTAACAGTAATTCCCGAAGAGCTAAAGGACTAGTGAGAATTCACTGACAGTGAAAAAACTGAGGAGCAAGGAGGGTAGGGAGCATCACAGCTCGCCAACTGTTTCTTATTTAGAGCTGTGTTCATCCTAAGGGCTTACAAAACATATGAAAAAAAAAAAATAACACAGAGAACGCTTTGCTAAATCCAAAAGCAGCAGCGCAGGAACCGGAATCACTCACCTTTAAGTCATTCTGAAGCAGGTCAGTCAAAAACCTCTGGCTTTCCTGAAGCTCTAGCTTCGCTTTCTCACTCAGCACTGTCAGCTGCTGCTTCTGCTGGAGCTGATGGGCCTATGGTAGGAAATGACTCGTTGTACATGAGATTTTTAACTGAGTCACGTGGCTCCTCAGAGCTGGGTGCCAAAGGGCAGCAAACTGAGAGAGAGCAGCACAGGTACTGTGCCACCAAGCCCTGCTGTATCCTGGAAGGCCTCTCCTTTGCAAGGCAGCCCAATCGCTTCTCTGTGCTTCAGCTAGCACAAAGCAAGGCGTTCTTGACCACCAGCACTAATAGGTCATTAACAAATAGTGAATTAAGCTTTGCACCTCTCCTTTGCAGCTACATGGGTTTTATAAACCTGCTGCAGAACCAGCTGATGCCAGTTACAGCCTGTGTCCTTGGATAGCTAGCAATTTTGATTTGATTTGATTTTTTTTTTACCTCTGATAGCTGCACTGAAATTGCTTTTTGCTTGGATTGCTTACTGTACCTTCAGTCTGTGAGCCAGCAAGAGGGAAGTTTGTCTTAAATTGTCCAGATGGCTCCTGTGTTTCTCTTTCAGTTCTGCACAGCTGGGGTCTCCCTCACCTGCAGAAACTTACAAAGTAGATAGATGGTAGCAGTCACCGTATTTTAATTTGAACAATAAAAAGAATCCATGCTCTATTTAATTGGTGCCAGCAGAAGAAAGCATCAGCATTTAGGAGAGGGACGCAGGAGAAGGAGATTGCATCAGGTTCCAGTGGGATGCTGCCCTGACAATGCATTCCTATGCTGTTGAAGTCCTTGGGGATTTAAGGATTCGCCAAGTGCTCTGCCAGGAGGGGTGGCTTGCTGGGTCACAGCTGGGGACAGTAACCCTTGTAAGCAGTCAGGATATTTTCAGCGGGGTGCCAGGGCATTGAGCTCCCAGCTCCTCTGCATTTCAGGCTTGGCTGTGCTTCTCAAAACATCCCTGAGTCATAACACACAGACCTAAGCAGGACTGCTGAAGGAGAGAGGGTGATGTGTACATTGTTCATACCTGTGTTTTCCCCTTGAATCCTTCCCAGACTTATTTTTTGGAAGACTACCAAATCTGACATCTGCCTTTATTCCCGGACCAGCTTCTCCGCACACACTTACATATCTTAAGAAGGAAATTGTCCCCACCTCCATCCTGTCAAGAATCTGTTAGCAGACAGTCCTGCAAGCACTGGGGAGAGGGGAAGGGGTCGGATTCAGGGGGGTTGTGCCAGGAAGCAGAAGGACTGGGGAGCCGTTCCCATTCTAAGCCATGCTCTGGTCTGAAGTCCAGAGGGTGTGTTTTTGCCACTCTTGTTTCCCACTGCTCCTTCGCTGCACCAACAGAATCACACCCACTGGTTACAAAAGAAGAAAAGCTTCCCAACCTGGTGATCTCTGAGGGGGCTCTAGCAGCATCACGCGTGCCCTCCATCCTGCAGCCTCTCCCTGTATAGGGGTGCAGCCTTGACGTCTCTCTTTTGTCACGGAGGAGAAAAGCTTTTGCTTCTATGTGGGGAAAACAACCCTTGTTCCAGGTGCACCCGTTTCCCTGCTACTTCCTTATTGTGACTCTCTTGTCTGTCTTTTACAGTATAGGTGATGTAATGTTTACCAGTGATATGTTCTTGGCTGCCTTGAGCTTTTCAGATGAATTGCTAAGCTTATGCAAACAGGTTGAGTGTTTACTCTGAGCTGTGCCACTGTCACAGCAACCAGAGTCATAAATGAATTGAAGTGTGGGTCATAAATAGAAATAGGTTTGACTCGGTAACATCAGATGAAACCTGTATCCCTGTTCAGATTGCCTGAATCCAAATCACCCCATTTCCCAGGATAAACCCACTACATGCAGGGTTCGGTTTTGCTTTAAATACTGAAAGACTTCCTAACATGGGAAGGATCAGAGCTGTGCACTCCTTTCCGTGCCGAGATACTTTTCATGTCTATGAGAGCGTGAGTGAATAAAATCCTAACGCTTCAGGCCTGGTCTTCTATTAGAACATAACTGCATTTTTATAAACAGCTCGGTAGCAAATGTCACTTGCCGCTTAGAGTGTCCCCAGTTATCCCCACTTTTATGCAACAAGAGACTTTTCTTAACCTCCCACTCTTAAGAGTTAAGAGACTGTGTGAAAATCTCATCTCTTCTGTCAGTAATGCACATGTCCCGGCTCTGGGTGGTTGTTGGAAAAGGCCACATTGTACTGAATGGTTTAGCAATCCCATGGCTGAAAAAGGGCTCGTTCTTCAACATCCATTGGTTTTACCTCAGACTTCCCAGTCCGGGGGTCTGACTCAGACTCTCTCATGCTCACAGCCACCAGAGACAAAGCTCATCACTTTCAAAAGCCGGATGAGGGTGGCCCCTTAAATACAGAGAAATAAAGCGATGTCATACAAAACCAACCAAATAAATACAGGGAAGGTACAGAGTAGATCTGCTGATGCTAAGTCGTCTGCGTAGCTTCCAATACCAACATGTGAATGATGGGAAGCTACTAGGGCATTGTTTAAAACTGGAAAATATTTTCCATTTGTGCCTCAAACTGAGTGATGTTCTTGCTGTTCCATTCAGAGATTGACCAACGGTATCAATCTCAAAGTGAACACAAAGTCTTTTCTGAGGTGTTTTCACTCCTCTTGGACATAATTTTCCTAACAGAGGCTGTTGCCAGATGCGTTTATTGCGTTGCAACATCCTGTGTTAAAGAAAATACCATCTGGCTAAAATTCACGTCCTCTCCCATTATGATGAATGGCATTTTACTGCGCATCCAGATAGCTTCAATGTACATACACTCCGTCTTTTCTTTGAAAAAAATGCTATTTATTAAATCAATTTCCGCTGCACCTGCAGAATCTCAGCAAAGCCCTGTAGAATCTCTGTGACATGTAATTAAAGAAGCTGGGCTAAAAGTCTCATTTTTCTAATCACTTGAAGCTAGGCAGAAGCACTTACTGCTGCGCTACTCAAGGGCGGCTTTTCCTCTTTCTGCCCGTGTCAGCAATCAGTCCAAAACAGTTACTACAAAACTACTTCCTTGCAACTTCAGACAGAAGCACAACTTCCACTGCATCGTTGCCTGGATGTCTATGGAGGTGGGGTGACAGTGGTCCTGAAGGGGTGCTGTGTAACAGAGACACAGACCCAGAAGTAAGCGACCCATCTGCTGCCCAAGGAAGGGCAACCTTTTTCTCTCAAACATCACTGCACTGACTCTATTGCCTTATTATTTAATGATGCTCTTCAGGCATGGGGTGGGTGAAATGCCAGCCAGGTGTTTCAGTACTTAGTTGGAGTGCAGGAGCTGAGCTGTAGTGATGACAGGTGAGTGGAGATACAGAGGTCTGCTAACTCCTGATCACAGCTGAGATACGCAGCACCAAGCAGGACAGCTATTTGTTCCTTCTCTAGCAAGACCTGAGCCAAGAGCAATCCCTAAGTTAGACACTCTAAACTTGAAAAGCTACACTTGTTTACCCAGGAAAATCAATGCACTCATCTGCATTCTTGAGTATCTTGGAGGATCTGTATTTCCACATCTGCAGCTTCTTCTCTCTTCTATAAATACATCTGGAATCCCACTTGTCACTGAGGAGTAGCTGCTTGCTGAACTGAGGGATTAATGTGGCCTGTGCCACTCCTGTCCTCTGCACGTTTTGTGCTTATATCTAAATCCTCCAGTGCACGGGGTTGGCCAGAGTTCAGCTTCCAGCCAGATGTTGCAGCACATGGCCACACGTCACGCTGCTACTGACCCGTCCGCGTGTGGCATCACACATACAGAGCAAGTGAGCAGCTCTTGCCACAGGCTAGCAAGGGAGAGATGGGCCTGAATCAGGACCCAGCCACAACACTGACTTTCTGTGAAGCATTCCTTCTATTTCCTATCAGTTATATTAAATTCCCTCAGCCTATTCCACATCCAGCATGGGTAACAAAGCCCCAGTCTTGTGTGGCAGAGCAACACCGGATCCCACAGAGCAAGAAACACACGTCCACGTGCTTTGTGGCAACGTTTTACAGGTGACTTTACAGGTGGAGCTCATCCAAGCTTTGTGAGCTACAAAAAGCAGTTCGTATTTTGAAGCAAAACACAAAGAGCTCTCTTATCTCGGAGCTATCACTCAGAGGACAATTGGCTGAAACCACGCTGCTACACTTCTGTGCTGATGGCATTAACTTGATCGTGCCTCCCTCTCCCGCAGACAAGAAGGCAGCTCCCTCTAGTGATACCAGAAAGCGCATGGATCAGCAGCTAAGGGAAAAGATGGCACAGATGAACACGCACCTTTTGCAATCCAGGTTAAGATCATGCATTTTAAGAACAACGGGCAGCATTCCGCTGGTTTCCCCATGCCAACTGCTTTCAATCAGCAGCTATGCAGGAGATGGAGCGCTCAGAAAAGACTGGTTTAACGGCAACGTTCAGCTTACACCTTGTCTCTCGGGTTTGTGGCAGGAAGAAATGAGGGCCTGGCATGCTGAAATGGGCTTTCTCATTCATAGTCTGTGTGCAGATGGCATTTACACTTATGGATTTTCTATTGGTTGTGTTCAAAAAGAAAACTCAAGAGTTCAGGACAGGCTCAAGCAGTAAATAGTTACAGATATTTTGTAACATTGGTTTCGTGTATTCTATTACGTTGTCCTTCTGCCAAACGTGTCTACAACAGACAAAAAGTAATATCTTTGGCACAGCCATTAGTAGCTAGGTGATGCGTGTGTCTTTTAAATGCAAATATTTACACGTCGCCCCAGTTGTATAATTACACATCATTACGCTGCGTGGGCACGGCAACTTCTGCGTCCTGTGAGAGAGAACAGAAGCAACTGCTGCGTGATGCATGACAGCAGACAATGCAACCCTGCGCCTGAAGCCCCTTTTCCATTGCAGAGCGGGGAGCAGATCCACTGGTGACCCATATTTCAGAAGGACATTGTCTGCGGAATGACAGCGCCGTGCCTCATCTGCAGCAACACGGCCGTGGTGGGGCTGCGTGCTCCCGGTCAGACCTGGGGGCTGAGCTCACTGCCAGCTCCTGCGGACGCCAGGGGAAGGTGGAGGTGTCTCCTGGCGCAGGCACCCGGCAGCTGCTTCCATTGTGCGGGGGGCAGCAGTGGGGGCTGGGCTGTTTGTCTGCGGTAGCTTCCAGAACTGGGGCCTTTCGTTATTAATAGTAAATAAATACAATGTGTTTCGCTGACGGTAAACACTTTGGACAACGGACTTCTGTCCAACTGTGTGAGGAACCCGTGCGGCCCCTGGGGACCGGTGGGAAGCGCAGTAAACAATGCTGGCTTCCCCACCGACCTCAAAATCCAATATTACTTATAAAATGTTGTGGGGAAAACAATGAAGAATCCTTAATAAGAGCAAAGGCTTTTTGTAAGTACCCTCTTTGAGGAAAGGTTATCTGATCTTGTTCTTTTGTCTCAGAAAAGCCCTTAAAACAATGCACCATCTGCTGCTGTTTGCTGCAAGCAAGCGGGGATCTCTCCAGCCAGAGCAGGCCTGCGTGCTGCTGTTTGCTGCTTAACCCTTTCAGCAACGATCTTCCCCTTGTTTCTATGCAAATATTTGCTGTGAGCAGAGGTGGCACCTTGCACCCACCCTTCCCTTGGCCATCCCTGCAGGATGCTTGAGCACATGTCTTCCTCTTGCCCGCGTCCTTTGTTACCCCCTGTAAGTGCTCTGCGCTGCACAAGGCGGATAACGCCCTACGCTTATCCGATGCATTAATTACGAGGAATTAATTGCAAAGCATCCTTCAGATGCAGCTGCAAGGGGCTGGAGATGGCTCAGATCTGGGCGAGGTTTGTTCCATTGGGGCAGCCTGTAGCTGCCACCACAGCGCTCAGGACAGGAGCTGCCAGCGAGGTGACAATCTGCTGCGTTCACCCCAGCGAGACAGCGCAGCACCCAAGGCAGAAGGCAAAGCACTCCCAGCGCATTGCTAGCAGAGTGTATCTGCTGAATTGGACGTGACGTTCGAGGGGACACTTTCTCATACATTCCTTCTTCGTCTTCCAAATCTGGAGCACTTGAAATCTCCCCTCTCCCCACGCAGGAGTAACGCTTGCTGCTGGTTCTCTCGCAGCAGCATAGGCAGCAGCTGGGGAGGGGGTGCACAGAAGAACCACCGCACCGACCCCGTGGGAAGCGTCCCCTTACCGGAGTGCTGCTCAGCTCCATGGGGCTGCAGTGTGTGGCTGCCCGCTGTCCTCAGGCTCTCTGTGGTGGGATGGCACTGGGCAGCTGCCCCTCGATCCTGCAGTCCTGGCACGGCCTCACACCTCCGAGCTGCGGGGTCTCTCCGTGGGCTGTGTCGAGGTAACAGTTACTGAGAGAGTTTTTGAGGTCACGCACGAGTACGAGCATCTCCTGAGCTCGAGAACGGTTATTTGGTTTTAGCAAAGCTAGCGTTTACCGAATTTTGTTGAATGGAAAGAAAAGACTCACAGAAAAGTCACAGCCGCCCATGAACACAACCCCCTTTCTTGCACCTGGGTATTGTCAGGAGAGCTGGGAACACTCCTCATTGCCTGCTCGAGTGACTGCTCTGGAGGAGACAGCTTTGTTTTTCAACAACAGCTTCGCAGTTCCGAAGCTTAATTTATTAGGGTTGCATTGTACAAAATGTGCCCTTGTTGGCACCTGGTTGCATGAGCTAGCTCTGAAACTTGGCAAAGTTTTCCAAAATCCCTTTAGAAACTCAAAGTAATGCTCTCTGTTCCAGTATGCCTGGGACCTGTGCTGAGCACGGCCGTGGCCCACCTAACATCCATCAGTGCTATGCATATTTCCATATTCCAGCACCGTGTCAGCACCGAGCCCCGCCGTCCTGACCACGCTCTTACCTAACTGGCCTGACTTTCTTTTATCTCTGACTATCTGAGCTTAACTAAAAAGATTAGGAAGGAACGAAGGTGTGAAAATGGGCATTTATTGATCAAGCCTCAGCTGAAATGCAGGTGGGGGACACTTCAAAACGGTGACAGATGTTTCCTTTTTGATACAGAAAAAAAATGATTGTGGAAATTTTTTTAATCAGCCATCAGCTTAGGGAAATCTCATTTCATTTTTGCTTGTTAATAAGCTTTTCTTTGTTTGCCATGACCCAGAAACTGCTGAAACGATTAGCGCAGCCTTGGATGTGGTCTTCGGGAAGTGGGAGCAAAGTGGGGGGGGGAAAGGGAGAAAGAGAAGAGGCGAAAGGGATTTCTTACAAAGCACTTCTAGCCTTTGTCGGGCAAATACGCTGAGTAGTGTTTCTGCCTCTTTGTTGAGTTTGTTTTTCAGTCAATGCCACTGTTTCCTTCGGCTGTTGAGAAATGCTACCTCATTTTGGGAAGTCAGTTACCGGGTTCTGAACCCAGCCCTGCTGCTTGCTGGGCAGATCCCCGCTAACATCACTGGGAGTCGACAGTTTGCACAGAGGACACCGCACAACCCACAGCCCCTCTCATCTAAAGGCAACCAGCTCCGCGGAGGGCATAAATCATCCCAGTTCCCAGGTGAGGCTCTTTGGATCGGCACCAGCCGAAGTGACGGTGGCAGCAGCGCTGCACGAGGAGCCGGCCCCTGGCAGCCCCCAGCCCTGGGACACGGCACCTCCGCCTGCCCCTGCTTGCTCTGCCTCGGGCCGTGAGGGCACCCCAATAAACGAACTGATGGCAAAAGTGCTATGATCTCTTGGGCTCCCCAGAGACAGGGAAAGAAACAGAAAGCCACTCCTATGGGTGACTGAATGAAAATAGGGATGAAATCGCATCAGCATTTTGCGGCGGTTTGGAGAATTCCCATCAGTGAGTCATTTGCATCGGCAACAAATCTCCGTCAGCCGCCCCTGCAGACTGCAGAGCAGCCGTGCATGAAATGGGAGCGTTTCTGATGGAAACATGCACCTGTGGGACTGCTTGCATGAATATGAATCGCTGTTTTCACAGCGCTAATGAAACACGTAAACACAAAGCCGTGCTGTTGCAACCAGCTATGGTAAGGTCATGTTCAGGAGCGGTGGTTTTGTAACGCTGGAGGTTTTGTATTTGTGAATGAGGTTGGCAAACAGTTTTTAACAGGTGGCTTTGTTTAAGTGAACTCTTGAAGGGAATATGCATACCAACCGACAGCGGGCACATAACGTTATGGCAGCTAGCAACAGTGGAAGAAGTCAAAGCACAGATCCAGTTCAGCTGTGTTACTGTCACATTTCTAACCTAGCCCTTAGCTGCGCCAGTGATGTACAGGCACGGATTTTCCAGTGGTTAAGAGAACACCAGCTGAGCGAGGAGCACTGCGAGTGACCTCCTGGTGTCCCATTGCTTCTCACCCCACAGCCTCACACCATCACATACAGGGGCTCAGACCTGGCCATGGGCTGTCACAGCCAGCTCCATCCCACCTGCAGGGAGCTGTGTGCTGGGCAGAGCTGGGCCATCCCCACAGCACGGCACCTCCTCCTCCCCTGCCAGCAGGAAGGTGGGGACGCAGCGGCCAGTCTGCTGCACAGATGTCCTTTTTGGTAATGCCTGTCCAGGTCATATTTAATCTCTGAGGGTTTGGGGGATTTATTCTCCAAGGGAGACCTCTCTGCAGGAGCTGTGTGGCCCTGCTGGGTCTCTGTCACTCGCCAGCAGCCGGACAGGACGTGGTCTGACCCGTGGTTAGCGACTGCTCTGAGCTAACAGGTCCCATCCCTGC
The DNA here is from genome assembly GCF_002078875.1 of Numida meleagris. Taxonomy (NCBI): domain Eukaryota; kingdom Metazoa; phylum Chordata; class Aves; order Galliformes; family Numididae; genus Numida; species Numida meleagris. Next base: position 7,824,594 of record NC_034424.1, on the reverse strand, counting down.
AACCAGAGACGTCCCACCTGGGGCAGCCACGCACACAGGACTTTGCTACCTAAGGTACAGCCTAATGCATCTTAGCAAAGAGTTTTCCGTCTACTGCCGTTTACATTAAACATTTAATTAACGTCGGCTGACTAAAAATAGCCTGCATTACTGTAGCCCTTCCTCCAAACTTCCTGCTTGGAAACACATTTTCCATAATTGCCGTGCTCTGCCTTGCGCTCTGCTCGAGGAAACCCGGTGTCTGTGAGGAGGTGTTGCTGCACACACATACACACCATCTGTGGAGCTGCTGCAACCAGATTGTTTCGCCCACTTTTGCAGCAAAGCGAGTGAAAACAATTACTATAAATGACTTTATAGTATTCACTTGATTAAATCACTCCTTAATCCCCGGCAAGAAGGAGATCAGTGGAGATTTAACTAGGTACTCATAAAGATAATCAATTTATTATTCTGTCAATGCCATATGGTGTAATAGGGAGGTTTGCAGCTTACTGGGGTGTGGAGGGAGGTGAGACCTACGCGTTACTTTTCAGAAACCTTTCTGTTACAAATCCTTTGTTACTACTCAGAAACATTCACAGAGCAGAACTGTGCTGTGTACTCTGTGCATGCTTTATGGCTCTGACGTTTTAGGACAGCATAAAACAGACAGAGCTGTAGTTGACCTATTTCAGGCGTCACCCTCTGTATCACCTCTTCAGAGACATTTTATAGCATCACAGGAATCTTGCTGAGGAGGTGATCCCCATCTCCTGACGCACCAGTTTGTTGAGGTAGGAGCTCTGCTGAACTCAGCCAGCCCTACTGGGTGCAATAATGCAGGTGCACAGCACTGCACTGAGCTCCTGCAGTGCTGGCAGAGCCAGGTCCGTGCTGCCAGGAGCTGGGAGCCCCGAGCCCTGCACTGCTGCACGTCTTGCAGCTTCACCTTCAGGGCCGTAGGGAGCCAGGTGAGCACCCAAAGTGAAATCTGGTGGGAACAAGTGCCCAACGCTCTGCTGCACAGCTGGGAGCTTGCATCTAGGGCAAAACTTCTGTAGGGGAGATCCATCTCTTGGAGGATAATAAAAAAAAGGCTGAAACTTTCCTATCAATCTTCCGGCCCTCTAAAAATAGGTGGGTCCCTCTTTCAGTATATCTTGTGTCAAAATCTGCCTACTTGGCAGTTCTCTGGGCGAGGAGGAAAGAGCAGTCTGGCTCCAGGCTGAATTGGTGCTATTTATTTTAGCTGTGTGTGTGTGTGGCGCATTTAGCAGAGAATGATACATCCAAATTTGTTTACCTTCTAGCAAGGAATCCGTGAGACGGAGAGGCTGGGCTGGTTATTGGCTTTTCATGCAATAGGCTCATGTCCACTTCGGAGCCTTTATTCACAGGGAAACCTTTTAAAAAGACAAATGAAAGCATTTAATAAACATGCTCTTTGTAGAAATGAAATGTCCACGCTCGGGCATCAATTCTCTGCCTGTTTATGTGTGAGCACTTAACTTCCATATAGCTTTTCTTATCCACAGCTTTCTAAGTACCTGGGTTAGGCTTCTAGTTCCTTTCTTAGTGCTGGGAAAGTCAGGCACCAGGAGGGGAAGCAACATGTCCAAAATCAATGGCAAAACCAGATAAGATAACGAGATGGCCATACAAGAAAAGCGATGAAGACACACTTCTCAGGGGCTGTCCCAAGACACAACACTTTGATGAACATTCACAGCTATGAAAGCCCTGGGTTGTAGTACCAAGAGTCTCCCTGTCTCATCTCACCAACATCAGTTACCTTTCAACGTGCTGCTCATGTTCTCCCCAGTGCTGGGATGTCTCTGCCTTATACCGTAGGTGATCCATGGCAATTCTTTGCTCACAGCACTCCCACCAGACAAAGAACTTCCTATTTTATTCTCTCTGTCCAGGTCTGCTGTTCCCTTGTTGCTATCCACGAGGCAAATCCTGCTCGGTCCATGACATTCCCTATCTGATGGCACATGTAACTCATCATGGCCTGGGGCTCCCAGCAGCATCTGTACAGTCATTGTTCCATCCTGCTCATCTTTGGATGTCTCAGGCTCTGGGACAGAAGATTCATTGAAAAGGTCCCAGGTTGTCTCTGCTGATATTTTGTCAGCAGAATCTTTACCACTGCTTGTTGCGCTCAGTCTCTTAGTTGCCATCTCAATCTTTTCTGCAAGCTCCTTGGATAGGTCGTGTATGGCTTTCACTCGGTCCCATTTATTTCTGTATGGAGAAAGGCCAGAAGTCAAGTCCTTGAAATCTGGTTTTGCATCTTTCTGAGGAGGGGAAAAGCTCAGAGGAGGTGCGTACAGGGCTGGGGGGGAGCAGTCCCTCAAGTCTTGACATTTCAGAGGACTGGGAAGCCAGGATTCAGATGTCAGAAGTGCTGCAGAAGGTAATGGATCTCTGTTTTTCAGTGATTGAACGGTTTCTAGAAGCTGATCCCTGTTTAAATAGAAAGAAATGTCAGAAAAAAAAAAAAAAAAAAAACAGAAACATCAGCTTTTTGCACTAAGCAGCATCCTCAGCTAAAACACTTCAAAAAAGAAAAAGAAACAGATTTCTCTGTCCATAGATACATTTGCCAAATGATAGATTCAGAACAGAGCACAAAGTGCTGACCAACAGGGGACGAGTCAGGGTCCTGCCCGGGGCTGACGAGGCACAGCTATTTAAAAACACATATCATAGAAGCAGACTGAAATGTTTTCTCCAGCCTGGAGAGCCCCAGCACCCACCTGCCCCGGCGCCCAGAAGTGCTCCCAGGAGGCAGAAGAGGGCTGTGCAAGTGCCAGAATGCTGCTGATAAACCTGAGCACACCAAGCTCTGTAACCGCTTTGTGCTTGGCGCAACGAGGGTGTGAAGGTGAGATACGATCGGGGACTCGTCCATTGCTCTGCTTTTATAGTTTGCAGCAGAACCCTATGCACAGTGCACAGAGCTTGCTGAGAAGGCTTTCTGAGTACCTGTCTCTGGGATCTCGATGTAGTGGAGCACGGGATGCTTTTTCCACCCAGGCCATGATGCTGCGCTCCGGGGTTCCACCACTGGTTTGCTCCTGGAACAAGAGTGACCATTCCTGTGAGCACGAAGTAACTACTCAACACAAGAGTAGTGGCTGGCTTTTGTTCCACTTCATAATTGGCTCATTTAACTGGAAAAGCACGCGAGCCAAACAACAAACCCGCTCTTTTCGCTGCAGCAATGGAGATTTCCAGGCTTTTGACCCTGAAGTCACGGGTTCCAGCCTTACTAATGAGCGCAACAGCTCTTGCCAGAATTAGAATTTAATTGCTCTGTTTTTCCAGATAAAACTTTATTTCCCTGACACTTGAAAGCACGTGCACAAAGTGCTTCACCTCCTACACGGTGCCGCAGTGATCAGGGTTGAAGGGCTTTCAACCCTCCACTCCTCCATGACTTACTTGCTCGAGTGTGCGCTGAGGGCTTCCTTTGGCAGCAGCTGCTCCCCCGATGAGCTTGCACGTCTGCTCAGAGCACGTCTTCTTTCCAAGAGCTTCTCTCTGTTTCCTGTATACTTCTTGCAGCCTCTTGTTTCTCATTTCCACCGCCTGCATCAAAGCCTTTTTCTCTTCCAGCTTCCTTCTCTTTCTCTCTTCATTCTTCCGACACATAAACTCCTGAACAACGTCACGGCTGTAGGGGTGAGGTTTTTTAATGTTTGTCCTCCTCTTTGGAAGGTGTTTCAGGTTTTCTTTCTCAGACCCCTTCCACACAGGCATCCACCCCCGAGGAGATGTGCTTTTCCCTCTGTGGATTCTTCCGGAGCTGCAGGGTTTGGCTCCTGCTGTAATTAATGCAGCCCTTATCTTTCCTGCACTAAAGGTGGAGGGAGCCGTGTCCTGAGGTCCAGCTGAAGGTGGCTGGTATTGCTGCAAAACCTTTCCCTTTGCGGTATCTCCTGGGATCCTGCTCTGCCTGCGGCCATCGTGGCACTGCCTTTGCAAATGCAGGCTCCTGAGTATTTGTTTTGCACCTTTGGTTGGTGCACTGCTGCTCCTTCCAGCAGGGCCATGGTGGGGAACTGCGCAGCTTTGCAATTCGGGCCTTTTCCCCACAGGTTCCTTTCTCTTCTCTCTGGAGCTGTTCTCCATTGCTGGCGTCGCAATGCCGGGCTCTGTGGGAGATTTTGAAACAGCAGTGGTGTTACTCCTGTGGTGGTGACCCAGCTCCTGTATCTGTGTCCATCTCACAGCCCAACTCCTACCGCAGATCTGAGGACTGCTGCAAAATCCTCAGTGTTGCAGTGAGAAGACAAATCTCTGCTAATTTTAGCAGTGTCCAATTATGCAAAGGATGTGTAGTTTGTGGCCCTTGGAGTGTGTATAGAACATAATATCCAAGGGCAGCGAAACTCCCTCTTAAACCTCTTACACTTGCTTAGAATGACCTCGAAGCCATTTATTCCAACAAGGTTTAATAAAGGGCCAACCACATTTTGTTTGCGTGCCAAAAACAACCAGCGTAGCAGAGAGGGCAACTGTACCATAGGCGTTTCCAGTGCTCTGCTCTTCAGCTCTGCTCCCCAGCTTTGGAAATGCAGGTGGAGGACCGAGGATCTTCCTAGCTAACTTCTGACCTTCCCTCCATGCAGAAGCGCCGGGGAGCTTTGCACCTGAAACAGACGTGAGCACTGGGAGCATCGTTCTGTGCTGGCAGCTGCAGGTAGCTGCTGCTTGTGGGTCCTGGCAGAGCTGAGAGCTGGAGCGAGGGGGATCACAAAAATGTGATTCTCTGTAATTACATCAAACTCACCGGGGTAAACGAATTCGTTTTTAAACTGGTGAGAATCAGCAGGATGCAGTGTGGAGAATCAATGAAGGATACGGGACAAGGGACCGTGCATAATGCAGAAATAAACGATGCGGCATGCAGCACAAACAAATTATTCTTGCCTAATAGGTGGTGTCACATAATAGGCAACATTTATCACCGTTTTACTTCATAATTTCAGATTGCATTCACAGCATGCCAATACTCGCCCTGGCATAATTATGTATTTATTGCAAACACTCCTCAAGCAGAAGGTGACTAAATAGAAAGTGATGTGATATTTGCATGGAAGCTCCCTCCCCCTTTAAATTTTACCCCGCTAAAATATTCAAGCTTCTTCATCAAGAAAAGATTTTGCACTTAAAGAGTTACCAGCCTCAGTTCCAAGATGCGGATCAGGACTCAGCGGGAGCTATAAAATCAATGGACTGAGTCTGCTTTGACTCGACACACACGTCAACGTCTCGAGCTGCGGGCACAGAGCACCTCTGAGAGCCATTTGCCAGACGTGAAGAGCACTTGGAGGCCGGCTGCTTAGCAAGCTGCCCTTCCCTGCAGCTGCCATGCAGGCACATCACTGCCGTGACAGCACTGGGCACTCACACAGCCACTGTCACTTGCTGCAGGTACCCACCGGGCTCGTCCCACCCTGCAGCCCAAGGCACGAGGATGATGGTTGCCAGCTGCTCTGCGGGGCTGAAGGCACTGCCTGCAAACACAGGGATGTGTGGAGCCTTCTAGGGGGATTGCCCACCAGATCTAGGAAGTTCTGACAGCTCAAAGCATGGGGGGAGCTGCCTGAATCTGCTGGGCTCGGGAGGGCTGAGATCCAACTCTGTTCTTAAAGAAACACCTCGCTGCATTGCTTTACTCTCTACTTCAGCAGTATTAAAATGCAGGAGAGGCATTTATTTATTATGTCATCTTAGTTCATCGAATCATAGAATCCTCAGAGTTGGAAGGGACCTTTAAAGGTCACCCAGTCCCACTCCCCTGCAATGAGCAGGGACGTGCACAGCTCCACCAGGTTGCCCAGCTCCTCTAAACGCAGCAGACAAATGAACATGCAGCTCTAACAGCGCATGCTGCTCTAACAGTCTGCTTTCCATGGGATCTTCTTTTATCTACAGTGCTTATTAATGACAAAAACTCCAGCCAAAGTTTGAGAGCAGCCTGAGTTTCTGATAGCATCGCTCACCAGAAGGAAACCTTTTGATTTAAATATTCTCCCGCGTTGGATTTGGTTTTTTTTCCTCTGCCTACGAACAGATGAATATTTTATAGCTGTTGTGACTTAATTTTTTGTTAACTACAGCAAATTTATAATTCATCAAATTCCGGAGTACTCTGGCTCTGACCCCTGACCCCTCATTCATCTCCCGTCGCCCTGCCTCGGCTCTTCCACTGACAGAAACTAATAGCCAATAAAGACACCGTGACACTGGCAGTTACAATGATGAATGTTTCACGTGGCACGGCCTTATTATGACCCACTCTCAGAGGAAGACCAAGCCATTTTTCAAACAATCCATTAAAACAAAAAAAAAAAAAAGGAGGGAGAAGGAAATTATTATATATTTCATGCATTTTAAGTAGGACTTTGGTAGCAGAGTGCATGATGCAGCTGTACTCGTCATTTCATCTGCATGGCATGAGATTGCTTGGATTTTTTTGCCTTCTGGTTGCCAGAAGTTGCACATTTTGAACCTTTGCCAGCGTAAAATTCGGCTGCGTTGAGCAGCACCCGTGGCGCTTCCACTGCTGGCCCACCAAGTTGGAAAGCAACCATTTCCACTGCAGAACGATGGCATTCAGGAGGGAACATTGCTCCGAGAGTTCAAACCTGCGCTGCAGGCAGCCTTCAAGGAAAGCCAAGAAGCAGCACGTGGTAACCTCGCTCCTGCTCGAGGCTGTAGGAGGGTTGCACTGCCCTGGGTGCAACTGGCCCCTGTGCTGCAGGATGTGCTTTTTGGTGGCACTCTCAGCTCAGCTGGGAACTCAATGGGTGGCAGATCATTCTTCCCACCCAGGACATGCGGCTCATTTTCTATTTCTGGTTATTTTTAATCCTGGCAGGCCTGGAATTCAGCTGCCGCAGGCAATGGTGGGACGAACAGTTGAAGGTCACTAAGGCTGTTCTTAGATGACACCTGTGGGCATCGGCACTGGGCGTGCGACCAACGGAGAGACTGGGGAGGGCACGTGGCAGTGACTGCCAAACATTACCCAAAGCCAGCGACAGAACGGGGCAGCAGGTGGCCCTGCCTGACACCCCCGGGGCCTCGGCACGCTTCACATGCAGCCAACCCAGAAACAAAGCCCTGCATCCCTTTGCTGCCTCTGGTCACCTTCTGCCTCCTTGGACAAATGCTCACTTCCGTCTGTTCTCTCCGTGGTTTTGTTTTTTGCTTTATATAAGCAGGCTCTGCTCCTTGGCTGCGGATCCCAGGATTTGGCATCATTTTAATAGCCAGATTTTGGCAGGTGCGTGTGCAGGTGCTGTTGATCTCTGCTCCATCAGTCTGTGTCATTTCCCATGAATTTCATTCTTACCTTCACCCGCTGCTGCTCTCTCCAGAGAAGAGGACTTGGGTGAGGGCTGCCTCTGGCTCTGTGTTTGAGTCCCCCGTGCTGAGCTACTCTTTCTTTGGTCTTCAACCAGGAGAAAAAAAACAGAGAAAAGAATTCATGTGAAGCTTAAATTAGAAGCCAGTAAAAGGCTGTGTCTGGCAAAGCAGCTGTGATGCTATTTGCAGAGGCAGAGCACAGACAGACCAGCTGAACGAGCTGCACCTGAACCGAGTGCGCGGGGCTGTGAATCTGCTGCCCCCGAGGCTCCCGCAGGTGGGCGCATTTAACACTCCCCTGATCGTTCCCTGACAGCGACGTTCAGTGATCTGGCTGAAGGCAACACACATCTGCCTTCCTGCTGAGCATCCACCAGGGGCTGAGCAGGGCTCAAAGCACAGCACGGCACCAGGGTGTGCTCTGCTAAATGCTCCCATCCATCACTGGAAGAAGTGGGATGGAGAAGATCTGCGGGAAGCACCCGTGGAAGCTGGGGGTGTGTGACAGAGATCGCAGTGCCCAATGAATTAACACTAATGCTATTACAGCAATAAGATTTATTAGGCACAGCTTTTCAGCTCCTCTTCCCTAGTCCGGCAGAGCCTCCGTAATCCCATTGCCTGAAGCTTGCTGAGCAAGTGTGCAATGGGATGCACACCAGCACAGGGCCGTGCTGGAGCCCATCACTGTGCACAGCACCCCGAGAGCTTTGCTCATACTAACCCAATGAGACAGCTGTAGAGGAGTGGTACTTCAGGCCTGAACTTAGCAGCAAAGCAGGATAAGGAATTCTAATAATATCTGCTTTGAGATCCACGCTAGTTCCACTGAATGAACTGTTAAATCCTCTGTAATGCCTCTGAGCTCCGCAATTCCTGCTTTAAGTACCTGTGATGCCTCTCCACACTGCTGTGCTATTATTTCCCATGTGCTTATGCCACTCTCGTTGTGCTTTCTGCCTGGCAAAAGGTGTGGGAGACGGGAAGCTCCATGAAAGCAGCTAAGAAAAGTCAGTAAAAGACACTGGGAGCACAGCGTACGATGGGCTGAGAACCATGAGAGGTTGGAAATAATCTCCAAGCCCTCCAAGTCCCACCGCCAACCCATCCCCATTGCACACACACAGCTCCTTGCGCAGAGCTTTGCTGCAAGGACCGTGCCACCCTGTGCCTTGTGCCACTGACCTGTGGGACGTGGAGCAGGAGGGGCAGGCAATCTGCACACTTTTCTCTTCAGGGGTCTGTCCTGCAGTGGCTCTCGAGCACAGGATGCAGTCAGGCACTTCTGCCCCTGAGAAGCAGCTTGCTGGTTTTGCTTCTTCTGCTCCTGGATTTTCTTCTTGAGCTGCTCTAACTTCTTCCAGGGTGACTTTCTCGGCAGCCCGTCCAGCTTTTGGTCACTGGGGCTGCTGGCCGATGAAGGGTAGCACACAGGGAGCAGGACAGCCACGGGCACGGGGGCTGAGAACGGGCTGCTCCCTGCCAAGGGGCAAGGTGTGTGATGCGGGGAGCAGGGATGTTTTCCCTTTTGTACCGTGTGACCTCCTGAATCTACCCACTCTCCAAAATCCTCCCTCAGGCTCAGTGCAGGGGGCTGTGTCCCATCGGCAGCCCCCATCCCGGCTGGTGCTGTGGGTGGGTGTCCCCTGGGGGCCAGCGGGGCCATGGGTGGGCCGGGGCTGGCAGCACAGCTGCCACGGAAGCGGGGGTGGGACCCAGCAGGGGACAGGGCAGCACAGTTCCTCTTTCTTAAAGAAAAGAAAAACAAGAGTGAATAGGCACAGAATCACACAGAATCGCAGAATCACCAAGGCTGGGAAGGACCTCCAAGATCATCCAGTCCAACCATCCACCTGCCTCCGATACCTCCCCACTAAACCGTGTCCCTTAGTACAACACCTAAACATGGGATGTTATTACATGACACATCTGGGTGGCAGCTGAGTTCCTAGAACGCATTCTGCTGGTGATGCTGGTTTGTTCATAGGAGCAGCATTTTGTCTGCTACCAGGAGGTTGAAAACGAAGATAAAATCGGGAAAGTGCAAAGGGAACCGTGGTCTGACAAGTTACTACGAGCATGGACTAAGGCAGACAGACCAGTGCAGGAGCTGATGGGATGGCTGGTTCCAATGGCTGGGTGCTCAGCATTTCTGGGGGTGGGTGATCCGGTGTCATTTTAATTCTTTTAATAATACATTGTGAGGTGATAAACTTTTTCTGAAGTCCTGCACCCTGGAATTTTAAACCCATTTATGTGCACCTTCGCTGCCCCATCCCTGGGTGCAGTGCACTGAGGCCATTACTCACCTGCAGGACACGGGAACCTCACTGCGGTTTTTCTCCTTCAGAGCTGTCTCATCTCTGCTTCTCTTTCCATCTACAGTGTAACAAAGTTATATCAATATTAGGAACTTAAAAAACAGTTCACTTTCCTGAGAGGCTTTACCATCCGGACAGCTTCCCTCACTCAAAGCAAGAAAAAGGATGCAAGTGCAAACCCACAAGCCAAGCTCAGAGCAGATCAGCCCATCATTTAGTCTTTAAGGGTCTTGTGGAATTTGGGCAAACCACCTGCTTTTTTTGTCTCATCCCAGTTTGTCAATAGGAAAAAACCTCGGAGGTAAAGCACAGGCAGCTTGGACTTTGCTGCAGCCGGTGGGCAGCAGTGCTGCATCCTTTACCCAGCACCTGCCCAGCAAAGTGGGGCTCCTCGTGCCCTGTGCAGCTGCAGCAGGCAGTAGGGCACAGGGCACCCTTCCCTCCTGCCTCCTTCCCTCCCTTCCTCCAGCAGCGAGCTGCCCCCAGGCTCAGCAGTTTCCCAGTAACTCAGAACTCACCGCAGCTTTCTCCGTTCCAAAGCTCTCCCCTGGCTGCCTGCGGGTTGGCACGGCTCCGCGTTTGACGACAAAATTTGTTTTCAATCCCTTGTAGCTGTGAAGAGGCAGATTTTTCTTTTGAAAGGAGACATATGTTTTTGTTCGCGGCAGCGTTTTGCTGGCACGCAGTCCCCTGATTAATTTTGCAACTCCTAGTTACTGGGTAAGCACTGGCATGCCCGAGCATGTTCCAGGTGGCGCTTCCTGCAGTTGGAAAGAATGCCACTGACCGGGAAGGGAAGAGGTGAAATCACCTTTCTCTCCGTTATTTGCACTTTGCCTGCAGGTCTGCCTCAAGTCTTCACCAGAGATGTGATTTTTACAGGCAGCTTAAGCTGGAAGTCACTGCAGCCAGCAGTGAATTCAGCAGCACGATACCAGCATTGGGTCCGGGCTGTGCAACCAGCACTGCACTGGGATAATGTTATCTGCTCATCTACGTAACTCCGTGGCTATGATTGCAGCTGGTTGCACCCAATGGGAATATTATGGTGCTCCTTACTAAGAGGACAGCAGGACAGGGAGAGCTCAGAGGATGTTGCAGCTCAGTGGGTGTCAGCTGTTGCTCTGCTCGGGGCTGCAGCACAAGCAAGGCAAACCTTTCTCTGTTCTTGTCATTCCCGTGAAAGAGCCGTGTGAAATTTGGGAAGACGCCTTGCTTTTCTCCTTACCCCCTTTCGGTCACGCAGTGGGTGACTGAAGGGGTTGTGTGCTCATTGCAAAAGAACAAACCAAATGGCATATTTACATGGCTTTCAATTACACTCTGAGAGAATCCTGCAGAGGGGGTGCACAGGGATGTGGCAGACAGCAAAACACATGACAGCCGGAGCACACGTACCACTGCTTTGGCTTTCTGAAGACTCTTCCAAGCCAGGGTCACATCTGTGGAAACAAGAGACAAAATACATGTTTTAGCATCTCTTCCCATCCATCTTCACTATGCACAGCTTCCCCTCGTGCTCAGCTCCGAGTGGCTCACAGAGCTGGCTGAAATGCAGAACTGCTCCTGGAGCTCTGGGGCTGGGCTGTGTGCGTGCGCTGTGTTTCCAGTGCGTGCTGAGCGCTGCCGGAGCTGATGCTCTTGAAGCCGTGTTACACCTGATTCAGCAAAGCCTCTGCTGATATTTGCTGGTAGTTCTTGTCTTCAGGCTGAGGAGCACTCCCTGAGCAGCTCTCACTGTTGGAAAGCAGCAGGAAATGCGGAGCCGCGCGTTGTTCCAAGAGCTACGAGCACAGATTTACAACCGTCCAGCGCTTGCAAACTGCAAAGTATTGCTCCCTTGTGTGTGCAGACATGTAGATGAAAAGAAAACCTTTCAATAAGCAAGAAATCCTTGGTATGAAATAGAGTTATACAAGACTGTGCCTATGACTGCAAAGAGGAAAACAGAAGCGCGTTACCCACGTACCAGCCAGAGGAACGGATCCCCTGGATGCAAAGCTGCTCTCCATCCCTCAGCTGTGCTACAGTTCTGCTTGCTTGAGAGCCACTCCTGCAATAATCATGCAAAAGAACTGGTCATTGCTCTCCTTTGAGGTCTTCCTTACACCCGTACATATTTTTACTCATGCCTGCTTAGCACTTACCTTTTGTAGCCTCCATGCACAGAGTGGTCTCCCCTCAGGAGCTGCGGGAAAGCACCTAGAGGAGCAACTCAGAGGGGATCTGTGAAAGAGCCAGAGCTGCTGCACAGCAGAGAATCCCCGGAGCCACTTCCAAAGGGAGGCGTGAGAAAGAGCTCGGTGCCAAACATCCCATCCTCTGCTCCTTCCCGGAGCTCAGCCACACGCGGGCACCAGTTCCCCGGCACCAGAACCTCACTGGCAGCGGGGCCGGGCCCGTCCCTGCCCTGCCCTGCCCGTGAGCTCTGCGAGGTGCAGGGCCGTCCTCGGGAGCCCCGCACGCTGCCAGCACCGCCGCACCTTTGTTTGGGCCCGGGGTGAGAGGCCGCTGGGAGCGGGACGGGGTGGGGGGGGGGTGGAACAAACAGCAACGAGAGGAGCGCAAGGCTGATGTCAGCTGGAGAATTAGTGGAGAGAAGCCAGCAGCTTTCTCGACACAGCCTTGTGCGCTCCCCGGGGCGCCGGGCGTCCTGCCCTGTCGGATAAGGTTTGCCACCTCCGCGGGTGTGACTGTTTTTTTTTTAGTGTCACAGTTGCTAAGTTTCAGGGCTTGGAATCCGACGGCAAACGTTGCGGTCCGCGTTTCAGTTCGTGCAGCGAACAGCAGAGGGCAAACTCCGACCGCAGAAAGGGGACGGAGCGCACAGCGCTGGGATGCTGCGGGGTTGGGGGGGGGGTGCTGGGGGACTGTGCCAGGACAACCCAGGAGCGTGGCATTGTCCCCTGGGCAAAGCCAACCCGAAGCTCCTCTTCCTTGGCCAGGTGACCCTTAGATTTTCGTTTCTTGTGAAATTCTTATTTTTCCGAGTTCAGAATTCCCACAATGATCCTCTCCCATCAGCTGACATGGGGCAGCTCCCCAGCTCTAGGTGCTGCTGGTGCAGACAGTGATGGAGGGCACGTGGATGTGATAATAAAGACAAGCAAAGAAGGGTGAAATCATTTCTTGTTTCTCTACAGCAGTAACCATCAACTGCTACTGTCAGGGCTTGAATTTCCATCAGTACTCCAAGGAAAGAAGTTGTATCTTTGGGTCCCACCTCACTGCGGAGCAAAGCAGACTAATGTTCTCTTTCATCAGCATGTTGGTTTGTACTGACTCTGATTCTCGTTTCTGGTTATGCCCTCTGTTATTTGTCCGTGCTCTATAATTCTACAGATTTGCTTGAAGCAGCAGTGTCATATTGTAAGTGTTCGTAATTACTGGAAAGTGCTCAGATGGCGAGGCAAGATACTGACACCACATCCTTTCATCTGCATGGATCCCTGTGGTCTCTAGAGAAGTTCTCTTGAAGAAGCAGACTTCAGCTGCTGATCTAATGAATGTCGCTGCAGCCTGTGCTCAGATATTACCGGCATTTCAGCTTTTCAAGTCTAACCAAACAAGGGATTCCTGAGCTGCAGACTGGAGTCACGGAGCTCCCATTTCGAGCTGTTCCAAGCCAATGTTTTGGACTGATTAGAGGTTGCAGTGCTAGGAATGCAGACCTTGTCCAAGAGAGAGCCACAACTACTCGGGGCATGCAAGTGATAAGAGCTGTAATTGCAGGGTTCCTGGGCGGCCATCGTGCTGAGTACACATGTGCAGGCAAAAGAGGACAGAAGAGTAATGAGAAACTTTGGCAGTGGGAGGGCAACATTCAGCAGAGGTTTGGGAAGCGGGGATGCTGGCAGTAACTGGGAAAGCCCTGGGTCTGCTCAGGCTGGGGGCCCTGCATGGGGCAGGAGCGCAGGCGCCGTGCCGGGCAGCGCTTCCAGCTACGCATGGGCACTGTGTCTGAAGTTGCTCGGGTCAGGCTGGCATCGCTGCTGGCACTGCTTCTTCTCAGCAAGCTGTTGGAGCTGACAAGAGCCAGGAGAGTGACAGATTGCCGGCGTGTTGTGCTGCACATCTTGGAGTGTTAGACCACAAATCTGCTGAGAGCTGAGGAAGTGAAACCTACCTACCCTTGGGCCAAATCCCACTTCTGCAGAGCGTGCAGCTCTGGGGCGGGAGCCAAGCGGGAGCCCAGGCAGAGAGGAACAGATCCTCTTGGGTTTGGATTCCAGGTGTATACAAGCAAAATGAGTCAGCCCTGTACGGCTCTGTCCTGGGGACTCCACAGCTCCCGTCACACTTAAAGAAGGCAGAATTAGGCCCCATGTATTTACCCACATGGCATTTCTGATGCATCAGCCCTCAGACACCAAACTTCCCTCGCAGATGCTCTCGGATTGTCACCCACCGATTGCAGCAGACTGCAGGCTATCGTGAACCTGGTGGGACTTCTACAAAAGCCACGGGAGGGTTTTTCAGGTCGGGATATGGGGACGTTTCTTGTCGCTAAGAACCCACCAGCAGCGATGCTGAATTCCCCCTGCACAGCATTATCCCACAGGTGGGAGTCTCTGCATTTCCCCCATCAGCAGCCCATGCCAGCTCTTGGCAGGTACGCTGACATGCACTGTCGCTGTTCAGGAAACATTTAAACCAATAACCCACAAGGCCTAGCAGAAATCAGGAAGTGAGCATTTCTGTGAACCAAAACCAGAAATTCCTCCCAAGTCTCTGTGGTTTGAAGCTGCTGCATATTGCACAGGTACAGTTTTGCTCACCCAGTGGACCCCGGAGGTCCAGTAACTTCATCTGGCAAAGGGAAAAGGAAACGGAACTTTTATTTTCTGGAGCCTGACTAACCAGCTTATATTGTAAACCACTTCTCACAGAAGTTCTCAGTTAGCAAACAATCATGGCACAAATGTAGGCTTCAACTGCAAGCTGATGTGACATGAATGATGCAGTCAGCATATGGTGGGAAGAGGCAGCTGATGAAAAAACACGTACTGTTCTGAGTCTGACAGCTACGGGCTGCACCCATTGAAATCCACAGCAAAACACTGGCTGGATTTAAAAGGGACATAAAGACACTTAATAAATAGGGATCTGATTCGAAGCTGCAAAGAACTTGGGCCTTACTACTGCGTATTGGAGTCATTTGTGAAAGGTTCTTATCATTTCCCAAACCAGCAGGAAAATAAGACTGAGATAAAGAGGCTGCCCACCGATGACGCCATGCTGGCTCCTGAGATAAGACACACATTTCTCCTTCAGCGGGCAATGCTGTGAAATAGCAGCACTCGTGCACAACGCTCAGAGATGTACGGGGCTGAGCCCAAACCTGGCTGCAGAGTTTTTGCCCATACCACTGAACTGTCTCTTCCAATCCTCACCGCTCGTTTTGGTTCCCATCTTGTTAGCAATGAGCAGAGACGTTTCCCATGGTCTGTGTCGTGCGCTCCGGGCACGCTGAGTGCTGTGCAGAGAAGCACCAGATGGGGTGGGAGGTTACAGTGGGGCTGCCCAAGGGAGGGATGCACTGCAATACAGGCTCTGCCTTTCCATGCAGAGATTACAGGCAGAAACACAAGGAAACGTCAAGCTTGTGTTCTCCTGTTGATGCCCCGAAATAATAAGAATGATACGTGTCAGCAATGAACTGTATCTTCAGAAAATCTGGATTTTATGTTGAGTGTCAAACGACGTCTGGAAAGGGGCAAGTGTTCTCTTGATGTGATTATATATAAATATACATATATCGTAGTATTATTGGGGAAAAGTGTGCTAAGGTAGGAATAGGTATTCATGGACTACTTTTTCTTCCTATCCGTAGGAGACTATGTGAATGGAATCAGAAGCAGAGGATGGGGAGGATGCCTGCACTGTGCAGCGGAATGTGGGAGAGCACACGATTGCCGTGGAAACCAGCTATAGTAAATGGAGCTCTTCAGCTGCAGGGGAGGATTTATACCACCAGGCTGGGAGCAGGCAATTTAAATCAGCCATCCGCAGGTAAATTGGCACATTTCTCTGCACATCATTGTCTCCGTGCACTGCGAAAGGGAAAAAGGAGGGTAGGTGGTAGGGGAGAAATGCAGGATTATGAAGTTAGAAAAACCCACAGGAGCTGATGCAAAGATTCTCGTGGTTTGGGTAGGGGCTGGTCCTGGCACACAAGGAGCGGGCGTGTATTCCCTGTGCACTGAAGAAGAGCAATAGGTGCAAGGATGCTGCAAACCTGTGTCTCGGTTTCAGACACTGCATACCTGTCTGATCCTGAGGGCAATGGTTAAACACAGCTTACCCGGATCCACCATGGGGCCGGGGGCTCACCAGCTGCCACAGAACTGCACAGACGTAAGGAATTTGCCTTATTGCCATCTCTAGTAATGACGCTCCGAAACTCCTAACTCACTGGGTTTGGGGTGATTGGATTTAAGTTTGCAGCTCAGTATGCAGCCAGGTGTATTTGTATCATTAAACGTAATGTATCAAAGACTGTACGCTCTGTCATTGTGCTTCACTGTGCTTTTTGTTCTCGAGTTACTTCGTTCTGCTTCAGCCTTCCAGCAAAGCATCAAAGAGCCCCCGAGAACAGCAAGATTCCAGCCTCCTCCTTCAGGAGAAGTTTGATGCTGAAAACCCCGGCGGTCCAACCAAAATACAAAGCCAGGATCTGGGTCCTCCCGTCCCACATTTGTCGCTGCTGTGTCTTTGTGAGAGTGTTGCCCACGCAGCAGACGCTGCCCAACGAGAGCTCCTGTTTCCCTTTGCAGTTTTCTCTCTCCAGTGCTGTCCCCGTTGTACAACCGCTGCCATGCAGCAGAGCTGATCTGCAGTCCTGGTAGGGATCCCATGACAGTGGACTGCAGGAAGCTGCAGTCTGTAGGCTGTGCAGCCTGGTAGAGAGGTGGTAAGTTTTTAGAGACCTAACCACGTGAACAGACATTAATATTCATTCAATCCCTTAGGCCACATGGGCTGCTAATCACATCGCGTGATCGATACCACGAGTGGCACGTCAACCACAACGCTGAGATTTGCCAGCCTGGGAAAAATATCAAACATCAAGAGATAGAACTCATCGATACGTCAAATAGAAAGAGTGACTTTACAGGTGACAGAGCCAGATTGCCTAATTGGAGTCCTGACGTGAAGCAAATGCTCTCACTCAATGTATGCTGCCTCAGACCAAGAACTTGTGCCTGAACTGCAGCATATTTAAACACCACTGTCCTGGATACCAGCTAATGGAGAATGTGCTAGATTCCTAATAAGGTGGTTGTTTTATTGTTTAATTACCTCCATTTCAGCATCACACCTTATTGCTAGTCTGAAATGGCTTGACTGCAAACCCTGGCTGCGTCAATCTCCACGAGATTTAGAAGCCTTCCTTCTGTTGCCAGAAATTTCATTGTCTACAAAGTTGATTGTCACCTATGATTAAGCCACACCTTAAAATTTTCTTAAGCAGTTAAATCAATTAACTCGCTTCGTTTTGCATCGCTCCCGTAGCTGATAGTTGCATTCCCAGTACTGAGAGCCTTCCCACTGCTCCTTCATTTTAGCACACGCGTTCTCATCTTCCTTCAGCTGAGCTGTCCATGTGGTGATGTTTGGCTGTGTGCAACACCCGCTCCAAAGCATCCCTCTCTGCAGAGCAAACCCTCCCATCTCTCCCATTGGTTCTTACTGTTATTCGAAATTTCTCCAGATAATTGATGGATAACTTTGCACAGAGCATAAATCTTTTAGGACGCACCAGAAATTCCTCCGCTGGATAATTACTTTTGGATGCACGCTACCCAGTGTTCCATCCATTTAATATAAGCTACGCTGATTTTGTTAAGTACTATTTTTAACAGAATGTCATGCGAGATTAAGTCAACCGCTTTGCAGAAGTCTATGTTTATTATTTCAGCCAAATTACCTTTCTGAACTGAATTCATAATCTCTTCAGAAGAACGAGTGCTCATTTGATGAGCAGCTCTCTGGAGCGATGGACTGAAGTTCCTTGGCCCTTCTCATTGGGTCCAGTGTGAGCAGATTAGTGTCAGGCTAACGGGTTTAGTGGGGAAATATTGGCGGTAGATGGGTGGTTGGACTTGATGATCTTGGAGGTCTTTCCCAGCCTTAATGATTCCATGATTCTATGGTGTCAGTATCAGACTAAGAGGTTTAGTGGGGAAATACTGGTGATAGATGGATGGCTGGGGAGGTCTTTTCCAACCTTGGTGGTTTTATGATTCCGGATGAGGGTCATCTCTGTTGCTCTTCTAAAATACTTCCGTTCACTTTTAGTCTCCTTTCAGGCCTTTGAAACTTCTCTCGTGTTCTGTTATTCGCACAAAAATCAGCATTCCTGGTGCAGAGAGCACGCTGTGCCCCGGTTATCATTCCTAAAATGAGGATTATTACTCCAAGAAAAAGTTTCGTCTTTTTCTAAAGCTCCCACAACATTGTCGTAACATTCCATCTCGCTCATTTTCAAGTGGAAGAAACGCAGAAAAAAGAAAAAACCCCACCCAAACCTTTGTCTACCCTGCTGCAAACACCCGGGCGATGGACGCGGGGGCATTCCCGCGCTGGCTCCCGCTGCTCAGTGTGAGCAGACGTGGCTCTGTGCGGTCAGGCTGCAGCTTTGGCTCCGAGCAGAACGTGTTTCCTGCCATGAGCGCCGCTCGGGGGCCGCGGTGGTTGGTGACACAGCACCATGAGCCGTCCCCTTCCGCTGCTTCCATCCCTCGTTCTCACTCGTTGGCCGCTTAAGCGGAAAGGAGCGCGGTCAGTTGCATGAGAAGGTTTGGAAGTTGGGCTGAGCAATGCAACCGAAGCACGAATACTGACAACCTGCTTTAAAAGCGAACCCAAACACGCTTGTTACTTGATGTCATCGCCAACTGTTGGCATTTTAAAAGGAAAGAAAGCTCCCATCCAAGGTGAAAATACGTGTTTTCCCCTGAGCTTTCAAGCAGAACAAAAGATTACTTCTGGTTTGGGTTTTAGCCAGGTGGAAGTTTTGCCAGTATGCCAGCAGGAGAGATTGTTGATTTGCCTGCTGACAGCTGAAAACTGGAATTGGTAAAACGATCCCCTTGCCATCACCGTAACCACCAGCTGATGGTAGCAGGAGCCCTGGGTTATGTGCCCGAGCCATGCAGCTCCCATCCAGTGGCTCCAATGAACACCTCCTGCTGCTGGCGTTCAGGTTCTGTTGCCTCATGACCAGATTCCGTGGAAGGAAGGAATTCAAAAGCCCTTGAAAACCGTAATTCCTTTCCAGGTCCTGAAAAAAGCCATGTGGTACGATCGTTCTATGGAGCTCTGTTAGATCTTCCAGGTGCACGCAGGGCTTTGCTCCCCAGAGAAAGGTATTTAACCTCATTCTTCTTAATATATTGGTTTAAATAACAGGAGTGATCAAGCACTCCCACTGAAACCCACCCCTGCCCTCAATGTTCCTGCATGGCCTGGGGCCATCCTAAGGAGACTGCTGCTGCAAATTGCTTAACTATGTATTCTGGAAATCCCAAAGCAAGCATTCAGGACTCAGCCAGGCTGCGTGTGGCCCCGATTTGCACCCCAGCCCCTACACCCCCCCAGGGCCTTTTCTCTTATTCCTTTTTTCTTAAGCAGGGCTAACTTCTCTCTTACCACCCCCACGCTGGTTTCAGGCTCATTCAAACCACTCTGCTCAAAGCTCGGGAATACATTTGAGATCTTCAGCTCTTGGTTCTTTTCTCTTCCCCCGGAGGGGTGGCTGGGCACATGGTTCCATTGCTTCTATTTCACATGGCAGCACCAGGGGCAATGCTGCACTGGAACTGCCCGACTCTGTGCTGCCCCTCAGCCCCAGCTTCCAGCCCCATCTCCAGCTGGTGCTGCAGACACTAGTGCTGTTCTCAGTGGAGTCCTGTTAATGATAAATTTGCGTCTCTCGCCTCTCCCTACAGTTCTGTTTGCATTAGGAGCACGGGCACAGAAGAGTGCTACATCTGCAGTGCTGTGGTATTAAAGGTGTGAATTTGCTTGAAGATACATTTATCTCCATCTGGATTCACTGCTCTGCAACCATCTGATATAAGCCAGGCCGAATTTTCTGCACTTTCACTGCGTGATACTTTAAGCTGGTTTAAACCAGTACGATTCTGTCTGTAGGTTAAGATCATCGAGCTGCATAAATTGTGATGGGAGAGGGCAGAGAAATGATTGCTATTCCCATGCTGCTCGGACGTGGCTGTCTGGTGGGTCATTGTAGCCTCTCTATCCTTGCTATGGGTTCACAACCTTTTCACAAGTGCTGCTGCTGCTTCAGCCGTGCTTTCCTGGGGATTTATCTCTTGTGATTGGACTCGTAGTGCGGTGTGAGCTCTAAAATCAGTTGCTCTGATTTGTTCTTGTTCTGCCTCCTGCCTACCAGCTCCCTCAGCCTTTTATTAGCATCTGAGTGATTGATGCCCCTCCCCTTGTTTGGGACGAGTGGGTCTCTTTGCCCCAGTGTTTTCCTCATTGAGACCCTACATCTCCAAACCTACTGCCTTTCTGTCAAACCTGTTGAAATGGAGTTAGGGGTTAGCGGGCTGGCAGTGGGGAAAGAGGCAGAAAATGCCCATAGGCTGTGATCACCCGTGCTTCCTCCACAAGAAGCCATCCCAAAAAAGAAAAAGAAACGGAGACTACAGCTTGCTCTTCCTCAGAGGCGACCTTTAAAGGAACTGAGTAAATGACAAACTTTTTTCTGGAACGCTGAGCAATCGCAACATGCTCCCAGAGCACATCCATCTGAATTTAAAAGGCAAAAAAGAAAAAAAAAAAAAAAGACATTTTGAGGTGACGGCGTTTAATTACAGCTGTTGCTAACAAGAGTGGGCCCTCAGATTGCACCAGTCCAGCAGTGACTTCAGCTTCAGGGTCTGTCCTCGTTGGGAGCCTGAATCACAGTGCTCTTCTTGCGCATAAACCCCAGCAGAGGCCACCAGCAAGCCGCTTCCCGAGCCGCAGGAAGGCTGCCAGCTAATTAAGGGCGATGCGAGTGCCTCGGAGGGCAGGCTGGCTCCTCGGCGTGTCTGCGTGATGAAGACATCAAGGCAGCGGGGGAAGTTCCTCGTGATCCATATGTGCTCGGCACAGCCTGCTGCTGCTCGGTACCGTCCCACTGCCTTTCCCTTCTCTTTCTGTGGCGTGGCTGTCCCTGCCAAGCAGTAGGGAAAGGGGCAGAAGTTAGAGCTCCTCCGTATTGGTAGAGCTTTGGGTATTAATGAACTTCCCCACGATCCACCCTTCCTTTTTGCTGCTCTTTGCAGAAGCTCTTTCTTATACTTAAATATTATCACTGCACTTCGTCTCGATCTTCTCCAAACTGAAGAAATCCATTTCTTTCACCTTTTTCTCACAGGTCACACGTGTCTTCCCCTACACGTGATGCGATGTGGACACCGTTCACCAGATGAATTATTGCTATTTTTAAAGCACCGGGGTTTCCTTCTATCTGCACACAGGTAACCTGCCAGTTTAGTCACAGCTGAGTGACAGCTCTGCACTGCGGAGCCCAAGAGCTCGCAGCGAGCTTCTTGGCATGGCCACGCAGGGTTAACCAAGCCCAACCCACAGCAAAGTAATTGAATCGTTTCATCAAATGAATTCAAACCTATGGTGACCCGATTGCCACTTCTAGTAGAAGAGAAAGAAGCGGAGTTTGTCAGATGATGAATTATCCATCGCAAATTCATGAATGTTAAGGCCAAAGGGGACCGGGACGCTCATCTCAGCCCGACCTCCTGCGTGACCCAGGCTGCGGAATCTGCCCCGGCGATTGCAGTGCCATGAGTGTGTGGGCTCAGAGCTCTGTGGAATAGCGTACATCTGGCCCCAGCCCAAGCTGGAAGCTGGCCTCCACCCTCCTTTCTTTCGCTCCCCTCTCCAGCATTGTTTCTCACGAGGGCAGTTGCTCCATCTGCCCACAGTCACTGCCCGCAGAGGAGCACTCTGGCCATGCAACAAAGCACCCTCTGTCTCCTGCGCTGCAGCCAGAGGCAACAGCAGCTGGCTTTGGTTTTTATCTTTTGCACTGGTACTCTTTGCTGGAAGAGGGGCACGTGGGGAGGCAAAAACACCCCTCTGGAAATACCAGAGTCTCACAGGGTTCATTTCCACAGGCTCGTGAGCAGCTGCTTGGGCCGGGATGTGTGTTGCCCTCAGTGAAACCACAATCCTGGGTAAGAACAGGCCGGTGTGTGGCACAGAACCCCAGCTCAGCCTGCAGGTTTGCCTGTGGTCCCTCCAGCAAGGTGTGCTTTAGCTGCTTGCTCACTTTTTGCTGGGGGGAATGGCGTGCATCGGGCCAGCCAAGTGCCTCCCTGAGTGAGGGGTGTGCTCTCAGTGCAATGCTTGCAGCGCTCACCGCTCTGGTTTGTCTGCAGAGCAGAGACCATCCCAAAGTTCAGGCAGACGCAGGTTTGTTTATGAGGATTGTTTTGGATTTAAACTCCCAATCAATTAGCTTTTGTGGTTTGCTGGCAGGGTGTTATTGGTGGTATTTTCCCCCAAGGAGGATCTCCGTGTGCTCTCAGAGGGGCTTTTGTGCAGGTCGCTGGGGTGGAAAGCTGCAGCACACAGGATGTGGCTCTGGCTTGCCTCTGACCACAGGGTTGGTGGGGCTGCTGGAGATGGACAGTAAGCCACTGGCACCAGTCAAAACCACAACGTACGCCCGCACTTCTCCGGGGAGTCCACAAGGATAACGTGGGGCGCCGATCCCACTGGCGGAGGGCAGCCCCGCACGTTGCGCTGCTCGGCCCGGCCCCACCGCTCCGCTCCCGGGGCAGCGGCAGCGCGGAGCCCGCGGGCCGGAGGAAGGGGAGGAGGCGGCCGAGCCGCTGCCCGCCGCGGGCTGACATCAGCCGGAGGAGGGGCCTCCCCGCGAGTTTCTTGGCTCGGCGCATCACTTCCCGCCGCTGCCATACTCCGGTGCCCGGTGCCGGGCTGCGGCTCGGCGGGGCCGGCGCCCATGGCGGGTGCGCCCGGAGGGGACAGCCCGGGCTCCGCCGCCCGCCGGCTCTACTCGAGGTGAGCGGGGCCGGGTGCGGGGCTCGGGGCGGGGAGCGT